>NC_056683.1:86774782-87374782 GCF_018350215.1 Panthera leo
TCAATGAGTTTTTGGTATTTAAAAAAGTCTTAATTTTGTTATTAATTTATGGCATCTGTGACAATGAGTGATTTTATTTTATAGATTCACTGTGTTCACAAACTCATGGGACTTAAGCAAAGACTGTTTCTTCTTAAAGGAAGTATAGCTCATTATTTCAAGTTGTTTTGGTTTAAGCCTGACTGGGTTCCTATATTCCTTGATCTGTTGTACCCTTTATACCTAATCGTGGAAAACCAATGTCCCAAACAGACTGCTTTTCCTGTGTCTTCCTATACCCTCCAGCACATGCCCACTGCTGTGCTCTCACATTGGCTCTGTTCACCAACACTGTATCCCCCCAGCCGTGATGTCCCCTTATAAGGTCTTGCAGAGTGCCTCCTGGCCTGGGCAGCATGTCTTCTGCTTCCCGGGCTGGGATTGGATGCATTTTCTCTTTCCTCTTCAATTCTTCCAACTTCGCCTTCAAAGTTCCCATTGCTCTTCACACATCTGGTTCCTTGACCTTATAAGGATGTGTCAGAACTGTGATTTCTCCAGGTTGCCGTCTCTCCATTCCCACTGCTTCTCGTTCAGCAAACACTTACAGGTTTCATGCAGGGTGCCAGGCACTGGGGCTGAAACAGATCTTTCAGTGTAGCCTCTGGCACGGCTACTACTGAATACTCATTCCTTCATCCATTGCAGCCCACTCTTCTGCACAAGTCTTCTGAGATTGTCAAGGCCCTGGGTCTCCTGCATTGCGCTTATTTTTCCACTTCCCTACATCCATCTTCCCTACATGGCTGTTATGGATTGGTTCTCTAAGCTACTTCCCCCAGCCAAAGAATGTGTGATCATTGTGCTGAAGAATGTATCTTCTTTGACAAAAATATTACTTGTGTATTATACTCAGAGTTGTTGCAAGGTGGGAATAGAGGATTCACTGTTCCCGGGTTATTTATGCTATGGTAAAATGAAGTTAGAGACTGCAGTGTGTAAGATTCTAGTATTTACTTTAAAGTTTATTTATTTGGAGAGAGAGAGCGCGTGCACAAAGGGAGGGGGAGAGAGAGAGAATCCCAAGCAGGCTCTGCACCTTCAGCACAGAGCCCAATACGGGGCTCAAGCCCATGAACCATAAGATTACGACCTGAGCCGAAATCAAGAGTTGGACGCTTAACTGACTGAGCCTCCCAGCCACCCCAAGATTCTATTGAAACATCAGTAGCCGAGCTGAAATTCGCGTAGTGGTGTTCAGTGGTGGGCATTGCCTTCATGTGTATTCTCTGCAACTCACTGAGAAGGTAGGCTCTGCCTCCCCAGCCCACCAGCTCCATTCCCTTGATAGTAGAGTCTGGCCCCCGACAATGTTTAGTCGTACATTTCATTTAGGGGACTCCCCCACTTCAATCAATGTGCTCCATAGCTCTAACATAGCGTTTAAAGTGACCATTGAGGATGATTTTCTTTTTATTTGGAGGCTGCTGACATTAGAACGTTAAGTGCAGCTTAGATACTCCCTGGACATCTAAATTCATCATAGTAACGTTTGTTTGAGGGATTTGACTATCTCTGTCTGTATCAGTGACCTGGGGCAGCTGCTTGAGCCTGTGAGGTCCTTTTGGTCATTAAAGGTTTAATTTCAGGCAGAGAGTATGTGTGCCAGTGAACCTGCTATTGGTTCATTATTATTGAATCAGTTCATAAAGAAATATTCCAAGGCTTGATGCTCTCAGGATGCTCCAGGGCATGTTTACAAATTAAACAGCTTTTTTTTTTAACCATAAAATTTATATAAGTGTGCCAGCAATATTGAAAACACCCATGAGGGAAATGGCGGCATTAAAAGATGGTTTTTGCATGTGTCTGAAAATATGCTTACAATAGACAGAATTTGCAGAACTCTGAATTTGCAGGATTTTCCTTCCCCTAATTCCAGTATTCCATGAGTATATTTTATAGGGATGAGTTAAGACATTTGAGGTCAAGAGTAAGCCTTGAGTTTTATGGTATTAATAGAGTTTGGAAGTGAATGGCAAATAAGAATGTGTAGTTGTGGACTGATTAGAATCCTGTTTCTCACTAAGTAAGTTCCTGGCACATAATGGACACTCAAAAAGAAATTGAGGAATGGATGAATAAAAAATCTAAAAGAAAAGATTCATGGTTACATCATTTGCCTCAGAGCAACAAAACAAGAAGAAAAGTAATCAGCTCAGACAATCAATCATTATTTTAGTTGTCTCAAGCCAGAAAACTTAGCTTATATATGTTTTTCCTTGCCACCCAGTGAACTGAGTTGAGATTTGAGGGGGCTTATGGACATGAATTCAAGTATTTTTAATGAGAGACTCAAGCCAAGTGAAGAAAGTGGATATATGCTGAGTATTATGCAAAAACAACCATGTTTATGTCTATATCTCTCTCATCATTCATTCATTCATTCATTCATTCCTCTCTGACATGGGATTTAACAAAGCAACAGACCTTAAATTACTGAGTTAGAATTACTGGGTCCATTTCTGTGAATACAGGCTCATTGTAAGCACTAGTTTATAATCTGCAACAGATTGTCATGCTTTTATTCTTACTTTACGACACGTGAAGTACTTAATACTGTGTTGCAACTTTCTTTTTTTTATTTTTTTAAAAAATTTTACTTTAACGTTTATTTATTTTTGAGACAGAGAGACAGCATGAACGGGGGAGGGTCAGAGAGAGAGGGAGACACAGAATCTGAAACAGGCTCCAGGCTCTGAGCCATCAGCACAGAGTCCGACGCGGGGCTGGAACTCACGGACCATGAGATCATGACCTGAGCCGAAGTCGGACGCTCAACCGACAGCCACCCAGGCGCCCCTGTGTTGCAACTTTCTTATGAATTTCTCAGAATTCAGCAATTTCTCAAAATTTATACCAATATTTCACAGTACTGTGTTCTATAAAAATAGTCTGAATTGGCCGCTTTTATCATGAATTCAAAAGAATAATTGAATTGAGGATTAGTTCCATCTCTCAGTGGCACCTTGCCATCATGTTAATTCTGTATATGGTCTAAATATTGTAGTTTGCCAAGCTCCGTCACAGGCTTTCCCTTTCAGTCCTCTGGAGACACCTGTGATGTAACTAATATCATCCTTGTTTTGCAGATGCTGAAGCTGAGCCTCAGGATGCCAGTGTTTTTCATAAATGCCCAAATAAGTTACAGAAACAGATCTTTGACATCAAGTCCTGCCTCCTTCTTTACTGTGTCACATTCACCTCTATGGGTGCATACGAATTAGTGATAGAAAAAAGCATCGGATTTTCCTGGCCATTTCAGCGGTCTTTGCCCTGATAATCCATCTTCGTTGCATACGGTAGCTGGGAAATACAAAATGCTGTGACCCATGTAGGGTCATTCTAGTCCTATTGCCAGTGGGATGTAGCAGGGTTTTATTCTGTTGATCGAGTTGGCATTCTGTCATTTTCCAGTGTTGTTCTAACAATATGAGCTTCATATTTCAGTGAAAACATGCAGTCTCTTTGGTATTCAGAAGGATGTCATATATAAATACGTAGACACTAAGATTTTACTTATTTTATTATTATCAGTCCAGCTTCAAGTAATATTCTGATGCCATCAAGGGTTAGGTGAATGAGTATTACTTTTTGGCTCAGAGACCATTATCAGGTCATTGGAAGGCAAGTAGAAGAAGTTATTTCTAATTGTTCCTGTATTTTGCTAACATAGGAGGAGATGAAGGGTGTGTTCCATTTTCCCTGCAGCATTATTGGTACAGATGATTGTGGTTGTCTTGGTGGTTCTGTGGGATATTTTTCCCATGTGAAAAGCTTATACATAAGTATGGGGATGGTATATTTCAAGACAGTCCTGAGGTAAAAATTTATGTGATTAGTTTGAAGAATGTTTGCCTTGATATATATAGTCTCCTTCTGAGAATTTAAATAAATAGTACCTTGAAGCAGTTGTCTTACAAATTTGAAATATGTGTTCTTTGGCTGAGATTATTTTGTTTTTACAAGAGATGGTAACTGTTAAGTGAGACAATATGTTCTGAACAAAGTCGTTCCCAGGGAGAAAAAGACCATGATCTGACCTGATTGTCTGCATGTGCACATAAACATGCATATATTTCTGGTGAGTATAGAATTATAGACAAAAAAATCACTTTGTTTTTCTGAAAAGAGATTTATAAAAACTATGTGTGCTGTGAAAATCTGGAACATGGTTACTAGACCTAGTGATTAATTTTGGTTGTCTCTACCACCTATAGGAAGTTTGGAGGATTCTAGTTTAAAATACTACTTTTGGTGGATGTGTAGGTGACATATATCCTAGAAGTAGAAGAGACTCTCTCATCAACTCACTTATTTTACAGATGAGAAGCCAAATGACTGGTGCAATATCAACCATACTTGTACTGTTCTTTCTATTAAGTTTTCAAAGGTCAGCTCAAACTGGTGGCCAGTTCTCACAGGTGGAAAGGACACAACAGTATACTAACCTCATCTTTTTTCCTATGTTTATTTTCTCTTCATTTTGATATGCAACCCTTATAAAATCCTTTTGAAATATCCTCTTGTGTTACAAGACTGAACCAAAGGACAACTCAGGTCACTTTTTGTTTTGCCCTCTTAAATACCTGGAACACCCCTTGGTCTCAAGGGATCTTGCTTTTGCTATTCTTTGGCACGTAATTAAATATATAAATATAATACTATATGTAAAGATGATTATTGTGCACAGTTTTGTTTTCTCAAATTTTTATTTCAAAATAATTTCAAACTTAAAGAAAAGTGACAAGAGAAAGGATAGCACAAAGAATACCCATACGCTTTGCCGATTTCTTAAACAAATTACCTCATGTACTTTATCATATATTCTGTCTCTGTCTCTATCTCTCTGTCTCTCTTTATAAATATCTAGATCTCTAGAGATACATATCAAGAGAGAAAATACAGGAGGGAAAGAGAGGGAGGGATGGGGGAGAGAAAGAGAGGGTTTTTTTCTGAGCCATTGGAGAGTAAGCTGTATACATTATATTTTTAAAATCCTAAAAAAAAACCTTGTAACTATTCCTTTTTATGTAAATCCTTAGTAAAAGGCAAAAGATTTATACGACTTGAAGACAAACCAGACTATCACTAGGCATACGTTTTATCCTGAAGATGAAAATAAAAGCATTTGTTAGTCTCCAACTTCATAAAGTTTTAAATGAACAATGAAAGAATATGTGTTATTATCATATCTGCTAAGCTGAATATTCTTTTAAAAATATGTCAGGTCTTTTCTTCTGACAATATATGAACCTTGGGCCTCATCAGATTTGATTCTATTGAAATATATTTCTTGGAGGAAAAAATCGCCTATGTGTCTTATATAAGTCTATAGTCAGCTATAATGGTTAATGTGCAATCTCCCTTGAAAAATCTGTTTTACAAGCAAAATGTTGACACAGTTTTAATTATAGCACTCGAGTGAGCACTGTTATAATTTTTAATATTCCTCCATGGTAACATTTTCATTGTTCTGATAGAGGAAAATGCCCTGATCCTGTGTCCCTAGTTTCTGGTGATTTAGGATTTTACGACAATGTTGTCTTTTTGAACAGAAATTTTTCATTTGGTCTCAAAGAAGAGAATATGGCCACAAAATTTGGCACATTTATTTATTAACATGAACTTTACTCTCTATGGCAGTCATTACTCTGGTTTAAGATGTCACTATTCAGACTTCACATGACTCATGTTAATGCGGTGAGCTTCTATGTAGTTTAACATGGTTAAGTCTCAACACCTGCTCACTCATTCTAGGGGAATCGTCCACACCTATGATCTAAAGAAATTGTATGTAACATTAGGAAGGTATCTTGCTAAAGTTTTATGTTTATGTTACTAGGATTTAAGGCATTATAAAATAATGTATAAAATGATGTTCTTTAATGTAATGTATAATAACAGTCATGCACCATCCCTGTGAGGACATGGACTGGAAGATGGAAAGTTTGCTTGATACTCCGTTTAGAGAGGAAAAACTGTCCATGCATTGTCACTTAGTGTATTAAAAGATACTTCCATGGCTTGCCACCCCGGTTGGCCAAACGCTCTTTAACATGCCGGCTCTTTTTGGAGGTTTAGGAATGTCATTTGGTTGTTGATTTGCTCTTGTGCCCTTTCTTTGTCCCTTTTTGAATTTGCAGAAGTGTGGAATTGATGCTGCCTCTCGGGCACTGAGGGGAGACTGGTGCCCTGGCTTATCTCAGCAGGATGACAGGACTGGCAAGGATATAGACACTTGTGCCTTCACAGCGTGGGCTCCTGCAAGAGGGAGGGTTTGGTTTGCCCCTTCAGCAAAGCTGTCTACAACAAAGTTTTAAATAGGAGAATAATTACAGGTGCCCCTGGCCAAGGGGGCAGAATAAGGCTGTGGGCAAAAATATTAGTCCTTGCTTACTCAGCTCTGTCTGATAAGTATTGTGATAAGAACATCCTTTTCAGGGAAAATTTGTGAATTAAGACAAGGAAATAGTGCTTTTGAACACAAATAAATAGTGCTTTTGAACAATGTGGCAAGGACTTTATCTTTCGTTAGTGTTGATTAAAAAGATTTGATCTCTCATCTGAAGAGAACTGCCTCTGTAAAGGGCATTTTTATATGCATTGCAAGACATAAAGGACTTGTATGGAAGATGTGTATTCTTGGATTTGGGATGACTTTATAATTCATATATATTTCAGGAAATCTCTGAATGTAAGGTTTGTTATTATTTTGACATTACTTTGGGTTCATTTTGTGTAGTATACATACAGACAGACATACATATATAAGCAAGAGTTAGACTTCAAAACAGCTGCTGCTTTGAAAGGATTAGGAATTTCAGATTTCAAAACAGCAGCTTCTGGCTGTGTTTGAGTATGAACAATAAAGGAATTTGGGTTCCTTTGGATTCCTGAGGATTTACAATATTAGGAATGTAATGTTTGCTCATTGATATGTTCCTGAAATGCATGAGTAAACTGTATGTTTTAATTGAATTAGAGTAAAATTTGTAGAATTTAAGGTGATATACCATAGGATTTTACATGATATATCACATAGGCTACTCCATAGAATGGTAATCAGTGGGGATACACTGAGAAAACTAATAGGAAAGGATTGCCTTTTCTATATATTTTTGAGCCAGGTTTAGTTAACAAGAAATGACCTAGAATTAAAATATATATTCCGTAAAAGTAAAACAATAATTCAAGACTCAAAGGATGCCTTTTACCTTAAATATTTGTTCTTTAATTACACACTCTTTAAAGCATTAAAAGAATTTTTAAAAGCATTAAATATATGCTTTTTATGTTGAAGTAATCCATAAATGAGACTTATTGAAAAATACTGTCCACCTATCTTCAAGCAAAACATACTTAAAAAATACTTTATTTTTTTAATTTAACTCTAAATATGGAAGTTATCTTTGGTCTTAATTACATTCTATCTTAAAATAATTACTGATGGTTGGTACGCTTAGGTGGCTCAGTCGGTTAAGTGTCTGACTCTCAGTTTCGGCTCAGGTCGTGATTTCATGGTTTCGTGGGTTCGAGCCCTGCAATGAGCTCTGTGCTGACAGTGCAGAGCCTGCTTGATAGTCTCTCTCCCTCTCTCTCTACCCCTCTTCCGCTCACACTGTCGCTGTCTCAAAATAAATAAATAAAATAAAACTTTTTAAAAATTTATCAAAAAAATGATTACTGATGGAAAAATAATAATCGGGGCACCTGGGTGGCTCAGTCAGTTGAGCATCTGACTTCAGCTCAGGTTATGATCTCATGGTTCGTGAGTTCAAGTCCCACATTGGACTCACTGCTGTCAGTGCAGGGCCTGCTTCAGATCCTCTGCCCCCATCTCTCTGCCCCTCCCCTGCTTGTGCTCTCTCAAAAATAAATAAAAAACACTAAAAAAAGAGAAAAAGAATGATGATATGATACAATAGAAAAATAGTTGTATAATTTAAAAACTGGGTTTGCTTTTCTTTTAGGTTTTTTTCAGCTTTATTAATTTATTTTTGTAGTTTAAAATTGTTAATGTAAATTCCAGTTAGTTAACATACAGTGTAATATTAGTTTCAGGTTTAGAATTTAATGATTCATCACTGACTTACAGCACCCAGTGCTCATCGCAACAAGTGCCCTCCTTAATGCCCATCACCCAATTCACCCATGTCCCCAACCCACCTCCCCTCCAGCAACCCTCAGTTTGTTGTCTATAGTTAAGAGTCTAAAAAACTGGGGTTTAAGTTCCAGCTTTTCTAATTAGTTGCACGACTTGAGGTAAGAGAGATAACTTGTCTAGATTTGATTTCTGTTTGTAAAATTGAGAAGCTTGAACCAAATACCAAATGGATTCTAAAGTGTTTTCTTACCCTAATATTTTATTTATTTGAGGGCTTAAAAGACTATGATGTTCATTGCATTGCCAAGAACCTCAAATAGAGGTGGTTGGCACTAATCATGTGAAGGAGTAAAACAAGGGTCTTATATAGGTAAGTTTAGTACACTGCATGCTGTTGTGTGGCATTTTTAGAGTTTATAAGGACTTTAGAGGAAAGCCATGAAGATGAGATAATAGGAAACCAAAACCTGTGATAGGTAGATAATTATATAGAGGAATTGACATTATTTGTTCAAGAAGAATATGAGAAATAGCAGAAGAACAGTTGTAAATAATTTTCCCTTCTTAAAAAATATTTTTAATGTTTATTTACTTTAGAGAAAGAGAAAGAGACAGAGTGTGAGCAGGCGAGGAGCAGAGAGAGGGAGACACAGAATCCGAAGCAGGCTCCAGGCTCTGAGCTGCCAGTGCAGAGCCTGATGTGGGGCTCGAACCCCATGAACCATGCCTGACCTGAGCCGAAGTTGGATACTCAACTGACTGAGCCTCTCAGGCGCCCTGTAAATAATTTTCCCTTTAACAAATATGTATAGCCTACTGTGTGCAGGCATTGTTCTTATCAAGGATCTGAGGATGAGATGTGTTGAAGCTGGAATAAGCTGTAGCAAATGCCCCTTGTAGGAAGAAACAATTCTCCATCAGGGTAAGATGAGCTAGACTGGGTCAGGCAAAATGCTTGGGAGATCTCCCGTAGTCTTTTTTTTTTTTTTTAATTTTTTTAAATGTTTGTTTATTTTTGAGAGAAAGCCAGAGTAACAGTGGGGGAGGGGCAAAGAGAGAGGGAAACAGAATCTGAAGCAGTCTCCAGGCTCAGAGCCTGATGTGGGGCTCGAACTCACAAACGGTGAGATCATGACCTGAGCCAAAGTCGGATGCTTAACAGACTGAGCCACCCAGGTGCCCCTCCTGTAGTCTTTAGAGATGATAATGCTTTGTGTTTCACATGGTTTAGGAAACATCTTGCATAATGGTACTCTTTGTGTGACTTCCCAGACAGAATCTTTAATTTTTTTTCCACTCTTGCTAGCTTTGTCTCCAAAAAAAGTGGGAGATAAAGACTTCTGCTAATTGCTCCATTTTTCTCCTAATTAAAATATGCTACAGTTTAGAGTGATGGGGATATCAGTATGCTAGAGTAAGTAAAATAGAATAGGATTTCAGCCTGCCCTGATTTATGCTTTCTCAGTGTAGGGTGATTAAAAACCACCAGTTCCCTTATGTTTTCAAGCATAAGCACCAGAATATACTACAAAGCTAACTGTGGTCTTTAGGTCCTGTGATGCTCTGGTGATGAATCAGCCTTCAAATGGGTAATGGAGGCCCCTTAAATGGGCCCCAGGATTTCCTCAACCACCTTACCTTTAATTCAGCATGACTCTGTGAAGAAGTCATGGTGTAGAAGTGATTTCGAGGTAGTTCATTGTTCTGAAATTTCTTTGCCATTTTTTTCATTATTTGGATAAATAAGAGTTATCTATGCTTTCAGTGGTTTTTCTCTTTTACATTTTTACGAAAGTAAAAACAGAGTACAATTATTCTTTTTTTAAAGTGTTCATTTAAATTCCAGTTAGTTAACATACAGGGTAATGTTAGTTTCAGGCGTAGAGTGTAGTGAGTCACCACTTCCATGCATCTAGAACCCATCACAACAAGTGGCGCTCCTCAGTCCCCATCCTCTAGTCCCCCTCCTCACCTCCCCTCTGGTAACCATCAGTTTGTTCTGATAGTTAAGAGTCTGTTTCTTGGTTTGCCTCTCTCCCTCTTTGCTTTTCCCTATGCTCTTTTGTTTCTGAAATTCCACATATGAGTGAAATCATATGGTATTTGTCTCTGTTTTATTTTGCTTAGTGCAATATACTCTAGCTCCATCCTTGTTGCACCCTTTAACATTTATTTGTTACTGTGAAAGCAGAACTGCGGAGTGTTTACGTGACTCACTATATACTGTCAGAATCAGCCTTTGATTTATAGACCTTCTAGAACCAAGGTCTCAAAATATGGTGTCTTACCCATAGTAAGATCTTAGCCATATCTTACCATATAGGAAATGTATTGTTTTACCTTTAATACTAAACTATAAGTGTCCTATATTTTTACTAAAACATCCAACTTAGACTTCATTTGATTTAAGCCTTCTCAATTTTGAAACAAAAGACTCAATTTACTCTGAAAAGGCACTGATTTACTCTTTCATGAATGGGAATCTGTCTGGAATCTTCTGACTCAGTGTGGTCTATGGACCAGCAGCATATGCATCACCTTTAGATGGTTAGAATATGCAAACTCCCTATTCTCCTCTCTCCAGTTATTGAATCAGAAGCTGCATCTTGACCAGAAACCCCAGTTAATTTGTGTGCATGCTAGGTTTGGAAATGACTGGATTTAAATCTATAAACCACACTAATTCTAGCTGAGATTGCTTTGAGGTTGGTGTCAGAACAGTTAATTGTAAATTCATCTACCTTCGATTTGGAGAAAAGATAAACCCAATAACTGTGAATGATTTGTGTAATCTGAAAATATTTAGAATGATAAAATTGCACAAGTTATATGAAGTCTGTGAGAAATTAGAAATATTGGCAAGAAATAAGATAAAAATTATCCCAGAAAATACGAACTAAATGTTTGTGCACAAGGCATTCTATAATGCGTAGTATTGAGAAATTGAACATGAAAAACCTCGTGATACATGTGATATAGGCCTAATAGACAGAAAGCCAGAAATTAATCAGTGATAGATCACAGTGGTCACTGTTCCACTGCCAGTTTGATTTGTTAAAGATTTTCTTCAACGCAGAACCTAGCTGTGGCTTGTGTACTTTTCATGCAGTAAGTGATACCAAGTGCTGGAAAAACAAAAATAAACTGGAGAGTGTTAAGAGATGGATTAGAAGATTGATTATGACATAGGAAGAAAAGATTTATGAGGAAAGAGAAAAATAATTAAATGGGCAGCACTGTGCTCTAAAAAGAGGCTATGGAGAGATGGATATTTATCTAATGTTTCACTCATGCTGTTTCCTATAGTATCCATATGAAATTTGCAGAAATATTAGGACTGTAAGGATGCTGAGAAATATGTTACAGAGCAAAGCAGTATCAGCTGGAACTACTCAATTAAATTAGGAGCAATATCAAAGATTACATCTCAGAAAATTTTTCCTGGTTCATGACAAATAACCTTGAATGGATGACTTTATCCCTAGAACTTTTGAAAGCTCTGTGGCCAAAGAATGGAAGATCATTTATTAAGTTGTTGAATTATCTTCCCAGGGAAATGGCGGAATGCCATTCCTTGAAATTTCTAAATGTAGGGTGGAAAAAAATCAGGATGTTGCCTATGGGAACTCTTCTCTACTTCTGGCGCAGACCTGGTGATTGCTGAGTGATGTTTTTCTTCTACAGTATCTTTGATTATTGTTCATGATTACCATACACAGATACATTTTTTTTTTCTTCAAGTTGGTATCTTATTTAAGTTAAAAAAAAGCCAGCTTCTAGAAAAACAGCTAGGGAATGTCAGTCATCTGCCCTCCTTGCTGTCTGCCTTCTTGGCAGAGATAGGCTACCTAGCATTCTTTTTTCATTTCTCTTTACTATGTAGTTCATCAAGAGATGCAATTTAGTACATATTAGATGTGACTTCATTTCCTATATTCTCTTCATTCAGAAAGCTAAAAAGAAAAGCCCCAAATATGCCTTGCCTTTTGGAACCATTTGTCAAAATGAATACAGAAACTATGTATGAAACTCTCAAATGAAATCATGTAGTTCTTCAGAGAGTTTCATGATCCTTTTCACCAGGTGAAAACCCAGCTCATGTTTGCCTAGGAGTAATGGTCCAAGAGCACTACATTTCCTTCACCTCCCTCTGTAGATTTTTTTTCCCAGTGATACATATCAGCTGAAAAGCAGAGCCAGAACCCCAGTTTCACTGGTCACAATTACTTAATATTCTAATTTATTACTTTACTTTTTCATGCTAATTCCTTCACATCCACATTTATATTATCTAGGAGATCTAGCTTAATATAGGTGCTGCTAAGGATAATTTATATCAAATGTGTTGCCTGGAGATATTAGATATATTTCATGTTGGTATGCAGGAAAATTTGCCAAACTTAAATATTAAGTCACATTAATTAAACTACATAACGTGTTCTGTAACATGAATTGGTTTTTTTGTTGATGGTATTTTCTAAATTATTGTATAATTTTATTGTTTATGACTTTGTACACCTTCTTTAGTGTGAAGAAATTCTATATATCTGTAGCCCAGAGTTCTTACTCTTTTCCTTCTTGAAAGAGATCTAGACCTAAACAAAAAGGTTAAGATTACATTTCACTGTTGTGTCCATAATACAAAGATAACATTCTCCGTATCCTGTTTTGTGAAAACGGCTCTAACAAATTGCCAGTATCTTCTATGTGCAAACAACAAATATTTCCAAGATGAAAACTAATTGGGAAATAAAAATAAAATTGATGGGTTACAATCTTCCTTTTTCTTCTCTTGTTTCCTGACTGATTAGACCTACCAAAGGGGACAGGGGGAAAAGTGCTCTTTGTTTCTAAATCCTTTTACTAGTGTCATATTGATTCTCTCCCAAGTATACCTTGTGGTCTCAGATGATCACATATTTTCATTTGTACTCAAATTGATACAGCACCTTGACTCATGGGTTGACATACACTGCTTGTACTGTGGTGACACTGCTCACCATAGACATTCCTGGGGTGGGGTATACCATGACTCTTCTGCATGAAACAAGAGAACAGGCTGCTTCACAACAGTGTTCTCATTCTTTGAAAAGTGATTGTTGTTCCTCCCAATTGCCACCTTAAGTCTCCTCTAGTGTTGCTAAACATTGCTCTTGACCTCTACCAACAATGCTTGAGCTCTTTTGTGTCTCTGCTGATGCAGAAAAAATATTCCTCAGCTGAGTATCAAAAATTCTGCTGTTACACTATTTGTAAGAAAAAAAAAATGTATCTTACAATACATTTATGAAGTGTCTGAAAGAATACAAGGTGACCTGCCTGCACACCATTGCTTTGGTTCTCTGTCTTACCTGTGTATTCTCTCATCCCCCCTCCCTCTGTTTCAGCTAGCTGTGAGGTGGTTGGAACACAACTGCCATTACCAGTACATGGATGAGCTCCTGCAATATATCCGCTTTGGCCTGATGGATGTGGATACTCTCCATACAGTTGCCCTGTCCCACCCCCTCGTCCAGGCAAGTGAAACTGCAACAGCTCTTGTCAATGAGGCCCTGGAGTACCACCAGAGCATCTATGCACAGCCCGTTTGGCAAACTCGCAGGACCAAACCGCGATTCCAATCAGACACTCTATATATCATTGGTGGGAAAAAGCGTGAGGTCTGTAAAGTCAAGGAACTTCGGTACTTCAATCCTGTTGACCAGGAGAATGCTCTCATAGCTGCCATTGCCAACTGGAGTGAGCTGGCTCCCATGCCCGTGGGAAGGAGCCACCACTGTGTAGCAGTCATGGGGGACTTTCTGTTTGTGGCAGGAGGAGAAGTTGAGCATGCTAGTGGCCGGACATGTGCTGTGAGGACTGCCTGTCGCTATGACCCCCGCAGTAATTCCTGGGCGGAGATAGCACCCATGAAAAACTGCCGGGAGCATTTTGTGCTGGGTGCCATGGATGAATACCTCTATGCAGTTGGGGGTAGAAATGAACTGCGCCAGGTTCTGCCTACAGTTGAGCGATATTGCCCCAAGAAGAACAAATGGACTTTTGTGCAGTCCTTTGACCGATCCCTTTCATGTCATGCTGGATATGTGGCTGATGGTCTTCTTTGGATATCAGGTAGAACGTGCATCATATGTTGGATTTATCAAAAAACACTTTTTCATTGTGGCATAAATTTAAAAGTCGAGTGTTGGTAGTTGTGGCCATGTTTAATTGAACCACTGAACCAAGGATGCCATTTTACCTAATTAACATTTATTACTGGAAACCTACTCTTTAGAGAGCAATGTAATTGGAACTAATTGAGCTTTCTGTGACTTTCTCAATGAGTAAAAATTCAAGGTGGAAATTAATGGCCCATCACATCCTTTTCTTACCAAACCTTCTATTGTTTAGATTGTCAGTTTTTGATACTCATGGATTGCTTTACACGCCTTGTGGCTTGTCTAGATTCTTTGCCATTTTTTTTTAACCACTCTGGGCTGCTTGACTAGGAGATGTTCCATCAAAGACAGGGCAGGCAAAGTAAAAGTCCAGTGAATCCATTTTGATGGGTATAGCAATAGGAATATATCCAGGTAGGAGCCATGTACATGGAGGGAAGAGATTTAAGTTATTGGCTAAGATATGTTTTTGTATTATCTGTGGATTATAGTTGTGCATACCATCCTAAATTCTTCATTCTTGTTTAATTTTCCATTCTTACTGATTATTTGGGTGTACTTATTATTTTAATTTACATTGTCTTCACTCTTTTTAAGCCTTTTGATTATGAAAAAAGGAGACTAGTATAGTGAATCCTATGTACCCATGGCCCAATTTCAGTAGTAGTCCACTCACTGCCAGTCTTGTTTCATCCACAGCATATATTCCTGCAAACCCCTACTGGCTACCTTTTCACTGGTACAGAGGGAGTCTATGAGGTGTAAGTTATTAACATCACATTATCAACCTGTGTTTCCAATCCAATTCTTGAAAATATCTAAACTCTTCTCCTTTGAAAGCGTTGCCCACTGGGGAGGAAAGTCCCATCACCTCTCAGAGGACACTCATTTTGTAACGCAGATGGAACTTGTTGAATTCCCATGTCCAGGACAAAGAGAAATAGGAATATAAGATAACTTAAATACTAAGAGTAACTTTGAGATGTTTGTATTTAGAAGACACAATCACTTTTTTTTAAGTCTGTATGTCTTAATCTTTTTCATGTATTTTACCCCCCTCCCCACTGGCAACCACCAGTGTGTTCTCTGTATTTATGATTCTGTTTCTGGTGTTTTTGTTTGTTCATTTGTTTTGTTTTATAGGGCTCACACATAAATGAAATTGTGTGGTATTTGTCTTTTTCAGACCTACTTTACTCAGCGTAATACCCTTTAGGTCCATCTATGTTGTCACAAATGGCATGAGCTGATTCTTTTTTATGGCTGAGTAATATTCCATTTAGATTATTATAATAATTATATCTATATATACACATATATATTATATCACATCTTTATCCATTCATATATCATTGGACACTTGGGCCACTTCCATAATTTGGCTATTGAAAATAATGCTGCAGTAAACATAGGGATGCATATATCTTTTCCATAGTGTTTTCATTTTGGGGGGGTGGGGGGTAAATACCCAGTAGTGGAATTACTGGGTCATGTTGTAGTTCTATTTCAGATTTTTTTGAAGAACCTCCATACTGTGTTCCATAGTGTTTTCACCAGTTTACATTCTCACCAACAATGCATGAAGGTTCCCTTTTCTCCACCTCTTTGACAACACTTGTTATTTCTTGTCTTTTTGATGCTAGCCATTCTGGCTGGTGTGAGTTGATATCTTAATGTGGTTTTGATTTCCATTTCCTTGATTATTAGTAATGTTGAGCATCTTTTCATGTGCCTGTTGGCCATGTATATGTCTTCCTTGGAAAAATGTCTTTTCAGGTTCTCTACCTTTTTTAATTGGATTATTTATTTTCTTGGGGTTGAGTTGTATAAGTTCTTTATATATTTCAGATATTAACCCCTTATAAGATATATGTTTTGCAGGTATCTTCTTTGATTCAGTAGGTTGCTGTTTGTTTTTTTGATGGTTTCATTAAATGTGCAAAAGCTTTTTATTTTGATATAGTCCCAATAGTTTACTTTTGTTTCTCTTGCCTGAGGAGTCATTTCTAGAAAAATACTGCTAAGACTGATGTCCAAGACATTACTATCTGTTTTCTTTTATGAGTTTTATGGTTTCAGGTCTGACATTTAGGTCTTTAATGCATTTTGAGTTTTTGTGTGTGGTGTAAGAAAGTGGTCCAGTTTCATTCTTTCACATGTAGCTGTCCAGTTTTCCCAACATTGTTTATTGAAGAGACTGTCTTTTCCCCCATTGTATGTTCTTGCCTCCTTTGTCACAGATTAATTGACCTTGTGAGTATGGGTTTATTTCTGGGTTCTCTATTCTGCCCCAATGATCTATATGTATACTTTTGTGCCAGTACTGGACTGTTTTGATTACTCTAGTTTTGTAGTATGGTTTGAAATCTGAGATTGTGATACCCGCCCTCCCTCCCCCAATCTTGTTCTTCATTGTTAGGATTGCTTTTGCTACCCAGGGCATTTTGTAGTTCCATACAAATGTTAGGATTATTTGTCCTAATTCTGCAAAAAAATGCTGTTGGTATTTTGATAGAGGTTGCATTAAATCTGTAGAGTGCTTTGGGTAGTATGGACAGTTTCACAATATTTGCTTTTCCAATCTATGAGCATGGAGTATCTTTCCATTTGTTTGTGTCATCTTCAGTTTCCTGCATCAGTGTTTTATAGTTTTCAGAGTACAGGTCTTTAACCTCCTTGGTTAAATTTGTTCCTAGGGATTTTATTATTTTTGGCACAATTGTAAATGGGATTGTTCTCTTAATTTCTCTTTTTGCTATTTATTAGTGTATAGAAATTCACCAGATTTCCATATATTGATTTTGAATTCTGCAATTTTACTGAATTCATTTATCAGTTCTAGCAGTTTTTGTAGTGGAGTCTTCACGGTTTTCTACAAATAGTATGATGTCATCTGCAAACAGTGAAAATTTTACTTCTTCCTTACAAATTTGGATGCCTTTCATTTTTCTTCTGGTCTGGTTGCTGCAGCTAGAACTTCCAGTACTATGGTGAATAAAATTAGTGAGAGTGGAAATCCTTGTCTTTTTCCTAATCTTAGAGGAAAAGCTCTCAGTATTTTCCCTTTAAGTATGATATTAGCTGTGGGTTTGTCATATATGGCCTTTATTATGTTAAGGTATGTTCGATCTAATCCTACTTTGTTGAGAGGTTTTTTTTTTTTTTATCATGAATGTGTTATACTTTGTTAAATGGTTTTTCTGCATCTATTGAAATGATTATATGGTTTTTATTCTTTCTCTTATTGCTGTGATGTATCACATTGATTGATTTGCAAATGTTGAACCATTCTTGCATCCCAGGAATAAATCCCACTTGATTGTGATGAATTATTGTTTTATTAGTGTATTGTTGAATTTGGTTTGCTAATTTTGTTGAGGATTTTTTCATTTATGTTTCATAGAGATTTTAGCTTGTACTTCTCTTTTTTTGTGTGGTGTTTTTATTTGGTTTTGGTATCAAAGTAATGGTGGCCTCATAGAATGAATTTGAAGCTTCCTTCCTCTTCTATTTTTTGGAATAGTTTGAAAAGAATAGGTATTAACTCTTCTTTCAGTGTTTGGTAGAATTCACCTGTGAAGCTGTCTGGTCCTGGAATTTTTTGTTTTTTGGGAGTTTTTTTTTTTTTTACTGATACAGTTTCATTACTGGTAATGCATCTGTTCAAATGTTCTATTTCTTACTGATTCAGTTTTGGGAAGTTATATGATTATAGGAACTTATCCAGTTCTATTAGGTTGTCCAATTTGCTGGTACATAATTTTTCACCATATTCTCTTATAATCTTTCATATTTCTGTGGTGTTGGTTGTTATTTCTCCTCTTTCATTTCTGGATTTGTTTATTTGAGTCCTTTCTCTCTCTCTCTTTTTGTTGTTGTTGTTGTTGTTTATGAGTCTGCCTAAAGGTTTGATCATTACAAAGAACCAGCTCCTAGTTTTGTTGATCTGTCCTATTTTTTTTTTCTTTTTAGTTTCTATTTCATTTATGTCTGCTCTAATCTCTTGTTACTTCCTTCCTTTACTGTTTTTGGGTTTTGTTTGTTCATCTTTTTATAGCTTCTTTAGGTATAAGTTTAGGTTGTTTATTTGAGATTTTCCTTGCTTCTTGAGGTAGGCCTGTAGTACTATAAACATCTTTCTTAGAACAGCTTTTGCTGGGGGCACCTGGGTGGCTCAGTTGGTTAAGCAGCCGACTTCAGCTCAGGTCATGATTTTGCACTCCGTGAGTTCGAGCCCCGTGTCGGGCTCTGTGCTGACAGCTCAGAGCCTGGAGCCTGTTTCAGATTCTGTGTCTCCCTCTCTCTGACCCTCCCCCGTTCATGCTTTGTCCCTCTGTCTCAAAAACAAATAAAGGTTAAAAAAAATTCAAAAAAAAGAACAGCTTTTGCTGTATCCCAAAGATTTTGGACCATTGGGTTATCTTTTTCATTTGTCTCTAAATATTACTTGATTTCATCTTTGATGTCTTAGTTTACCCATTCATTGTTTAATATCATCTTTTTCCATATTCTTTTCTTGTGATTGATTTCTAGTTTCATAGTATTGGGATTGGAAAAGATGCATGGTATGATGTTGATCTTTTTGAATTTGTTGAGACTTGGTTTGTAGCCTAACATGTGATCTATTCTAGATAATGTTCCATGTGCACTTGAAAAGAACATGAATTCTGCTGTTATGATGAATTGTTCTGAATGTATCCATTAGATCTACCTGGTCCAATGTGTCATTCAAAGCCACTGTTTCCATGTTGATTTTCTGTTTGGATGATCTATCCATTGATGTAAGTGTGGGACTTACTTACTATGTTGCATTGCTACAAAGTCCTCTAATATTTTGTATTACTGTTGATTACTTTCTTTATGTTTGTTATTACTTGCTTTATGTATTTAGGTGCTCTTCTATTGGGTGCATAAATATTTACAATTGTTATATCTTCTTGTTGCATTGTTCCCTTTATAATTATATAGTGTCCTTCTTTATCTCTCATTACAGTATTTTTTAAAAGTCTATTTTGTTTGATATAACTATTGCCTCCACAGCTTTATTTTCACTTCCATTTGCATGATAAATGCTTTTCCATGCCTTCATTTTCAGTCTGCATGTGTCTTTAAGTCTGAAATGAGTCTCTTATAGGCTGCATATAGGTAGGTCTTGCTTTTTTATCCATTCTGTCACCTTATGTCTTATTAGTGTTTAGTACATTTACATTCAAAGTAATTACTGATAGATATGTTTTTATTGCCATTGTGTTACTTTTTTATGGTTGTGCTTATAGTTCTCTATTCCTCTCTTCTCATGCTCTTTTTTTCTCATGTTGAGTTTCTTTAGTGATACACTTGGATTTCTTTCTGTTAGTTTTTTGCATAACTCTTACTGGTTTTTGATGTGGTTGCCATTAGGTTTGTATATAACATTTTATGCATACAGCAGTCTATATTAAGTTGATGGTCGCTTAAGTTTGAATGTATTTTTTACTCTCCCCTCTTCATGGTTTAGGTATGTATATGGTGTCATACTTTATATATTTTTATTTTGTGAATCCCTTGACTAGATTTTTATAGATACACATAATTTTACTCCTTTTGTGTTTCCTACTCTTCTTACTCCTACTTATGTGCTTTCCTTTCCATTCAAAAAGTCCTCTTTAACATTTCATGTAGGGCTGGTTTAGTCATGAATGCCTTTAACTTTTGTTTGGGAGACTCTTTATCTCTCCTTCTATTCTGAATGATAGCCTTGCTGGTAGAATATCCTTGACTGCAGGTTTTTTTCCTTTCAGCACTCTGAATATTTCATGCTACTCCCTTCTGGCCTGCAAAATTTCTGCTGAAAAATCACTTGACAGCCTTAGGTTTCCCTTGTCTATAACTGTTTTCTTTTCTCTTGCTACTTTTTAAAAATTTATTTATTTTGAGAGAGGGAGGGAGAGAAAGAGAGAGAGAGAGAGAGAGAGAGAATGTGCTTTAGCAGGGGAGGAACAGAGGGAGAGGGAGAGAGAGAGAATCCCAAGTAGGTTCCACAATGTCAGCATGGAGTCTAACATGAGGCTCGAACTCACAAATTGTGAGATCATGACCTGAGCTGAAATCAAGAGTTGGATGTTTAACCAACTGAACCATCCAGGCACCCCTCTCTTTCTGCTTTTAAAATTCTCTCTTTATCACTAGTTTTTGCCATTTTAATTACTATGTGCCTTGGTGTGGACCTCTTTGGGTTGAATTTGTTGGGGGCCTTCTGTGGCTCCTGGATCTGGATTTCTGTTTCCTTCCTAAGATTTGGGAAACTTTTAGCTATTATTTCTTCAAATAAATTCCCTGCCCACTTTTCTCTCTCTTCTCCTTCTAGGATCCCTATAATGTGAATGTTATTATACTTGATGATGTCAATTCCAGTCTGTTTTCATTTTTTTTCTCTCTTGTTCCTCTCGATTGATTTCCATTACTCAGTTGTTCATTACTCACTGATCTGTTCTTCTGCTTCTTCTAGTTTACTATTTATTCCATCTAGTGTAAACTTAATTTCAATTATTGAGTTATCTCTGATTGACTCTTTTTAATGTTTCCTGTCTCTTTGTTAAGGGTTTCACTGAGGTCCTCTACTCTTCTCTAGTTGAGTGAGTATCTTTATGACCATTACTTTAAATTCTCTGTCAGGCATATTACTTATCTCTGTTCTGTTTATGTCTCTTGTTGTGATTTTTTCCTGTTCGAAAGAACAGGACATATTACATTTTGGACATATTACTCTGTCTCCTCATTTTGTGTAATTCTCTGTGTCTATTTCTATGTGTTAGGATAGTCAACTACATCTCTTGTTTTTGAAAGTAGTGACCTAATGAAGAAGAGGTCCTGTAGTGCCCTGCAGTGCAGTATCCCCTGTTTACCAGAACTTGGCACCTTAGGAGTGTCTTGAATATATTGATGTATGTGCCCTGCTCTTGTGGCTCTGTTGCATTTTCCTTCCATCCAATCATCTGCAATGACTCTCTTTGCCTATTGTGGGCAGGGTTTGGTCCTTGTGTTTTTAGTGAACCAGTGTGGGGCTGTTGTTGGATTAACTTGAGTCAGACCAGGCATTGGCCAGAGATGCAGTATTACCAAACTGCAGGGGAATGTGGGAGTGGAGTGCATGGTGCCACCAAGGTTTGTGCTGGTGGGAGGGAACCTGCAGCTTCCTCCACAAGGCAGGCTGGGATGAGTGGGTGGACCCAGAGAAGCATTCAAGGGTAGGCCAGATCATGTTAGCAAGGTTTGTGTTGTTCTCCTGTGGGAGGGGACCTGGAACTGAGGCATGAGTGGGGGGTGTGTCTGCATGACAACACAGGGGTAGGGTGTGCTTTTAGCAAGTTAGGTGTAGAATTTTGGTACTGCACTGGTTCTAGGAGGTGTACATGTGGATGGGGAGAGAAATGGTGGTGCCTGCCAGCTCTTTTTTTTTCCTGGAGAAGTCTCCCAATGATCCCTATCCCTCTAGCTGCACTCTGAGATTAATAAGAAATCTCTCTCCTGTATACCCCAGGTATTTTTCAAACTGCTGCTTCTATGCTATCTCTACATGGACCTCTTTGTTGTGTTGTCTCCCTAATGTGGGGACTCAGTTTCCTCTCACCTTCCCAGCCCACAAGACTGCTGGTTTTTTTTTAAATTCTGAGTTTTAAACTCCTCTGATTTTAAGATTGTGTGAATTTCATCCCCTCTGCTTTTCAAAGCCAGACACTATGGAGATTCATCTTCCCTATGCAGGCTTCCTTATGAGAGTCTTTTCTTTCCCCTCTCTGGACTGTGGAGTTCCTCTCTTCTGCAGACAGTTCTGTAGGCCTGTTTAGCTCTCAATTGCATCTCTGCCCTTCCTACCATCTTTGAAGTGGCCTCTTCTCTACATTTAGCTGCAGAGAGTCTGTACTGCGATCTTTGGGTCATTTGGGGAATTATTTACACTTGAGAGGGTTTTATCTAGTTGTACTGCAGGACGAGGTGAGTTGAGGTTCCTCCTGAGATGACAGACCATCTTCTTCAGAAGTCCTGATCATACGGTTATTATTTTTATTTTCTTAATGTGATGTATCATGTTGATTGATTTGTGGATATTGAACTGTCCTTGCATCCCAAGAATAAATCCCACTTGATTATGGTGAGTGATCCTTTTAATGTATTGTTGGATTTGGTTTGCTAATCTTTTGTTGAGGAATTTCACATCTACCTTCATCAGGGATATTGGCCATAGTTTTCTTTTTTTGTAGTGTTTTCATCTGGTATTGGTATCAGGGTAATGCTGGCTTCACAGAAAGAATTTGAAAGCTCCCTTTCCTCTTCTATTTTTGGAATAGATTGAAAAGAATATATATTAACTCTTCTTTAAATGCTTGGTAGAATTCATCTGTGCAGCTATCTGGTCCTGGACTTTTGTTTGTTGGGAATTTTTTGATAATTCAGTTTCATTACTAGTAATTTGTCTGTTTGGGTTTTCTGTTCTTCCTGAATTCAGTTTTGGAGGATTATATGTTTCTAGGAATTTATCTGTTTTTTTCTAGGTTGTTCAATTTGTGGACATACAATTTTTCATAGTTGTTTCTTGCTATCCTTTGTATTTTGGTGATGTTGGTTGTTACTTCTCCACCTTCATTTCTGATTGTATTAATTTGAGTTCCTCTCTCTTCTCTTCTTGATGAGTCTATCTAAAGGCTTATTATCAATTTTGTTTATCTTTTTGAAGAACCATCTCTTGGTTCCACTGATCTTGTCTGTTATTTTTTTAGTCTCTGTTTCAGTTACTTCCATTCTGATCTTTACTGTTTCCTTCCTTCTATTAACCTTGGACTTTGTTCTTACTTTTCTATTTCTTTTAGGTGTAAGTTTGGGTTGTTAATTTGAAATTTTTTTGTTGTTTGAGGTATGCCTGTATCTCTATAAACTTCCCTCTTAGAATTGTTTTTGCTGCATCCCAAAGATTTTGGATTGTTGTGTTTTCATTTCATTTGTCTCCATGTATTTCATTTTCTCTTTGATTTCTTCATTGACCCTTTTTTTTGTTCATTTAGTAGCATATTGTTTAGCCTTCATGTGTTTGTGTTTTTTCCATTTTTTTCTTCTTCTAATTGATTTCTAGTTTCATTGTGGTCAGAAAAGGTACTTGATCTGATTGTAATCTTCTTAAATTTATAGAGATTTGTTTTATTGCCTAATGCGATATCTCCTGGAGAATGTTCCATGTATACTTGAAAATAATTTATATTCTGCTTTTGGTTGGAATGTTTTGTATATAGCTGTTGAGTCCATCTGGTCTAATGTGTCATTAAAAGACACTGTTTCCTTATTGATTTTCTGTCTGGATGATTTATCCATTGATATAAGTGGGAGAAGCAATCACCTTTAAGTAAATCTTGAAGACTTCTCAGCTTCCTTCAATAATCTTCTCTAGTTGTTTAACATCTGCTCTGACAAAATTCTCCCTTGCATTTAAATTAAATTCATTTATATTCTGCCCATTTTTCCTTCTGCTGTCCTCAATAACCAGGGAGACAGCTACAGTCTTAGCTTCTCTGGATAATGTCTCAATTATTGGCAATTTATTGATTTTCATTGAAGAAACGTAGCTCCTGTCAGTATTTAACTGTTCTGTAATTAATGAATGAAGTTAGGAATTGGACTAAGGAAGAGGATAAATGAGATAGATCCAATAATTACTGGTCTTATATACCAAATAAACTTTAGATATTTGTTTGTACATTAGTGTGTCTAATAGATATATTTAGATAAGAACTTCGTTTGTCTGGTGAAATACTCCCTTTTGTTTAAGTGTATATTTCAATAGTTAAGAAAATAACCACCAGAACTATATTTTGTTGGCTTTGCTGAAGAAATTCAAACTTGGCTACAAATGAGCCTTTGCTAACAGAAGGAAGAGATCTGTACTTGCCTAGGATAACAAAACAGTGATGGATGGCTGAAATCAATGTAATTTATATTTTCTTCCAATTTACATTCCTTCCATTGACTCATTTAGTTTCCATATGTTGTTAATGCATTTCTAAGTTTTATATGAATTTCTCACAAATATTTTAATAAATATTTCCTATTTTCTTAGCTATTAAACTATCTTTTTAAAAAATGCTGCAGTTTCCCTTACATATTCTTAAAGGTCTGACTACTTAATATCTTCTTTAGTGAGGCCTTAGAAAAACACAGAAGCTCATTCTAGACTGGCTAGATCTATCATCCTGGTATCAAGCTGATTTCTCTTTCAATATGGGTCTGTATGGTTCCTTTTCCATTTTATTAAAATTATCAACTTATTACCTATATTGCTCTATCACTTGGTTTTGCCCCTACTGTGAAAGGAAATACATTTTCTTTGTTCTTCTTTTGCAGTAATGTATGCTGCCTGTGTTAACCATACTTAATGAAAACAATCCCAATTTTCTCAGGTTTGTTTCTCCCCACTGTGTACTTGAGATGAAAAACTCACTTCCCAGTATATAGTACAATACCTTTAATTGGAAAGAAAAGGAAATCACCAGTGACACTTCTAATACCTTCAATCGTCTGCCTCTTTCCTCAGGAGCAGCTTGTCATAAATCAATTGTGAATCTAACCATGGATAGGGAGGGGTACTAGATTAAAAAAACTAGGTATACCCCTTAAAAAAACAAGGCAGGTATATGTCACCCTATCACTGATCTAGAAGTGTTACCCAGATTTATTGTTGCAAATAAAAATATTTGACTCTATTCCTTATCCTTTATCAAATAATCAAGTATTTCTAATTTAATTGATGGGAGATTAGGTCATTGCCATCTTCCTGATTGTTTGCAAGCTTTGCCTGAGTTGTAGGAAGTACAGATTTTAGAATGTGGATTTTAGGGGCTTATTTCTGTTCCATAAAACACAAAGTGAATGTTTCTTTAGAGATTCAGTATTTCTAGTGTGCTCACTCCCTCTCCATACTCCCTCCCTTTTCTCTGTCCATTTTGGGGTCAGGACACCTTGAAACCTGTCCATGGTTTTTAAAATGAGACAAGCAGAGATGAATTCAGAAAAGCAGGCTGTATGGATATGCCCATTAGCATTTAATTTAAGATGTTAGAGATAGTCAAATTTTACAGGCTCCTGTAGCATTTGACACTGTGACCCAATTCACAAATGCTCCACATCATTTCTACTTGAAATTCACAATACTGAAGCAAAAGGAGCATTAAATATCCTGCAGTTGTGCTTTAAAAGGTACGTTTTCCATTGTGAGATATTGTTTGTGAACTACTAAAAAGATCCCTTTTTGTGAGTGAAAATTAATCCTGAGCTCATCTTGCAGAACAGCTTACCTTTTCGTTTTTGTCAAATGGCACCAAGATAATGGGAAGCTAACCACAAAAGTAGTGCTTTCAAACTGTAAAAATAAGACAAATGCTACTGTATTTACTCAAAAGCAGTATTCAGTGCTTTCCTGATTCTCTTGGTGAATGCTACATCCTTATTAAGTCTTGTGCTGGTTCCTAGATAAATAAGATTAATTCAGCAAACACACTTCCTACCCTCTAGGAGCTGACAATCAAAAGAGCTTTTCAGATATTTCATTAATGAAAGAACATTTGTTAAAGCTTCTTTCTTTAACTCCCTAGAAGATATGTTTATTTTCATCTTGATTAAATTTATATGAAGCTTGCATTGCCCCATTTTAAATAACTTTAATTTATTCAGACCTACTAGAGGGACTTTGGATTTCTAATACTCATTAAAATTAGAACAATGTAAAATTTCATAAACATTTTTTAAATGCTGTAGCTTTAGCTTTTCTCTATCTTTGTAAATATTATTTTACTCTCATCCAAAAAATTACATATAAAACATTGGGAATTAACAGGGGGTGCAGTGGAGGCTGGCTTATGGTGTCCTGAGGTCACAGAGCATGTGAAACTTCTCACCAACCAAGAGACCCTGAGTTAGTTTCCTAACCACCCTTAGTCTTCTACCAGGGTAGTGTGGAGTGACAAAGAATGAGACACAGGTCCTGCACTGGGACTCAGTGTAGTAGAGGGAATAGACTCAACAGATAATTCTAGTATAGTGTGTGATATATGTGATGATAGAAGTCTGTCCTGGGGACAGAAGTAGGGCAAAGCAGGGGGTACTTCATGCAGGTTTCACAAAGGTTCACAGCACCTTCTTCCTAACTTGGCCTTAGGTCCACTGGGCTGCTTCCCATTTACTCATTAACCCCTCCCTGTCATCATGAGTGGACTTCATGATCCAATCATTTCAATAATTCTCCTGCCCTCTGGCAAGCACTCGCTCTTGAACAAACCCAGGGGTCCAATTGTCTGTGCCTGTGCCCAGGCAGCTGAACCCTATGGGAAGAAGCCAGTTGACAGGAGAGCTTTGTGTGGGATCTACTCAGCTCGCCAAGCCCTCCCTGTACCCCACACTAGTGTCCCTCCACGCCTCCCTAGCCCCCACTCACTCAGCTGTAGCTTAAACTCAACCACCCTTCACTGGCTAGAACCAAAACCTCTGCCCCTCAGACTCAGAGACAGCACCTTTTCTTCTGCTTTTCAGAACAAATGTACAAGAGGAGAGTCTCACAGCAAGATGAGATAAAATGAGGCAGTGGAGAGTGTGAGGAGACAGATGGGCAAGAGCTGGACTGGAAAAGGGCCAAGGCGGAAAGTTGGGAGATGCTAGTGAGGAGGGTGCAGAGGAGGGGTCTGAGGAAGGAGCCTGAGAATGTGGGATGGGCAAGGTCAGAGGACAAGTGTTAACGAAATCAAACCAAAAAAGAAAGGGCATGGTGAGAGGTGTCCAATACTGTTGGGACATCAAGGTCCAGAATATTTCTCTGCAATTTTCTCTCAGAAACTACTTGGTAATTTCAATGAAAGTAGCTTTAGGGGAGTAGAAGAAAGTGAAAGCTAGAATGCAGTGGTTTAGGGTGTGAAAGAGGAGTGAGGAAGTACAAACTGTAGGTATAGGCCAGAAGTCGGGATATCACCTAGAGCTCACTCCCTGAATCCGAGCTTGCCAGACAACATTCTGATTATTATATTATTATCCTCTGCCTACTGGGAGAGGATGTGCTGTTTCTAGGTACACACATATTTCAGCCCATGTGACAGCCACGGTTTTTCTTTTTTTCTTTTTTTAAGTTTATTTATTTATTTTGACAGAGAGAGAGAGAAACACGTAGAGGAGGGGCAGAGAGAGAGAGAGAGAGAGAGAGAGAGAGAGAGAGAGAGAGAGAGAATATCCCAAGCAGGCTCCACAGCATCAGCACAGACCCTGTTAGGGGTTCAAACTCATGACCGTGATATCACGACCGAGCTAAAACCAAGAGTCAGGTACTTAACTGACTGAGCTACCCAGCTGCCCTGCTACATTTTTTAATTATAAATTAATAAACAGCATTTTGGCTTTAGGAAGAAAAAGGAGAATAGGAAGGGAAGAAAAGGATGAATGTTTGGCTTACAGAAAAGAGACTAGCTAGAAGAGGAAATACAGTGTCAAAGGAAGGAACTCTTTAAAGGACACAAGTGCATTAAGCAAATTGGTAGATAAGGGAAAGGAGAGAGCAAAATAGAAGGGGACAGGAATGGGGCATTCTTTGGTTAGTAAAGGCTGAGAGCACCTCCTGGGTACCAGGAATGGTGATGAATGGTAATAAGTCCATGGGATACCACAGGAGGAGGGATTTGGGAGGCTGTCTTGGACAGGAGAAGAGGAAACCCCTCAGACTCTAAGCCTGGAGGGCAGGAGATGATGCGGGATGTGGACCTAAGTTAGCTCCCAGATGAGGGGCAGCAACCTGAGGAGGTTCCTTGTCGATTGAGTCAAGTGAGAGACAAGGTTGTCTGTCGAGGTTGTGTGGTGTCAGGACGAGTGTAGAGGGTCTGAGGGAGGTGGCCTTGGGTGGAAAAAAGCCTCTGAGAGAAAACAGAGGGAATGGACATGTTTTAAAAATTGTCTGAGCTCATACCAAGGTTGGAAACCACAAAATTGTGGTGGCCCAGTTTGTAAATTTCTGTCCTAGTTTTTGGTGGTATCCAGCAGAGAATTGGAGAGGGCAGATCCTTGGATTCACTCAAGATGGAAGGTTTTTAGGCTGGGAATGGTCTGAAGGACCCTATTGGAAGGGGTTCAGCTTGTTGGGTTAGGTGAGTGTGAAGGACGTAAAGTTTGCTTGAGGGAGGACAAAGTGAGTTATTCAAGTAAGTACATGAGAGAGTGTCTGTTAACCCTGCAGGCAGCTTCCATGTGAGGAAGCCATCTGCCTGATATAGGTTTGGAGCTTGATAATGTGGCATTATCAACTTAAAAGTTCCTAGTGACCTGGAATGTCCTCTAAGAATGAAATCCTCTTTGTTGCTTTAGATTCTCACAAACCGTCTGTCTCTAGCACTTACTTTTTATCTTCTCTTTTCACTTCTGCCCCTGCCTTTACCATTCCCCATCTGAAAAAGATAAAAACGAAACCACTGCAGTGTTGTACTGAGATGAAGCCAACAGAAATGTCCATTCTACAATGATTTTAAAAGAGCTAAAAGAAAAAAAAAATTAATAAAAGAGCTAAATGGCTTGAAGAAAGCAAATCAGATCACTTACATTCTCCAGAATAATTAACAAAGGTTTTATCCTAAATGGACTTCCCTTTATTCTAAAGAAGTAGCATTTTATTTACCCTCACATTGCTGCTCAGAAGATGAGGCTTAAAGATGCTAAGTGATTTTCACAGATCACTCAACTGGTATTTGATAAAGTTGGAATTTGATCTCTGCATCTCTGGTTTTTGAAAACCATGCTTTTCCCAAGAAACTAAACAATACAGTTGTTTATCACTACAACAAAGATCTCAAAAACAGATGCTTACATTATAAAAAGAATTCCCAAATGATACAACTGAAAGTAAAAGATACACTGAAAAATCATCATACCCAGATATTTGTTTAGATCAACAATGATTTGATTATTTTTAATTGTTTAATTGACCACTTTTCTCAGGGCACAAGACTTGAGCCACATAATGTCTACCTTTTTGTGGAGAGAACAGCCTTTGTTTAGGCGATCCATTTGTGTCTGTCTAGATGGATCTAAAAAAGGGTAGCGTAAAGGGGAGCCTAAGTGGCTCTCGTGGGTTAAGTGTCCAACTTCGGCTCAGGTCCCGATCTCGTGTTTTGTGGGTTTGAGCCCCATATAGGGGCTCTCTGCTGTCAGCATAGAACCCACTTCAGATCCTCTGTGCCCCTCTCCTGTGCCCCTTTCTCTGTGTCCCTCCTCTCTCTCTCTCTCTCTCTCTCTCTCTCTCTCTCAAAAATAAACATTAAAAAAAAGGTAGAATAAAGAGTGAGCTGAATTACTTACCTAAGAATATGGGAAATATATCATTTTCTTTGTTCCCAAGAGGAGAGAAGAAGGTTAAAGCTACATCATGGAAATGGGCAATGGCTGAAGAATCTGGTTGATGGCAGGAGAGGGATAAAAGATCCAACAAGAGGCACACCTGGGTGGCTCAGTTGGTTGAGCGTCCAGCTTTGGCTCAGGTCATGATCTCATAGTTTGTGAGTTCGATCCCCATGTTGGGCTCTATGCTGACGGCTCAGATCCTGGAGCCTGCTTCTGATTCTGTTGTCTCCCTCTCTCCCCCTTCCCCACTCGCGCTCTGTATCTCTCTGTCTCTCAAAAATAAATAAACATTAAAAAAAAAAGATCCAACAAGAACATAGCAAGCCAGGACACCAGAGACTGGTAGAGGTGACCTTGAGAGCTTAACCCTGCTTGGACCATGCAGAAATCTTTGGAGGCAGGATTACAGCAATCTATAGAATGAGTAATTGGGAGTTAGAGACAATATTATTGATATTCTGAAGGGCAGCTAACATCTGCACTGTGGTAGATATTACCCTTCATTTATTATTTCATTTATTTTAAATAATACATGTGCATTACTTACATGTTTTGGGTCACAAGTTTATATCTGTTCACTCTAGGTGACATAAATATAATTTGTATTTTCAAGTGCCTCAACCCTTTATAGATATTTTGTAAATTTGAGACTTCCTTTACAGATTTTGAGTCTATTCATTACCTATCCATTTGTGTGGTTTCTTCAAGTGTGACAGAAATAATAAGGATAATAGTTTTAATTTAATGCATGGATTAAGTATGCTCCTGTTCAAGATGCTAATTTAGTAGAAATATTCTTGGCTTTAATTGTTCAGGTAGCATTATAAACACTAAAAATATGGACAGTCTAATGTGAAAAAATAGATAATAAGAAAGTGTTTTAATGTAAATATTATTTATCATAAATATACCCATGGTATCCCTATTTTTAGGGACTAGTAATGAGTTTGGTTCTATTTAAAAAATGACTAATATGAACTCACACTAATGCCAGTCATTCCTTTGATAATTAGACTATAAGTGTGAAGTTTTAGTTTTTTGAGAATTAGAGCAAACATATGGAGGAGAAGCTTTACCATTAAAGGAAAAAGCCTTTGGTACCTTATAAACCAGCCAGTAATTCTAGTAATTGGAACAAAAATAAGAAATCTGTTTCAGACTACAAAATTCATTTATCTATTAATTCAATATTCTATACTTAGTTATTTTTTCAGTATTCCATATATACTCATTTATACTTTTTTATGGAAAAGATAAGAAATTTCCATAAATAAATGACTACAGTGCTATAGTAAACTTCCTCTGTGGATTGCCTGTATACCATGCACTCTGTAAGACTATACCAAACCTGTAAGAGAGAGATCGTCATCTCTAGTTTGCATATGAGGAAACTGAGCCTGGTTGTGTTAAATCCTCCCCCCAAGGATAGAGTCATAAAGGAACCTCTGTGGGGTTAATGCCACATCCTGTCTGGAAACTAACCCGCTACTCTAGCATAAAGCTGGGCACTTCAGGCCTCCGGGAGAGTAGCAGAGAACTTAGATGGTTTTCCACAATCCTCAGTTGGCTGGCAGAGTTCCAGCCTGGAGTGTCTTTCCTGACAGCATGGACACATTCAGTTCTTTGCATCCCGCTCTGTCCTAGTAAGGGTACCACTCTGTCCGCTCTGTCCTCATAAGGGTACCAGTGCTGTATTATGTACCATAGGTTTCTGCTAAAGCGTGTAGTATAGGACTCTATATCAACAGATGTATTTTCTGTCCTTGAAAAAAAAATAGCAGAGCCACCAGACTTGACCTATCCTGACCAATGCATACTAAGAGCTGTTTTTCTAAACACACTATTCTGTAGACATTGTTAGTCTTGACCAGTTCTTGCTTTTGAGCGCAATGAGTTTGGGAGTCAGTGAATTCCAGCAGTGGAGGCAAAAGTTGCTTGTTTGGCAGTCACCTGTCATCCTTTCTCTGGTATGCATTCATCCATTTGTCACAACGTTTTGTGAGGAGCCGAACAGGGAAGCTTAAGAAAAATGCTTTACTCTTGTCTTGATGATAGAAAGCATTTCTCACTGCTGGTAGCATGGTGGTAACTTTTCATTCCTTCTGGCAGTTTTTAAAGACTTATTTGACTTTGGGGGAACCTGCAGTATATCTTTAAGTCACAGTTCAAAAGTATGAGACAGGGCTGTTCATTTTCAATTTTGGCTGAAAAGTCTTAACTTCGACTGTGGCACTTCAAAGTTAGGGAAAACTTGGCTTTAAAAATGGATGCTGATACGAGATGGCATATTTAATGACAAATGTATCTATAGAAAGCTGTTAAGATGCAGATTATCCCCCCTGGGGTGGGGGAGGGAGATCAAAACTGCCAATCTATAAAATGTACTCGATAGAGGGAGGCATAGAATCTATCTTTGCAAGTGCTTTGATTGCAGGGGACAGTATAGCAGCATGTGGCATCATAACCCAGAGCAGGCAAATCAGCTTGATGACTTTCAAAGCCAGGAATACTGCTGCAGGCAAGGGTACTCCAGTCTAGGAGAAATTAAAACATATAGAGACTGTTATTAATTCCATATCTATTTTTGTATAGTCAAATCTGTATGCAAATCCTTAGCATCTCATTTCAACAGATTAATCTAAAAGTGAGGAGTGTTATGTGAAGAGAATGTAATGATAAGCTGTGCACATAACACTGCTAAAGCTGTGTGGGCTGCGAACTTGGATGCTTTTTTAAAATTTATTTTTTGTACTGAGAAGAACTGGTTTTTATTTATGTGATCATTTGGAAATTATTTCAAAGAAGGAAAACAATAGGACCAATTTCTAAGGTTTTCCCTTGCAATCCTGACTTGGCAAAAGTTACAACACTGGGTTTTTTAGGCACCTCCCGTGGTTTAGCATTCCAGAAGTAATCAACCAAATAACTAACTAGGAATTTTATGTTTACTTCCACCTAGTAACCCAGTATCTCATTTTTAAGCATTGTCATGTGAGTGAAAATTTGTATGTAAGGGTAAGGAATCTAATTACCACGTGCAGATTAAGGGAAAAAAATATTACGAATGCATCTGTAAAAGAGAGTAAATAATAATTCTGAAGAGCATGAAGATAAATTGTATGCCTGGCTTAGGAGAAAGGATGTAATAGCTACATTCTAATCCATTGGTTGTACATTTAATCTATAATGGGCAGACTCTGATACATATAGTAGTGTAAATATTTTCAAATAGTGTCATAAACAGATAGTTTACTGCAGTAGATATTAATTCTGTCCCATATTTCTAAAACAAGGAGAAAAACCGTCAAAGTTTTGAAATAATGGGTGGGAGCTTTGCCCTCTGCTCCCTCTCATTTGGAGAAATGATTATAGGCGAGCTGGACATTAATCTGGTGGTTATGGCCCAGATCAAAAGCACTTGGCAATCATTTTAACCCTGAAGACTTGTGAGGTCTCACTCAATAGATTTGATTATTCTTGTGTAGTTATGCTGAGAAAGAATTATTGGACATTCAATTTTTAATCAGATAAGAAAAGGAAGGTTGGGAAGAAAGCAATCAGGCCTCTGTATTTATTTGGACAAACATTTTGACTGTGTAGGCATTTCAGCCCCAGCTTTCTTAAGTGTATTTTCTTTTCCTATGGTTTTATTTTAAGATGAGACATTCTTTTTTTTTTTTTTCCAATTTATTTTTTTATTTTTTATTATTTTTTTTTAATATATGAAATTTATTGTCAAATTGGTTTCCATACAACACCCAGTGCTCATCCCAAAAGGTGCCCTCCTCAATACCCATCCCCTACCCTCCCCTCCCTCCCACCCCCCATCAACCCTCAGTTTGTTCTCAGTTTTTAACAGTCTCTTATGCTTTGGCTCTCTCCCACTCTAACCTCTTTTTTTTTTTTTTCCTTCCCCTCCCCCATGGGTTTCTGTTAAGTTTCTCAGGATCCACATAAGAGTGAAACCATATGGTATCTGTCTTTCTCTGTATGGCTTATTTCACGTAGCATCACACTCTCCAGTTCCATCCACGTTGCTACAAAAGGCCATATTTCATTCTTTCTCATTGCCACGTAGTATTCCATTGTGTATATAAACTACAATTTCTTTATCCATTCATCAGTTGATGGACATTTAGGCTCTTTCCATAATTTGGCTATTGTTGAGAGTGCTGCTATAAACATTGGGGTACAAGTGCCCCTATGCATCAGTACTCCTGTATCCCTTGGATAAATTCCTAGCAGTGCTATTGCTGGGTCATAGGGTAGGTCTAAGATGAGACATTCTTTAAGAAATGCAGAGAAGACTTTCTTTGAGGGCAGGAAGCTCGTTTCTCTGTTCCTTGTGGACTTACTCTGCAGATAAAGCTTTCATTGATCTTAAAAGTAGTTGTAAGCTTCAGAGAGAATATATTTTAAAAAAGCCCTCCAGTTAATAAAAGCCATGGTCAATTATATGAAAGATATAATCTCCTTATTGGGGGTGAACGAGAGAGTAATGATTGGCCTGAACATGTTCCCTTCCCTTTATGGATCCATTAGTATTGATGGATTGTTCCAGCTCAGCTGAGGATTGTGCACTAATACTCTGGATTCTGGTTGATTTGACTCCTGGCCATGAAGTTGATGGTAGTGACCTATTCAAGATATTTGAACTGTCAAAGCAAAAATTATACTGGACAAAGTTAAGCAGATAAGGAAGACTTTGTCCAAGACAATATTGCAATAGGGGAGGGAGACCAGAATGCAGTCTGAAATCAACTCCTCTGAAGAACAAGAGGCAAGAGGGTTTTTAAGCACTGGGGTGAGCTAGTAGAAAAGTACTGAAGGAGTTTTGGAGGAAGATTGATCTATGTGATATAATGAGCTCATTCAGTTACCCCTGATTTTGTAAATGTTTTTCTCAATGACTGGGCCATTCTTGCTTTCTGATTGGCACCCATCAACATGAGGCTCTTACCCTCCATAGAAACTGGGAGATAGGGACATTTACTTCCTTGATGATTACATTTCAATGGGATGGCTCTTAGGTCTGGGAGGAAGATCTTCCTGGGTTGTAAAACTTGCAAGAAGCTTCTTAAATGACTTATATCTCAAGGAGGCAGAGAAAGAATTTACAGGTTTTCTAAAGTAAGAGCTCTAAGAAGAGGGATGTCAGGGGCCTAAGAGACAGAAAGAAGCCTGTGTAAAGTTGAGTCATACTGAGAAAAATGTTAACACTGTTTTGTTCATTATTGTAACAGTACATACTTTTTGACTTAAAAATTTTCAATAGGAAACATTTGTAGTGTGGCTCAGTTTTATATCTTTACTGCAAAATTAGCTGCTTCTATGTGCTACTTATTCAAATGTTATTCATTTTATGCCAGCATCCAGAACTCTGTATAATGCAAAAATCTCTGAAGAGATTTTTTTGGGGGAGGGCAGTTCTCATAGTCTTGTTATTTTACTACTTAACATTTAATATCTCCTAGTATTATTTTTATATAGTGCTGATTTATGTTTTTTTTAGTTTTTCAATTTGATAGTAAAAACTAAAGTAGAATCAGTAGTTTCTGGGTTTTATGGGGATCAGTGTACATCACAAACATGAAAATATGAGGACAGATAAGAGAAAGTTTGTTAGAAAGGTAATGATTGTTTAGTGGTTCTTGACTAATCAAAAGGTCCTGAGTCTTTTGGATCTAAGCCCTTGTCAAGAAGGCTCTAGAAAAGTTGCTAACAACAACTACACACAGTGCTCTTAGTCATATGTGGCTTAGCGAGCACTTGAAATGTGGCTAATCTGGATTGAAATGTGCTGTGTTAAATATACATTGGGTTTTGAAGAAAGTTGGAACAAAAGGAACATAAAATACCTCCATAAGCTTTATATCAGTTTCACGTTGAGATGATAATATTTTGGTTGTGTTGAGTTAAATAAAATTTATGTTAAGTTTACTTTCACTATTTCTTTTTTTTTTAAGGTTTATTTATTTTGAGAGGGAGAGAGTGTGCACACACACTTGCATGTGTGAGTAAGTTAGGGGCAGAGAGAGAGGGAGAGAGAGAATCCCAAGCAGGCTTCATGCTGTCAGCACAGAGCCTGACATGGGGCTTGATCCCATGAACCATGGGATCATGACCTGAGCTGAAACCAAGCTTAACTGACTGAGCCACCCAGGTGCCCCTCTTTTAAGTTGTTAATGTGGCTACTGGAAAACTTAAAATTACATCTGTGATTCACATTGGTGGCTCTCATCATATTCTTCTGGACAGCTTTGGCTTTAGAATTCTTTTGATAAGTAATGCCTTTTCTTAGATATGGTTCTTCCAAAGAGATATCAAGACATTAGTGTGTTAGTATACAGAAGGTTAGAGCTTTAAAATTGCCAAAGGACAAGAACTTTCCATGTAATTCTGTCCTGGGCATAAATTGTATAGAGATTTGTCTATGTGTGCTATGTTCATTCCCACTCCCTGCTATACTTTGCCCCTCATTCTGGCCATGCAGAGCAGCTTGTCAGAATTGGAGCCTCTTGGTAATCTCAGCATACTTGTTGCTTGCTCTCAACTGGATTGCTTCTAAAATGTTTCTTGAAAATGAAACTGCTTCAACAATAAGCTTCTTAATTATGTCATGGGTTCACCACGAGGGTATACAAACAGATCCTCAGCAGTAGCTAATTTTCCTTTAATTGTATCTCATTCTTATGTTGGAATATCCTATTTCGTATTCATGAAAGCTCTAACACATGTTAATCCATTACAGGTGGAGTAACTAACACAGCACAATATCAGAACAGACTAATGGTATATGAACCTAACCAGGTAAGAATCATATAAGAAAAACTCATTACCTTAATTAAAATGAATTTTAAAAGATTTCCACAGTAATTAGTAGTTGAAATGCCAAGTCTGTACACACACGTGCATCTTAAACTTGTATAGAGAAACGGAAGCATCTGGATAAACTGCCTTTCCGTTGCTTTTTTTTTTTCCACACAAAATTTCAGCTCCTTTAGTTTTATGCTATACACAATGCTTAACTCTTTCAGAGTTTTGCATAATGTAGAAGGAAGGGTAAATATGTTGATGAGTTAAATGCCCTTTAGTTCCATTATCTCAAGTGACTGTTCATATTCAGAGGCATCCAAAGAAAGGATTTTGATTGTCCTGTTGCTATGTCCTTTTAGAAAGCGTGTCCTTCCAAGAGGGGAACATACTTATTGTTTCATTACTCCCAACTAATATAATAACTTTTATTTAACTCCGTGTAGCCAGAATGTCCTAGCAGTGTCTAGGACAAGTCTGAAGTAGAAGTATCTGAAAAAAGTGTATGTATTTCATCTAACAAATGGTGCCTGAACTGGAAGCATTTTGATGGTGTCTGTCCCTTCTTCTGTCTACTTATCATACACACTCAGTGGTTTTTTTGTCCCCAAAAGAAGAACTATTTTTACTCTCTTTCCCTTCTACCAAAATCGCAGTGGCCTTAGCAAATGTTTTCAGAATTTCACCATGTCTGTGATTTTCGTAATGTAAATATTTTTCATGATTATGACAGTATTCCAAAATGATTCGAACGTGGGATTTAACATTCATCAGCCGGAGATAACAGAACATGAAGTGACAGGTTAGCTTTGGCAGCCTGGGTCAGGATTGGCCACCAAATGTGCGTCCTGAATGACCTCAGTCAGCTTGGTATCTTTTTATTTCAACATTATTTGATTCTGAATGTAACGAAGGTATTTCTCTCTTTGCAAGTGTGTTTCCTGATGTCATTAGAAGCTGTAGATTTCAGAGACCACATGTCCATGGGCCAGATGTCTCAAGAGGGATCATTAATTGCAGTTGCTTGAGTTTGGTGCACACGTGGTTAAAGAGGAAGAAGGTGTTAACATTTCTCAAATGAGTTCTGTTTCATGTTTGTATACACACACTCTTTTTAAAAATTCTGCTGGCATATTGTTTACGGTGGGTACTGGCAAACATCACATCTGCTTGCATCTTGCTCAGAATCTCAATAACTCTATCATTCAGCCCTGGTGCTTATTTCTCTTCTAGGCCTTTGTGGAGAGTCGATAATGCCTGCCATCTGCCACAGAGCACATCGCTACCTGCCAACAGGCAGGCTGGGGTGACCTCTGCTTCCCCACCACTGATTAGTATTCACACGCTAGCTTATTAGGAATGACCCCACTAGGCCTCTCTGTTTCTTTGCCTTTGCAGAGGTTGGCGGCTCACCTGGCAGGCACGGCAGTGAAGGAAGCTAAAGATATAATCAGGGGATGCAGGCAGGCTTTATAAACCAGATGGCGTCCACAGTCCTGTGGCAGGGGACCGGACTACTAATGCACACGTTGATTCCTAATAGTGGAATAGGTTGCCTCATAGAAAGGACCTGAGGAAAGCATCATCAGAGTTTTGAGTTAAGTCCACTCATGTGAAGTGTATTGAAGATATTTCTTCACAGAACATCTGATAGAAAGGTTTGGCTACTTTATTAAAGATGACATTTGATTGGAAGGAGATTTTTAGGACATGTTTAAAAAGGGGGAGCAAGTAAATGCAAGCCTTGCAAATTGTACAAACCATTCTTTTTTAAGTATATCTTTAAAAGAGAAATTAGAAATGACCTGGTAGATAGGTCTTAGTGAATGGACCAATATTTATACAATTTTTTTTTGCTTATCCCTTTACAGCTTTGTAAACTGGTGAAATTCTAAGTATTCAAAGCATCATATGATTTTTCTAGTCAAAATCCAAATTTTTCTTGGAAAAAAGGAATCCGGGTTCTTCCTGTAGGTTAGTGTTCATGTAGAAAGGAAATGGTTAGGTTTGCTTACATGTTCATTACTTGGTTGAGATTTAAAATTAAGATCGTATTTGATTTTCATCTAATTTTGCAGTTTACATTAGATTTTTGAAAGGAGCCATATTTAAGAGGAGTTGATCATGTCTTTCCCATTACTAGCATGACCCAGGACCAAATAGTTGAGGTTTCACCATTCTTGAAGTTGTATAAAACTTGGCTTTCTACCAAAACAAACAAACATGTGCCAAGAAATAACTTTCCCCAGTTTGGTAGAAGATTTAATTATAAATATGTTAAAGGGACTAATACAAAGGCCACGTGGGACTTTGTTGTGAAACAAGATCTTAGCTCTTCCATTGATCTTGGAAGTTTAATTTTGGACAGAACAGCAAAGTCACCCTAACCCTAGCTTATGTAGAGGCCTTGGGTGGCCAAGGATTATTATCACAATAATTTTTTAAAAGTGTGACAACATTCTTCTAAATGTTTCATGAGTATTAACTAATTTAATTCTCACAACAAGCTTGTCGGGTAAGGTATGATTCCCCCCACTTTAAAGACAAGGAAACAGGCACAGTGAGGTTAAGTAAATTGCTTGGTGTCACACAAAGGTTACAAACTTAGGCATTCTGGATCCAGAGCCTGTTTTCTTTCTTTTTTTTTTTTTTAATGGTTTATTTATTTATTTTTGAGAGCAAGAGATTGACAGTATGTGTGGGGGTGGGGAGAGAGAGAGGGAGAGAGAGAAAATCCCAGGCATGTTCCACACCATCAGCACAGAGCCCAAGGTCAACAAACTCTGAGATCATGACCTGACCCAAAATCAAGAGTCGGACACTTAACCAGCTAGGCCTCTCAGGTGCCCCAAGCACCTGTTTTCTTAATCATTATACCTAGCCAGGTGCTTTCACTCTTCCACAATTTGTGTAAATTTTCTCATTTGGGTGAGAAACCATCAGGAAAACTTCCTTGGGCTCCCGTTATAAAATGAAAAATGCCCTATAAAATGCAACCTATAAAATGCAGCAGGAGGAAATGCCTTATATAAGTTGCAAAATAAAATTGGCATACATGCTTCATCCACACTTGCTCTCAGGTAAGACACCCCTACCTTTCAATCTGTAAGCAACAGTCAAATACAATGCGATTGACACACATTAGAGTCCTGGCTACTAATGAGGCGCTGCTGTTTCTGCCATGGAGGTCGCCTGTTAACAGAATCCACCTGAATTTCTTTCTTTCTTTTTTTTTTCCCTCCCCCAGAATAAATGGATAAGCCGCAGCCCTATGCTGCAGAGAAGGGTCTACCATTCCATGGCTGCTGTTCAAAGAAAACTTTATGTTCTTGGAGGCAATGACCTGGACTACAATAATGACCGGATCCTTGTGCGGCATATAGATTCTTACAACATAGACACCGACCAGTGGACGCGTTGTAATTTCAACCTGTTGACTGGCAAGTACCTTTGACTAAGTAAATCAGGAAAAGCAGAGATTCAAGAAATTGCCACACTTGTTTTTTTTTTACGTCTTCAGCGCATCTCTAAATATCAAGTGCATGGTGGCAGAACACCTTGCTTTTATTAACCAGAAAGGTACCCTATTATTTATCTCACAAAATTTCACCAATTAGGTGGCTGAGCTAGTTTCTCAGGGCCTCTCTTACCTATGTGCATCTTCTCGCTTGGCTGAGAGAGGTATGTCAAGTCCTTTCTCGTCAATAAGTATTCACAGAGGAACTTTGATCGTTAGGAGGAACCAGAGAATTAAAAACTCTTTACAGAAGCGATTTTTTTTTTCCTTTTCACTTTTGGTCCTCTTTTATTTGAGTTCAGGAGTAGAGTCTTCATTATTTGTTACTGTCACATACAGTTTCTGGCTATATTCTTCTAACAACGGAATCTTAGAGCAGTTCTGTGCCTAGGGGTTTGGTGGTATTTCTGGCCACCTACCCCTTCAAGCATTATCAAGAGTAACGCTAGGTATGGACCCTCACCTCAAAAGGGAATAAAAGGTAAGCTGTGAACAACTTACCCCTGACGTTTTTTTACGGAGTTGAAAACCTTCTTTCCCTTGTTGGCTCATATTATAAACCTCCAAGGGGATCAGGTCCTTCCCAGGCTGCTCTAATAATAGGAAAATCACAAGCCCAAAATGGTAGCCTGGACTGGCACCTGAGGACATCTTAATATGCCGAGTGGATGCTCAACCACTCACGGCTACGGCTGGGGAGGCAACACTGAGTGCCAATGTGAAAGGGTTATATGCCTTGCGTGGAGCTCTTGTTTTTGTGAAAATGATCTTTGGGGCCCACCTACAAGGACTTCACTCTCTCTGAGTTGCTATAGTAGTACCTCAGCCCCTCGGTCCCTGGATCTGCGATTCTGTCTGCCATAGGATCCAGGTTATTTATTACCACAGTCAGTCCTGTGTCAGCCCATCAATAAAAAGAGACTATCTCACTCTCTGATAGCCTCCAGGGAAGAATATGTGGTAGTGAGTTATTCTGTCTTCTTTTTTAAATGGGGGAGGAACCTTTCATCATTTTGGCGTGTCAGTATCTAGGGACTACCCTAGCTGGTCCCAGATCGGGAACTTTAATATAGTCTTAAAACTGTTGTGTATGAAAAAAAAAAAAAAAAGGAGGGTAGTAACTTTATCAATCTTTTCTGTCATTTGTCTTCATTTGGGGGACAATGGGGGCATGGCTCTGTTTTATTGGCTTCTTGGGGTTGCAGCTGTTACTTTACAAATGTAAGCACTTGCCTTAAAGCATTTGTAGGTACAAGAGGTATTTTGCATTTCGAAATATACCTTATTTCCACCACTGTAAGTTAATGGCATACAACATAGTATAGAACTCTTATTTTGTTATTGCTTATTATTGCTGCATTTAATGCTGTATTTACTAACCTGGCTGGCTAGTACGTGTTTTGGCTTGGTTCTGACCTGACACAGATTCATTCTCTGTGAAGGAGTGGTTAATTCTTCCCTCTGAGTACTGGGAGGCAGTGATTAGTTGCTGCGAAAATCCTGTGGAGCATACAAGTGTGCCACAGGGGGAAATAGTATCCCTCAGTGGCAAAAGGGTTAATTAAGACATGTAAGGAAAATGGATTTATTTTTTCTTTTCATTCAATTTACTTTAGGCCAAAATGAATCTGGAGTTGCTGTCCATAATGAGAGAATATATTTAGTTGGTGGATATTCGATTTGGACAAACGAGCCTCTGGCTTGTATCCAGGTGAGTGGTTGAAGTTCCTTTTGAAGTTTGTTCAGGTGGTTCAGTGAGGTTACTTTTTGCAGTGCTGCTACTGAAGAAAGAGATATTTACTCCTAGAAAGAGGTTTGCGCTCCCTTTGTGTAGCTAGTTCAGTCACTAAACTTCATCCTGCTTCCTAAAAATGATGTCTAATAAATTATTGAGCCCTACTGAAGGTAAAGTGGGGAGGAGCTTTGAAAATATATACAGTAAAACCTTGGGTTGCGAGTGTCATGCAAGATGAGCAAACATTTCTAATTTTAACTTCATAAATGAGTGATGTCTTGCAATACAAGTAGTATGTGACGCCGAATGTCACATGATCACAGCTGAGCCAATGATTCTTGAAATTCACTTTGATATACGAGTGCTTTGGATTACGAGCATGGTTCCAGAATGAATTAGGCCTGCAAACCAAAGTTTTACTGCATAATATATCCTGAAAATGGGGAAAGTGGGATACCTTTTTCTCCTAAACCAAGAAAATCTCGAAATCTTTGGTAATAGTACTTTCACACTCCCAAAACTTTACAAATGCCTCCTTTCCACTCAGTTGCTTTATTTTCTGTATTGCAATTTGTTCATTTCAATCAATTCCACCTACTAAGGTGTTCTTCCTTCCTGGCAGAAGTTGTGAGCAGTGGTAGTTTATGGTTAGTCTGATGGAGGTAGCCTCTTCCCCAGAGAACAGCCCTGGCACATCAGCACGTGAGCAGCCCAGGGGAGGCAAATTGCCCCCCGAGCTTTTCAGAAAAGCAATAGCTTTTGCTGATATACATATTCAAGGTTTTATTATTTTATTTTTTATAATTGTTACTATTGTTTTTCTGTTTTACATGTTCTCTGATGTTATTGACATGTATTAGGCCCGATTTTTCTCTTGATATCCAGAAAAATCTATATCCTTAGAACTACTCTTATTATCTAACCTTACTCTTGGGGGAATGTTTTTAACCACTGCTTCATTATCTTTAATAGTTGCAGGACTATCCAAGATTTTAATTTTTTCTACAGTCCCATCTCATAAGGTATATATATTTTCTCAAGAAACTTTTCCATGTTGTCTAAGTTTTCAAAATTGTTAGTGACTAGTTGTTTTGTTACTGCTTAGTTATATCCCCCATTATATTCATAATATTGATTTTTATTTTTCCTCTTCTCTTGATTTGTCTTGCCAGAGGTTTGTCAGGGTATTTAACATACTTCTATTAAGTATATCTATGTCAGCAGGGGTAGCATAAATATGACAACATAATAAGCAAGCTGGTCCTAATGGATGTGAGTTCTGGATTGAATAGTTAGGAGATAGTGTTGTTTGTAGTTTATTGAAATATTAACATTAAATGTATTAGTTCAAGGTATGTAAAAATGTTACATATGTATATATTGATAAATAATCACCAAAATAAATTTAGTTAACATTCATAACCTCACATAGTTACAAGAGTTTTCTGTTTGTGAGGAGAACTTTTAAAATCTACTCTCCTAGCCACTTGCAAATATTCAATACAGTATGGGTAATTGTAGTTACCATGCTGTACATTATATCCCCAAGATTTGTTTCTCTTATAAGTAGAAGTTTCTTTTTTATTGAACTATACATGAGACACAATGTTACATTAGCTTCAGGTGTATAGGCCTAGTGATTCAACAGTTCTATACATTATGCTATGCTCACCACCAGTGTTAACTAACATGTATCACCATGCAATGCTATTACAATACCATTGACTATTCCCTATGCTGTGCCTTTTATTCTCATGCCTTATTCATTCCATAACTGGAAGCCTGTATGTCCCGCTCCCCATTATCCATTTTGCCCAGCTCACACACCCACCTTCTCTCTGGAAACCACTAATTTGTTCTTTGTATATATGGGTCTCTTTCTGTTTTATATATTTGTTTTGTTTTTTTAGATTCCACATATAAGTGAAATCATATGGTATATATCTTTCTCTGTCTGACTTATTTCATTTAGCATAATATTCTCTAGGTCCATCCATGTTGTCACAATTGGCAAGGTCTTATTTTTTTATGATTGAGTGATATTCCATTGTATATATATTTTCTTTATTACTTTATTAATTAGTGGACACTTGGGTTGCTTCCATATCTTGGCTATTATTATAAATAATGCTGCAGTAAACATAGGGGTAACTTTTCGAATTTGTGTTTTTGTATTCTTTGGGTAAATAGCCAGTAGTGGAATTATTGAATCATACGGCATTTCTATTTAAAAATTTTTGAGGAATCTCCATACAGTTTCCATAGTGTTTGCATCAACTTACATTCCCACTAGTACTGCATAAGGATTCCCTTTTCTCCACATCCTTGTCAACACTCATTATTTCTTGACTTTTTGGTACTAGCCATTATCACTGGTGTGAGGTGATATTTCATTGTGATTTTGACTTGTGTTTCTTTGATAAGTGATGTTGAGCATCTTTTCATATGTCTGTTGACCATCTGTAATGTCTTTTTTGGAGAACTGTCTATCTAGGTTCTTTACCCATTTTTTAATCAAAAAAATTTTTTTTGGTGTTGAGTTGTATAAATTCTTTATATATTTTGGAGATTAACCCCTTATTGGATATATCATTTGCAAATATATTTTCCCATTAAGTTGGTTGCCTTTACATTTTGTTGATGGTTTCTTTCACTGTGCGAAAGCTTTTTATTTTGTTACAGCCTCAATAGTTTATTTTTGCTTTTGTTTCCCTTGCCTGAGAAAACATACATAAAAATATGTGGCTAAGACCAATGCCTAAGAGATTACTGCATATGTTTTCTTCTAGGAGTTTTATGATTTTGGGTCTCACATTTAGATCTTTAATGCATTTTGAGTGTATTTCTTATGTGTGATGTAAGAAAGTGGTCCAATTTCATTCTTTTACATGTAGCTGTCCAGTTTTCCCAAAACTATTTACTGAAGAAACTTTTCTCCATGTGTACTTTTGCCTCCTTTGTTATAGATTAATTGATCTTACGAGTGTGGGTTTATTTCTGGCCTCTCTCATCCTGATGCATTGATCTATGTCTATTTTTGTAGCAGTCCCATACTGTTTTGATTAGGATAGCTTTATAGTCTATCTTGAAATGTGGGATTGTGATATCTCCAGTTTTGTTCTTCTTTCATAAGTTTGCTTTTGTTATTCTGGGTCTTTTGTGGTTCCATACAAATTTTAGTATTATTTGTCTAGTTCTATGAAAAATACTGTTTTTGTTTGTTTGTTTTAATTTTAGAGTACGAGTAGGGGAAAGGAGCAATGGGAGAAAGAATCTTAATATGCTAAGCATGGAGCCCAATACAGGGTTTCATCCCATGACCCTGGGATCATGACCTGTGCCAAAATCAAGAGTAGATGTCTGCTCAACTGACCTAGCTAGCGAGGTGCCCCAAAATGCTGTTGGTTTTTTTAATAGGATTGCATTGAATATGTAGATTTCTTTGGATAGTATAGACATTTTAATGATATTCATGCATTAACATGGTGTATCTTTCCATTTGTGTTGTTTTCAGTTTCATTAATATCTTATAGTTTTCAGAGTACAGGTCTTTCACCTAATTATTTATTCCTACGTATTCCTTTTGATGCATTTGGAATTGTCTGCTTAATTTCCATTCTGCTACTTTGTTATTAGTGTATAGCAATGCAACACATTTATATATGTTAATTTTGTATTCTGTGACCCTGCTGAATTGATTCATCAGTTTTAATAGTTTTTTGGTGGAACCTTTAGAGTTTTCTATGCATAGTATCATGTCATCAGCAATTAGTGACAGCTTAACATCTTCCTTACCAACTTGGATGCTTTTTATTTATTGTTTTCTAATTGCTGTGGCTAGGACTTCCATTACTTTATTGAATACCAGGGGCAAGAGTAGATATCCTTGTTTTGATTCTGATCTAGAGAAAAAGCTCTATTTTTCCCTACTGAGTATGATGTTAGCTGTGGGTTTGTAATATCTGGCTTCTACTATATTGAGGTGTGTTCTCCCTAAACCCACTTTGTTGAGACATTTTGTCTTGAATGGATGGTGAATTTTGTCAAATGCTTGTTCTGCATCTATTGAGATGATCATATGATTTTTATCCTTTGGGTTTTTTTTAACATTTATTTATTTTTGAGACAGAGAGAGACAGAGCATGAATGGGGGGAGGGCCAGAGAGAGAGGGAGACACAGAATCCGAAGCAGACTCCAGGCTCTGAGCTGTCAGCACAGAACTGGACGTGGGGCTCGAACTCACGGAGCGCGAGATCATGACCTGAGCCGAAGTCGGACGCTCAACCAACTGAGCCACCCAGGTGCCCCTTTTTTAAAAATTTTTTTTAACAGGATTTTTATCCTTTGTTAATGTGGTATGTCACGCCGACTGATTTGTGAATATTGAATCATTCATGCATCCCCTGAATAAATTCCTGTTGATTGTGATGAATCATTTTTTTTATTGTTGTTGAATTCAGTTTGCCCATCTTTTGTTGAGAATTTTTGTATCTGTGGGCATCTGGGTAGTGCAGTCAGTTAAGTGTGTTACTCTTGATCTCGGCTTAGGTCATGATGTCACAAATTGTGGGTTCAAGCCCCACAGTGGGCTCTGTGCTGATGGCAAGGGGTCTGCTTGGGATTCTGACTCTCCTTCTCTCTGCTGTTCCACAACCTGTTCTCTCTCTCTCTCTCTCTCTCTCCCTCTCAAAATAAATAAATAAACTAGTAAAATTCCTTAATTTTTTTTTTTAATCTGTGTTCATTATGGATATTGGCCTGTAGCTTTCTTTCCTTGTGGTATCTTTGTCTAGTTTTGGTATCAGGGCAATGCTGGCCTTATAGAATATATTTGGAAGTCTTCCTTCCCCTTCTATTTTTTAGAATAGTTTGAGGAGAATAAGTATTAACTTAGTTGGTAGAATTCACTTGTGAACCCATCTGTTTCTGGACTTCAGTTTGATGGAACTTTTTTCATTACTGATTAGATTTCATTACTAGTAATTGGTCTGTTCATATTTTCTGTTTCTTTCTGATTCAGTTTTGTAAGAGTATATGTTACTAGAAATTTACTGTTTCTTCTAGGTTGTCCAATTTGTTGGCATATAACTTTTCATAGTAGTTTCTTATAATCCTTTGTATTTCTGTGGTGTCAGTTGTTATTTCTCCTTTGTTTCTGACACTCTTTCTGTCCTCTCCTTTTTTCTTGATAAGTCTGGCTAAAGGGCTATCAATTTTGTTTTCTGTTCAAGAACTAGCTCTTCATTGATCTTTCATATATGTATTTTTAGTCTCTATTTCATTTATTTCTGCTCTGACCTGTTATTCCCTCCTTCTACTAACACTGGTTTTGTTCACTCTTCTTTTTCTATTTCTTTTAGGTGTGAGGTTAGATTGTTTATCACAGATATTTGTTGTTCTTGAAGTATCCCTGTATTTCTATAAATTTCCCTCTTAGAACTGATTTAGCTGTGTCTCAAAGTTTTTTTAAGTTTGTTTGAGAGTGAGAGAGAGTGTGAGTGGTGGAGGGGCAGAGAGAGTGGGAGAGAGAGAATCTCAAGCAGGCTCTGTGTTGTCAGTGCAGAGCCCAACGTGGGGCCCGATCCCACAAACTCTGAGATCATGACCTGAACTGAAACCAAGAATAGGATGGACACTTAACCCACTGAGCCACTGAGGTGCCCCTGTGTCCCAGTGTCCCAAAGATTTTTGACTGTTGTGTTTTTATTTTCATTTGTCCCCATGTATTTTTTTTTTTCATTTCCTCTTTGATTTCCTCATTAATCCATAGGTTGTGTAGTTGCATGTTGGTTAGCCTCGATATATTTATGCTTTTCTTGTAATTAATTTCTAGTTTCTTACTGTTGTGGTCAGAAAAGAAGACTGATATGACTTTGGTATTCTTAAAAATACTGAGACTGTTTTGTGACCTAACATGTGATCTATCCTGGAGAATGTTCCATGAGCACTTAAAAAGTATCTGTATTCTGTTGGTCTGGGATAGGGTGTTTTGTATATATCTGTCTAATGGATCATTCAAAGATACTGTTTCCTTATTGATTTTCTGTCTGGGTGGTCTACCCATTGCTGTAAATGGGAAGTTAAAGTCCCCTACTATTATTTTATGATGTCAATTTCTCCATTTATGTTAATATTTAATTATTAATTTATATAATTATAAATTTAATCTATAATAAGTTATAATTTATTAATAATTAATATTTAATTTATTCATTTAGGTGCTTAAATATTGGGTGCAAAGAGAATTAAAATTGTTATATCTATTTGTTTGATTCTCTTTATCATTATGTAATTCTCTTGCTTGTCTTGTTATAGTCTTTGTTTTAAAGTCAGTTTTATCTAATGTAACTATTACTTCCTGTTTCTTTTCTTTTCTATTTGCCTGGAATATCTTTTTCCTTCATTTTCAGGCTGTATGTATCTTTAGGTTTAAAGTGAGTTTCTTATTGGCAGCACATAGATGAGTCTTTTTTTTTAAAATCAATTGTATCACTCTATGTCCTTTGAAATGTATAGACCATTTACATTTAATTATTGAAGGTGCTGAGAAAACATTCGACAAAATACACCATGCTTTCTTGATAAAAACCCTCAAGAAAGTAGGGATAAAAGGGCCATGCGTTGAGATCATAAAAGTCATATATGAACGACCCAATGCTAATATCATCCTCGATGGGGAAAAACTGAGAGCTTTCCCCCTAACGTCAGGAACAAGACAGGGATGTCCACTCTCGCACTGTTATTCAACATAGTATTGGAAGTCTTAGCCTCTGCAATCAGACAACACAAAGAAATAAAAGGCATCCAAATTGGCCAGGAGGAGGTCAAACTTTCACTCTTCGCAGATGACATGATACTCTATACGGAAAACCCAAAGATTCCACCAAAGAACTGCTAGAACTGATTCATGAATTCAGCAAAGTTGCAGGATCTAAAATCAATGCACAGACATCGGTTGCCTTCCTATACACCAACAATGAAGCAGCAGAAAGAGAAATCAAGGAATCGATCCCATTTACAGTTGCAGAAAAAACTATAAAATACCTAGGAGTAAACCTAACCAAAGAGGTGAAAAACCTATACAGTGAAAACTATAGAAAGCTTATGAAAGAAATTGAAGACACAAAAAATGGAAAAAGATTCTATGCTCCTGGATGGGAAGAACAAATATTGTTAAAATGTCGATATTACCCCAAAGCAATCTACATATTCAACATAATCCCTATCAAAGTAACACCAGCATTCTTCACAGGGCTAGAACAAATAATCCTTAAATTTGTATGGAACCACAAAAGACCCTGAATAGCCAAATCAATTCTGAAAAAGAAAACCAAACCTGCAGGCATCACAATCCCAGACTTCAAGATGTATTACAAAGCTGTAATCATCAAGACAGTATGGTACTGGCACAAGAACAGACACTCAGATCAATGGAACAGAATAGAGAACCCAGAAATGGACCCACAAATGTATGGGCAACTAATCTTTGACAAAGCAGGAAAGAATATCCAGTGGAATAAAGACAGTCTTTTCAGCAAGTGGTGCTGGGAAAACTGGACAGCGACATGCAGAAGAATGAACCTGGACCACTTTCTTACACCATACGCAAAAATAAACTCAAAATGGATGAAAGATCTAAATGTAAGACCGGAAGCCATCAAAATCCTCCAGGAGATAGCAGGCAAAGACCTCCTTGACCTTGGCCACAGGAACTTCTTACTCAACACGTCTCTGAAGGCAAGGGAAACAAAAGCAAAAATGAACTACTGGGACCTCATCAAAATAAAAAGCTTCTGCACAGTGAAGGAAACAATCAGCAAAACTAAAAGGCAACCGACAGAATGGGGGAAGATATTTGCAAGTTACATATCAGATAAAGGGTTAGTATCCAAAATCTATAAAGAATTTATTAAACTCAACACCCAAAAAAATAATCCAGTGAAGAAATGGGTGAAAGACATGAATAGAAACTTGTCTAAGGAAGACATCCAACCAACACATGAAAAAATGCTCAACATTACTCATCATCTGGGAAATACAAATCAAAACCACAATGATACCACCTTACACCTGTCAGAAGGGCTAACATTAACAACTCAGGCAACAACAGATGTTGGCAAGGATGCAGAGAAAAAGGATCTCTTTTGCATTGTTGGTGGGAATGCAAGCTGGTGCAGCCATTCTGGAAAACAGTATGGAGGTTCCTCAAAAAACTAAAAATAGAACTACCCTATGACCCAGCAATTGCACTAGTAGGCATTTATCCACAGGATACAGGTGTGCTGTTTCGAAGGGACACATGCATCCCCATGTTTAGAGCAGCAGTATCAACAATAGCCAAAGTATGGAAAGAGCCCAAATGTCCATCAATGGATGAATGGATAAAGAGGATGTGGTATATATATACAATGGAGTATTACTAGGCCATCAAAAAATGAAATCTTGCCATTTGCAACTACATGGATGGAACTGGAGGGTATTATGCTAAGTGAAATTAGTCAGAGAAAGACAAAAGTCATATGACTTCATTCATATGAGGACTTTAAGAGACAAAACAGATGAACATAAGGGAAGGGAAACAAAAATAATATAAAAACAGGGAGGGGGACAAAACAGAAGAGACTCATAAATATGAACAAACTGAGGGTGGCTGGAGGGATTGTGGGAGGGGGGATGGGCTAAATGGGTAAGGGGCATTAAGGCATCTACTCCTGAAATCATTGTTTCATTATATGCTAACTAATTTGGATGTAAATTTAAAAATAATAATAATAATAAATAAAACAAAGTAATTATTGATAGGCATGCATTTTGCATTTTATTGTTTTTTAGTTGTTTTTGTAATTCCTCTGTTACTTTGTTTCTTTCTCTCTGTTCTTGTGATTGATGACTTTCTTTAGTGTAATGCTTGGCTTTCTTTTTATTTTTTGTGTATCTGTTTTAGGTTTTTGTTTTTGGTTACCATGAAGTTCATATACAGCATCTAAAGTATATAGTAGTCTATATTAAGTTGATGGTCACTTAAGTTTGAATACATTCTTTTTTTTTTTTTTAACGTTTGTTTTATCTGAGAGAGACAGAGTGTGAATGGGGGAAGGGGCAGAGAGAGACGGAGACACAGAATCTGAAGCAGGCTCCAGGCTCTGAGTTGTCAGCACAGAACTTGATGTGGGGCTTGAACTCATGAACTGTGAGATCATGACCTGACCTGAGGTCAGATGCTTAACAGACTGAGCCACCCAGGCTCCCCAAGTTTGAACACATTCTAAAAGAACTTTAATTTTACTCCCTGCTCCACTTATGTATGTAGTCATATTTTATATCTTTTTTTATTTTGTGAGTCCCCTTAACTAATTTTTAGGATATTATTGATTTTATGACTTTTGTCTTTTAACCTTCATACTAGCTTTATGATTGATTGCTCTACTACTTTTACTGTGTATTTGCTTTTACTTGTCACAGTTTTTGCTTTCATAGTTTTCTCCTAATTATCATCTCTTCCATTTAAAGAAGTCCCTTTAGCATTTCTTGTAAGGGTGGTTTTGTGGTGATGAACTCTTAACTTTTATTTGTCTGGGAAACTCTATCTCATCTCAATTTTGAAAGATCACCTTGCGAGATAGAATATTCTAGGTTGTAGGCTTTTTCCTTTCAGCACTTTGAATATATCTTGCCACTTCCTTTTGACTATAAAGTTTCTGCTGAAAAATCAGCTGATAGCCTCCTGCGGTTTTCCATGTATATAAATAGTTGCTTCTCCCTAGCTGTTTTTAAAATTATCTTTTTATCTTTAATCTTTGACATTTTAATTATTATGTGTCTTGCTGTTGATCTCTTTGGGTTCATTTTGTTTCAAAGTTTTTGTGCTTCCTGGGCCTAGATATCTATTTTCTCCCCTAGGTTAGGGAAGATTTCAGCTATTGTTTCTTAAAAAAAAAGATTTCTGCCCCTTTTCCTCTCTCTTCCTTGGGATCCCTATGAGGTGAATGTTTGTTCACTTGATGGTGTCTCAGAAGGTCTCTTAATCTAATTTTGCTTTTTAAAATTCTTTTTTCTTTATGCTGCTCATCTTGAGTGCTTCCTATTAACCTGTCTTCCAAAATGCTGACCCATTCTACAAACACTGATGTACTATTGATTTCCTCTAGTATGTATTTCATTTCAGTTATTCTTCAACTCTGATTGGTTATTTTTTTATGTTTTCTCTTTATTAAAGTTCTCACTAAGTTTATCCACTCTTTTTCCCAGTCCAGTGAATATCTTTAAGACTATTATTTTGAACTCTTTTATCAGGTAAATTGCTTATCTCTGTTCTATTTAGTTCTTTTTCTAAAATTTTGTCTTATTTTTTTTTTATTTGGAACATATCCTGTCACCTCATTTTGATTGATTTTCTGTATTTGTTTTTATGAATTAGGCAGAACAGTTACTTCTCCTAAACTCAAAGGAATAGTCTTGTATATGGTTTTCCCCTGTGTAGACTGTGTGCCTGATGACTTTGGCTAACTGAAATGGAGCTGTGGCTAGTGTGGCCTGGGGGTGCCAGGACATTCTGTGCTGGGGCTGCTTTGGGAAGGCCTGAGCTGAATGCCCTGGTCAGGACATTTTCGGGACTTCCTGCAGAGGCCAACATGGCATGATAGCTCAGGCTGAAGTGTGTGTGTACTGGGTGGGGGTGGGGGATTGGGGGGGTCCCAGTACTCTCTGCACAGAAGATATTTTGGCAGTATAGTTGAAGCTGACAGGGGGGAAAGGGTATCCCAGAGTGCTCCACATGAGGGTGTCCTGGTAGTGGCTGGAGTCAAGGCAGATGTGGTTAGGGTGGCCTGGGGCATTCTGCACAGGGCATCATAGTAGAGCAGCAGAAACCTAGGTGAGGCATGGGCAGGGGGTATCCTGGCAAGTCATCTGGAGTTGAAGTGGTTTGGACCTAGAATGTTGCTGCAGTAATTTGGAGTGATGGCTGGAGCTGTAGTGAGTGCTTGCTAAGGATGTCTTATGTGTTGCACTAGGGCCATCTTGGTCAGGGAGCTGGGGCAGGTGTGGGCTAGGGGCCCAAGGCTCACTGAGGCAATATGCCAGCTAGGGTACCTAGAGACTGCTTCAAACGACCCTATCAGGTGGGATCATATAGTATTTATCTTTTCCTGTCTGATTTATTTACCATAAACACTATAAGGTCCACCCATGTTGCAAATGGCAGATTACCTTCCTTTTCATGGCTGAATATTATTCGTGTGTGTGTGTGTTCTGCATGTGTATGTGTATATGATAACAATTTCCTTATCCATTCATTCATTAATGGACATTTAGGTTTTTCCTATGTGTTGGTGATTGTAAATAATGCTTCAGTGAAGATGGAGGTACAGATAACTTTTCAAACTAATGATTTTATTTCCTTCAGATATATACTCAGACGTGGTATGGATCATATGGTAGTTTCATTTTTAATTTTTTGAGAACACCTCCATACTGTTTTTTGTAGTGACTGTACCAATTTATAGTTAGACCAACAGTATACAAGGGTTTCCTCTTCTCCAAATCCTCACCAACACTTGTTATTTCTTATCTTTTTGATGATAGCCATTTTAACAGGTGTGAGGTGATAACTCATTGTGGTTTTGATTACCATTTCCCTGATGATCAGTGATGTTGAGCACCTTGTGACATACCTGCTCATCATTTTTATGTTGTCTTTGGAAAAATGTCTGTTCAGATCTTCTGCTCCTTTTCAATCAGACTGTTTTTCTCTGTTGAGTTGTAGCAGTTCTTTATAGTGTTTTGGATCTTAATCCCTTATCAGATATATGATTTTAAAATATATTCTCCCATTTGGTAGTTTGGCCTTTCATTTTCCTTTGATGTACAGGTGGTTTCCTTTGGTGTACAGAAACTTTTTAATTTCATGTGGTCCTACTTATTTATTTTTGCTTTTGTTGCCTTTGCTTTGTGTCAAATCCAAAAAATCATTGCCAAGACCAATGACAAGGAGTTTTCCCTGTTTTCTTCTAAGACTTTTATGGTTTTGGGTCTTACGTCCAAGTCTTTCATCCATTTTGAGTTGATTTTTGAGTATGGTGAAAGAGAAGGGTCTAATTTCATTGTTTTGCTTCTGTCTGTCCAGTTTTCCCAACACCTTTTTATTGAAGAGACTATTCTTTCTCTCATTTGTATATTCTTGGCTCCTTCGTCATAAATTGAGTGTGTGTGTGTGTGTGTGTGTGTGTGTGTACACACACACACACACACACACACACACTCATATGGGTTTACTTCTGGGCTCTCAAATTTTGTCCTGTTGATCTATGTGTCTATTTTTATACTTAAACCATACTGTTGTATTTACCATAACTTTGTAATATATTTGAAACCAGAATTTGTGATGACTCAAACTTCCTTCTGCTTTAAGATTGATTTGGCTCTTTTGGGGGTCTTTTATGGTTCCATACAAATTTTAGAGTTGTTTTTTCTTTTCTTTTTCTGTGAAAAATGCCATTGGAATTAAGATAGGGATTACATTGCTTTAATAGTATAGACATTTTAATAATATTAATTTCCCCAGTCAGTGAGCACAGAATATCTTTCTATTTAATTGTGTCTTCTTCAATTTCCTTCATCAATATCTGATAGTTTCTGGTGTACAGATCTTTCTCCTCCCTCGTTCACTTTATTTCTTGACATTTTATTCTTTTTGCTGCAATTATAAATGAGATTGCTTTCTTAATTTCTCTGATAGTTTGCTATTAGTGTATAGAAACACAACTGATTTTTGTATATTGATTTTATATTTTGTCTCTTTACTGAATTTGTTAGCTCTAACAGTTTTTTTTCCTGGAGTCATTAGAATTTCTATATAATACATCATCTGCAAATGAAGACAGTTTTATGTCTTCCTTTCTGATTTGGATGTTTTTTATTTCTTGTGTAATTGCTTTGGCTAGGATTTCTAGTACATTGTTGAATAAAAGTGGCAATAATGAGCATACTTGTCAAGTTCTTAACTTTAGAGAAAAAGCTTTTAGCTTTTTACTGTTAATTATTTTAGCTGTAAACTTGTCATATAGCTTTTATATGTTGAGGTGTGATCCCTATATACACAGTTTTTTTTTATTATGAATGAATGCTGAATTTTGCCAAATGCTTTTTCTGCATCAATTAGATTATTGTTTGAGTTTTTGTATCCTTCATTTTGTTAATGTGATGTATAACATTAATTAATTTGCACGTGTTGAACCATCCTTGCATTTCTGGAATAAATCCTACCTGAACACAATATATGAAACTTTTAATGTATTGTTGAATTGAGCGTGCTAATATTTTCTTGAGGATTTTTGCTTTTATATTCATCAGGCATATTGGCCTGTAATTTTCTTTAGTGTGCTTGTGTGGTTTTGGTATTTAGGTAATGCTGGTCTTGTAAAAACAAGTTTGGGACTGTTCCCTTCTATTTTTTAGAAACCTTTGAGAATATTTGTATTTATTCCTGTTTTAATCTTTATTATTTCCTTGTACTGTTTTTGTTTTTTGTTTGTTTTGTCTTTTTGTATTTTACCCCTTGTACTGTTTTTGAGTTTTATTCTTCTTTTTCTAGCCCCTGTGGAGTCTTAGCTTAGGTTGTTTTAGATTTCTCTTACTTCATGAGGTAGGCCTCTATTACTATAAACTTTCCTCTTAGAAGACCATTTGCTGAATCCCAAAGATTTTGGAACATTGTGTTATCATTTTCATTTGTTTCTATGTATTTCTTTCTTTCTTTTTTTTAATAAGCTGTACACCCAATCTGGGTCTTGAACTCACGACACCAAGATCTAGAGTTGCATGCTTTACCAGCTGAGCCAGCCAGGTATCCCTCCAATGTGTCTTTGATTTTTTCCTTGATTTCTGCTTGTCTCATTCACTGTTTAGTAACATGTTATTTAATCTTTATGTATTTGTGTTCCCTTCAATTTTTTCTTTTGGTTCATTTCTAGTTTTATAGTGTCCTGGTTGGAAAAGATGCATAGTATGACTAAAGTATTTTTGAATTTGTTGAGACTTGCTTTGTGGCCTAACATGTCATCTGTTCTGTAGAATTCTCCCTGTGCACTTGAAAAAATGTGTATTCTGCTGTTTTAGGATGGAATGTTCTGAATGCATCTGTTAGACCTGTCTCATCCAATGTGTCATTCAAAGCCACTGTTTCTTTGTTGATTTTCTGTTTGGATGATCTACTGATTGGTGTAAATGGGGTTTTAATGTGCCCTCCTCTTACTATATTACTGTTGATTACTTCTTTTATGTTTGTAATTAGCTGCTTTATGTATTTCGGTACTCTTATGTGCATCAATATTTATAATTGTTACAATTCTTGTCCCTTTATGATTATGTAAGGTCAGTCTTTGTCTTTGGTTACAGAATTTGTTTTCAAGTTTATTCTGTCTCCTATAAATATTGCTATCCCTGCTTTCTTTTCAGTTCCATTTCCATGATAAATGCCTTTCCATTCCTTTACTTTCAGTCTGCATGTATCTTTAAGTCTGAAATAAGTCCTTGTAGGCAGCATGTAAATAGCGTTTGTTTTTTATCCATTCCATTATCTCTGTCTTTTGATTGGAGTGTTTAGTCCATTGACATTCAGAATAATTATTGATAGGTATGTACTTATTGCCATTTTGTTTCTTGTTTTATTATTGTTTTTGTAGTTCTTCCCTGTTCCTTTGTTTTGGTTTCTACTCTTATGGTTTGTTGCCTTTCTTTAGTGATATACTTGGATTCCTTCTCTTTATTTTTTGGCATATATATTACTGGTTTTTGATATGTGGTTACTGTTCAGTTTGTATATAACATCTTAAGCATATAGCAGTTTATATTAAGTTGATGGTTGCTTAAGTTTGAACCCACCTTAAAAGCACAAAACTTTTACTCCTCTCTCCCCTACATTTTAGGTACATGGTATCATTTACATCCTTTTATTTTGTGAATTCCTTGGCTGATTTTTAATTTTACTGCTTTTGTGCTTCCTGCTTTTACTCCTGCTTGTGGTCTTTCCTTTCTACTCAAAGAGTCCCTTTTTACATTTCTTGTAAGGCTGGTTTAGTGGTCATGAATTCTTTTAATTTTTGTTTGTCTCAGAAACTCACACCTCTCCTATTCTGAATGATAGCCTTGCTGGACAGTGTATTTGGCTGAAGGTTTTCTTCTTCTTCTTTTTTTTTTTTAGCACTTTCAATATATCATACCACTCCCCTCTGGCCTATAGAGTTTCTGCTGAAAAAATCAGCTGATAGCCTTCTGGGGTTTTCCTTGTATATAACTGTTTTCTTTTGCTGATATTAAAATTCTGTCCTCATCACCATTTTTTGCCATTTTAATTACTATGTGCCTTTAAAAAAATGTTTATTTTTGAGAGAGCATACGAGAGGGAAAGAGCAGAGAGAGAGAAAGGGAGACAGAATCCCAAGCAGTCTCCATGCTTGTCAGCATAGAGTATGATGAGGGGCTCAAAGTCACGAACTATGAGATCATGACCTGAGTTGAAATCAAGAGCAGGATGCTTAACTGACTGAGTCACCCAGGTGCCCCACCATGTGCCTTTTTCTGGACCTCCGTGGGTTGAATTTGTTGAGGGCTCCCTGTGGCTCCTGGATCTAGATTTGTTTCCTTCCCCAGATTGGAGTTTTCAGCTACTATTTCTTCAAATAAATTTTCTGCCCCCTTTTCTCTCTCTTCTCATGCTAGGATCCCTGTAATGTGAATGTTATTAAGCTTGATGGTGTTCCTTCATTTCTTCATTCTCATTTTTCATTATTATTTTTTTCTCTCTCTTCTATTCAGCTTGGTTTTTTTCCATTACCCTGGCCTCCAGGTCACTGAACTGTTCTCCTGATTCCTGTAGTCTACTATTTATTCCATCTAGTATGTTTTTAATGTCAGTTATTGAGTTCTTCAACTCTGATTGTTTGTTTTCTCTCTGTTGAAGACCTCACTGAGGTCTTCCACTCTTTTCTTAAGTCAATTATTTTTATGATCATTACTTTAAATTCTCTATCAGGCATATTACTTGTATCTGTTTCACTTAGGTCTCTTGCTGTGGTTTTGTCTTGTTCTTTCCTTTGGGACATAATCTTCTGTCTTCTCAATTTTTCTAACTCTGTTTCTATGTATTAGGAAAGTAAGCTATGTCTCATGCTGAGACATAGTGCCTTCTGAAGAGCCTCTCTGGTGCCCTGTAACGCTATGTTGCTTGTTCACCAGAACCTGGCACTTCATGTGATGTCTCTTATGTGTATTGTATGTGCCCTATTGTTGTGGTTGAGCTACATTTACCTTTAGTCCAGTCACTTTCAATGGCTCTCTGCCTGATGTGGACAGGATTTCATCTCTGTTTTGCTTGTGGGCCACTCTGAGACTGCCCTGAGCTTGAGGTGGATCAGGCCAGGCATTTATCGGAGTGCACTAGCAGTGAACTGGAGGGTGCTCTTCTTAATGTAGTTTCCTAAGAAGATTTTGTTGGTGGGTGGGACTCATAGTCAGACCATATGTCTGACCCCAGCCCCAGTCTGCTGGGGCTATAGTCAGATGAATTTGTGTGCTTTTCTTCCTCTCTCCTGGGGCAGGAGTCACTTTGGGGTCATTTTGACCCCTATCAGGGTTGCTTGCACAGTCACACTGTGGTGACGCTTTGAATGGACTTTTGGGAGGGTGTGCTGGAGGGAGCAGGTCCACGCGAGAATGCAGGAGTCAACAAGACTTGCACTGTACTGCTGTGGGAGGTAGTCTATATATTGCTGCTTTGGAAAACTCCTGCCAAGGCCAGAATGTAGGGGCTGGTCTGCAGGAGAATGTAGTGCTGGGAAGAGCTCTTAACAAGCTAGATGGAGACTCTGAATGCTGCGCTGATTCCTGCAGGTGTCCATTTTTCTAGGCTGGGGGGCAGGGGAGGTAAATGGTGCCTGCCAGCCCTGTTGTACCTGGAGAAATCTCCCAAAGATCCCTGTCCCTCCAGCACCTGCTCTGATATTAGTAAACAAATCTCTATCCTGTGTACCCCAAGTATCTTTCAAACTGCTGCTTCTATACAGTATCTCACTGGGGCTGTTATGCTGTCTCGTTAAGAGTGGAGACTCAGTTTACTTTTGCCATCCCACTCTCCTAGATATGACCCTGCTAGTTTTCAAAGTTCTAGGTGTTAAGCCACATTAATTTTAAGAACTCAAGAACTGAAGCCCCTCCGAATTTCAAAGCCAAATGTTATGGGGATTCGACTTTCCAGTGTTATGTCCTCTATGCCTGGTGTGGGGTCTGCTAGCCTTCCCTCTTGTGCCCACAGCATTGCTTCCACCCATGGACAGTCCACATGTTGGTTGGGCTCCCAACCATGTCTCCATCCTTCCTTATCCCACATGCCATTTTCTCTACATTTATCTGTGGAGAATCTTCAGGTCACTTTCTGGGTTATTTACCCAGAGGTTTGGAGGTTTGTCTGTGGGACAAAGTGCATCTAGGATCCTCGTACTCCACTATCTTCCCCAGAAACCCTAATGTATTTGCTTTCTTAAAAAGACAGCATTATGATTAGTTCTGTGTCCCAGTAGTCATTTTGATATACAAAATCAATCATTTTGAGTGGGTTTATTCCCATGGCTGGCACAGTGGTCCTATACAGAACAGATAAATTTAATAAAGGCCTTTAAGAGCCTTTACTATTTATGGGTAATAAGTGTCCATGTAAGTATTCAGATTGTCACTTAAAGAGATGTTTGGAATGGAAGTCTTCATGGATTATATATTCATCATATATCATGTTTCATTTTACTTATTGACAACTGGTTACAGGTTGTATTATCATTCATTCTGAACTGGGGTTGCATAGTCTCAAATACTTGCTTACTTTATGCATGACTAAGGAACTATTTTGGTTAAATAACAGTAATATATTGATGGTTGGAGAGGTTGCTTACATGTTCATACACAAGTTGCTTCTTTACTACTTGCTGGAAGAATATCCAACAGAGAATTAGATGAGAGAGTGGAATAGTGTTTATGAGATGATGATTAGACAGTAAAAATTCCTAAGTACAAATCAGCAGGTTGAAAAATACAGGAAAATGAGGTGAAAATAGTACATATGATAAAAATATCAAAGTTTAAATTTTGCATTAGTCACACACACACACACACACACACACATATATATATATATATATATATATATATATATATATATATATATACATACATATATATATAAAATCCTTGGATTCTAAGGGCATGGCTGACTAAGATTAATGAAGGTCACACTTAAATAGCTCAGAGATTAGTCCTTTGACATCCAGAAAGACTAAAGTCACTTATTGCCCTTGAAAATACCAGAAAATAACCTGTCTCTTTAGGCTGGCCCTTCTGAACTCTAATCAAAGCTTCTTTGTCACTTGTGGGATTCAGCTACATAGGCATGAAGCATGTCAGATACTGAGAAAGTATTCCATTTTATTTTATTTTACTACTTGACTTAGCATAGACTATTCGATCCATTACAAGAGCAACCCAAAAAAGAGAAAAACTGAGATGGTCTTAAATTAATGCTTGTTTAAAGATTGAGATTTGGACTTGTTAGTAATACTAACTCATGGAAAATACTAAGGATAGATGCATAAGGAAAGTGTTCTTGTTTATTTAGTGGGTGTCTAAGAATCATCTGGCACAGAGGTTGATTCTAACCTAATGTGCTGTGGATGATGAGCAGCATATAAGAGAGCAGCTGCGTAAGTGTGCAAGTGATTAGTCAGTATTTCCAGATCACCTCCACTGCTCTTCATTTACAATTACTTCCTTTTGGCTGGAGGATATGCTGCCAAACTGGCACCTCCTTCTCCCAGATGCCTTCTTTCTGCCAGTTTACAGGGGAGTGTTTTGGAGAAGTACTGCCAAAACTTCTTTTCCCTTCTCAGAGATTAAATAAATTACATCTGTTTAACATATGCAGTCTCCATTGGCCCAGGGAACCAGACAAAACTCTCTGGATGATGACCTCAACTGATATTTTGTCTTCTAAAAATGTATTTAGTTGTGGAGGGAATATTGCGAATGGCACAAAATCTTTGTTCTCTCTTTGGTTACAAGTATGAGCTCATGATTGGCTCTATCACTTACTGCGTGACCTTGACCAAGTCATTGAACTTTCTCTGTATCTCTGTTTTCTTCTCTATACCTTGAAGACAATACTTAACCTTATATAATTAAGGTAAATAGTGAAAGATCTCTGCTTTCTGTATTTAATGAAATACTAATCAGAATCCCATTGGGATTTTCCTTTTTCTTGCAGGGTGGGGCAATAATACTTGTCAAGTTGATCTTGAAGTTTCTCTAGGAAAGTCAAAGGTGTAAAAATAAGTTTTTGAACATTGAATGAGACTTGCCCTACTCAGTCAAAAGAACTGTAAATGTAGTATTGCAGGAAGATGCACAAATCAGCTAAAGAGAACAACAAAAGCTTATATGTAGCATATAGAATAAATATTTTAAATTAGTAGAGATATTTTGTTCAACAGGATGAAATAGCTAAATGTCCATTTGGGGAAAAAATAGCTAAAAGTTTGATCTTTCTTTTATTTTAGGCCTTAGTGATTTCCTCCTATATGAACTCGGATCCCCAAATCTCAAGGGCTTCTTTCATTTTAGAATGCATTATAGCAGTTAAAGGTTTAAAAATTATCCACCCACATAATAGATGAAGGCAGGAGTGGACAAGATATTGAAGAAGAGTACCAAGAGGTCTGTGGTTGGGATATTAAGGCACGTGTACACTTATGATGCAGGTGCAGAAAAGGGGACCAAAGGTGGATAGCAATAGGACAATGTCAATTGCGAACATTTTCTTTTGAAAATCAAGGAATCTAAAGGATGAAAGGTTTTAAATGAGGTTAGTGGAAGGTCAAACGAAGAGAGATTAAGAAGATTGAGGGCTAGAAAGAGACTGATGGATTTGACAAGTAGGATATGACCAGCTTTCTTCAAGAAAGAATTTTTCCAGTACACATATGGTTCCTGACCTAAAATGGCTTGATTTACAATTTTTCAACTTTACAGTGGTGCAACAGCAATACCCATTGAGTAGAAACCATACTTTGAATTTTGGATTTTGATTTTTTTTTTTTCTAGGCCAATGATATACAGTATGATATGATCATGATGCAGGACAGTGGCAGAATGGCTCTCTCTGCCACTGTCCAGTAATTACAAGGGTAAACAACCAATATACTTACCATCATTCTGTACACATAACCATTGTTTTCCACTTCCAGTATAGTATTCAGTAAATTACATATGATATTTAACACTGTATTATAAAATAGGCTTTGTGTTTTATAATTTTCCCCAATCTTAGGCTAATGTGAGTGCTTTGAGCACAGTTAGGCTAGGTTAAGCTATGATATTTGGTAGGTGAGGTGTAAATGCATTTTTTACTTACAATATTTTCAATTTATGATGGGTTTTTGGGAACTTAACCCCATTGTAAAGTGAAGAAGACTTGTATTAAAACTAAGCCAGATTCAGTGAGGTGACAGCAGGTTCAAAATAACAAAGAGACTCTTCCATATAATGAAAGAGATGAAACTCCAGCTTAAAGGGAAATAACTGGGGAAAAATATCCAGACTCAACTGATTTTTGAATCTGCTACTAAGTTATAATATTCTAGGTGCTAGATACTAAGCTAGATGTCACCAGTTTTCAGAACAAAGCTGCAAGGTCAATAGTTTTTTTCATTTTACAGATGAATATTTGTGAACCAACATATGACAACATTTACTAACTAGTTTTGGCAAGTTATTTAAGTAGTAGGAGTTAATTTTTTTTAATTCAAATTGACATGTTGTATTAGTTTCAGGTATAATGCATACTGATTTGTACCTAACCCCATGATGGCTGTATTTACCATTTGTCACCATATAATGTTACTACAATATTTACTGACTATATGCCCTATGCTGTGTTTTTCATCTCCATGACTTATTTTGTAACTAGAAATCTGTACCTCTTAAGCCCTTTTGTCATTTTCACCTGTTCCCCTAACCCACCTCTGTTCTGGAAAACTGTTCTCGCAGTTTGTTCTCTGTACTTAAGAGTCTGTTTTTCTTGTTTGTTCATGTGTTTTTGCTGTTGTAGTAGTTTGTTTTAGATTCCACATATAATGAAATCATATGGTATTTGTGTTTCTGTCTGACTTATTTCAGTTAGCAAAATACTCTATTGGTCCATTAATGTTGTCTCAAATGGCAAGATCTCATTCGTTATTATGTCTGAGTACTATTCCATTGTTGTGTGTATAATTGCATCTTCTTTACCCATTCCTGTATCAGTGGACACCTATATGCTTCCATATTTTGGCTATTGTAAACTATGTTGCAATAAATATAGGAGTGCATATATCTTTTCAATTGTGTTTTCACATTCTTTGGGTCAATACCCAGTAGTAGAATTATTCTATCACATGGTATTTCTATTTTTAATTTTTTGAGGAACCTCCATAATGTTCTCCACAGTGGCTGCACCAATTTTCAGTTCCACCATCAGTGAAGTGTTACTTCTTTTGCACATGCTCGCCAAAACTTATTAGATTTTTTTAAATAGGTTTTTTTAATGCTTATTTATTTTTTAGAGACAGAGTGTGAGCAAGGGAGGGGCAGAGAGAGAGTGAGACACAGAATCTGAAGCAGGCTCCAGGCTCTGAGCTGTCAACACATAGCCTGATGCGGGGCTTGAACTTGTGAACCGCGAGATCATGACCTGAGTGGAATTCAGATGCCTAACCAACTAAGCCACCCAGGCACCCCACTTAGATTTTTAATGCTAGCCATTTTGACTGGTGTGAAGTGATATCTCATTGTGGCTTTGATTTGCATTTCCCTGATGATTAATGATATTAAGGAGTGTGTTGTTGCAGTCTGTGTTCTTCAGAAAAATGTCTCTTCATGTCCTCTGCCCAATTTTAAATCTGATTGTTCTTTTGGTATTGAGTTATATAAGTTCCTTATATATTTTGGATATCAACCCCTTATCAGACATATCATTTGCAAGTATCTTTTCCCATTCAGGAGGTGCCTTTTCATTTTGTTGATAATTTCCTTCACTGTAAAAAGCTTTTTATTTTGATGTCATTCTAATAGTTTACTTTTGCCTTTGTTTCCCTTGCTTGAGGAGACCTAGTCATAAATACATGGCTGAGACTGATGTCCAAGAGATTATTCCTATGTTTTTTTAAGGATTTTAATGGTCTCAAGCTTCACATTTAGGTCTTTAATGAATTTCAAGTTTATTTTTGTGTGTGGTATAAGAAAGTAGTCCAGTTTCATTCTTTTGCATGTAGCTGTTTTCCCAACACCATTTATTGTATAGATTGTCTTTTCCACATTGTTTGTCTTGCCTCCTTTGTTGTAGATTAATTGATCGTATAAGCATGGGTTTATTTCTAAGCTTTCTATTCTGTTCCATTGATCTATGTGTCTATATTCTGCCAGTACCATATTGTTGTAATTACTATATGTTTGTAGTATAAGTGATAAATGGGATTGTGGTACCCCGAGTTTCATTTTCCTTTCTCAAGATTGTTTTGGCCATTTTAGGCCTTTTGTGATTCCATACAAATTTTAGGAATGTTTCTTCTAGTTTTGTGAAAAATGCAACTGATATTCTGATAAGGATTGCATTGAATAGCTAGGTTACTTTGGGTAGTATGGACATTTTAACAATATTCTTTCAGTCTGTGAATATGGTAGATCTATCCATTTGTCTTATCTTCAGTTTCTTCCATTAATATTTTATAGATGAGTACAGAGTATAGGTCTTTCACCTTCTTAAATTTATTCTTAGGTATCATCCTCTTTGGTGCAGTTATAAATGGGATTTTCTTCCTTTTTTATTGAAGTATTGCTGACATACAGTTAACAACATAGTGATTCAACAAACTTACACATTATGCTATGGTCACCATGGGTGTAGCTATCATCTGTCACTATACAATGCTATTATAACACCATTGACTATATTCCCTATGATGTACATTTTACCCCTGTGATTTATTTATTCCATAACCTAAAGCCTGTATCTCCCACTCCTCTTCACCCATTTTGCTCCTGTCCCACCCCCTCCCCTCTGACAACCAACCATTTCTTCTCTGTATTTATGGGTCTGTTACTGTTTTTTGTTCCTTTTTGAGATTCCACATATAAGTGAAATCATATGATATTTGTGTTTCTCTAACTTATTTCACTTAGCATAATATCCTCTTGGTCCATCCATGTTTCCCCAGATCAGAAGATCTTCTTTTTAGGCTAAGTAATGTTCCATTGTATATACATACCACTTTTTCATTCATTCATCTATTGATGGGCACTGTGTTGCTTCCATATCTTGGCTATTGTAAATAATGCTTCGATAAACATAGAGGTGTAAGTATCTTTCTGCATTAGTGTTTTTGTATTCTCTGGATAAATACCCAGTATTGGAATTACTGGATCTTATGGTATTTCTGTTTTTAAGTTTTTGAGGAACCTCTATACTGTGTTCCACAGTGGCTGCATGAATTTACATTTCCACCAATAGTGCACAAGAGTCCCCTTTTCTCCACATCCTTGCCAGCACTTGAAGTTCTAATCTTTTTGATAATAGCCATTCTGAGTAGTGTGAAGTAATAGCTCATTGTGGTTTTGATTTGCATCTGATGATTAGTGGTGTTGAGCTTCTTTTCATGCGCTTGCCATCTGTATGTCTTCTTAGGAAGAATGTCTGTTCAGGTCCTCTGACCATCATTTTAATCAGATCGTTTCTCTTGGTATTGAGTTGTATAAGTTCTTTACGTATTTTGGATATTAACTCCTTATCATATATTGTTTGCAAATATCTTCTTTGATTCAGTAGGTTGCCATTTTTTGCTTTGTTGATGGTATACTTTGCTGTGTAAAAAGCTTTTTTTTTTCCCTTAGTCCCAATAGTTCATTTTTGGTTTTGTTTCCCTTGCCTCAGGACAATGTTGCAAAGGTCACAGCCAGAGAGATTACTGCCTGTTTTCTTCTAGGAGTTTTACAGTTCCATGTCTCCCATGAAGGTCTTTAATGCATTTTGTGTTTGTTTTTGTGTATGCTATAAGAAAGAGTCCTATTTCATTCTTTTGCAGGGAGTTGAGTTGTCCAGTTTTCCCAACACACTTATTGAAGAGACCGTCTTCTCCCAACTCTATATTTTGCATCTTGTGTTGTAGTAGATTAACTGACCATATACGTGTGGGTGTATATCTGGGCTCTGTTTCTGTTCCATTCATCTCTGTGTCTGTTTTTGTGCCAGTAGCATACTGTTTTGATTACTACAGCTTCATAGTATATCTTAAAATCTTACTTTGTGATACCATCAGCTTTGTTCTTCAATCTCAAATTTCCTTGGCTTTTTGGGGTCTTTTGTGGTTTCTTAAAAATTTTAGGATTATTTGTTCTTGTTCTGGCAAAAATGCTATTGGCATTTTGATAGAAAATGCATTGAATCTGTAGACTGCTTTGGGTCATATAGATATTTTAATGAGATTTTCCCAGTACATGAACACAGTATATTTTTCCACTTGTTTATGTTGTCCTTATTCTCTTTCATCAATGTTGTACAGTTTTCAGCATACAGATCTTTTCAAATCCTTGGTTAAGTTTACTACTAGATGTTTTATTCCTTTTGGTATAATTATAACTCAAACTATTTTCTTAATTTCTCTTTCTGCCACTTCATTATTAGTGTATAGATATGCAACTCATTTTTGAGTATTAATTTTGTATCCTGCAACTTTAGTGAATTCATTTACTACTCCTAATAGTGTTAGGTGGAGTCTTTAGGGTTTTCTATGGTATAGCATTGTATTATCGGCAAATAGTGATAGCTTAACTTCTTCCTTACCAATTTGGATGCTTTATTTCTTTTCCCTGTCTGATTGCTATGGCTAGGACTTCCAGCACTATGCTAAATAAAAGTGGCAAGAGTGAACATCTTTGTTTTATTCCTGATCATAGCAGAAAAACCGTTCATCCTCACGAACTAAAATGTTAGCTGTGGGTTTTCATATTGTCCTTTGGTATATTGAGATATGGTCCATCTAATCCCACTATATTGAGAATTTTAAAAATCAGAAATAGATGAATTTTGCCAAATGCTTTTTCTGCATCTATTGAGATAATAATATTTACCATTTTTTAATGTGATATCAGGTTGATTGATTTGCAAATATTGAACCATACTTGCATCCTTTCAATAAATCCCACTTAATTTTTGTGATTCTTTTAATATATTGTTGAATGCAGTTTGCTAATCTTTTGTTGATGACTTTTGCATCTATGTTCAGGGTTATTGGCCTGTAGGTTTCTTTATAGTATCTTTGATTTTGGTAATAGTGCAATGCTGGTCTTATAGACTATATTTGGAAGCTTTCCTTCCACTTTTATTTTTTTGAAATAGTTTGAGAATAAGTATTAACTGTTCTTAAAATGTGTGGTGGAATTCACCTGTGAATCCATCTGGTCTTGGACTTTTGTTTTTTTAGGAGTTTTTTCATTACTGATTCAATTTTCATAAATGGTCTGTTCAGATTTTCTGTTTCTTTGTGATTTGGTTTTGGAAGATTCTGTGTTTCTAGGAATTATCCATTTCTTCTAGGCTGTCTAGTTTTTGTATAATTTTCATAGTATTCTCTTATAATTCTTTTTATTTCTGTGGTGTCCGTTTTCTTACTACTTGTATTTCTTTTATTTAAAGTTTAAGAGAGAATCAGCAGGGGAGAGGGGATGAGAGAGAGGAGCAGAGGATCTGAAGCAGGCTCTGTGCTGACAGCAGAGAGCGTGACAGTGGCTCAAACTCACAAACCATGAGATCATGACCTGAACCAAAGTTGGATGCTCAACCAACTGAGCCACCCAGGCACCTCTACTTCTCTTTCATTTCTTATTCTATTTATTTGTGTCTCCTTTCCTTTTTTCTTGATAGGTCTAATTTTCTGTCAATTTTGTTTATCAAGAACTAGCTCTTGGTTTTGTTGATCTTTTCTATTTTTTTTCTTTGTCTCTATTTCATTTATCCATGATCTGATCTTTATTATTTCTTTCCTTGTACCCTTGTACTAACCTTGGACTTTGTTCTTCTTTTTCTAGTTTTTTTAGATGTAAGTTTAGATTGAGATGTTTATTTTTTATTAAAAATTTTTTAAAATGTTTATTCATTTTTTGAGAGACAGAGTGTGAGTGGGGGAGGGGCAGAGAGAGAGAGAGAGAGAGAGAGAGAGAGAGGGAGACACAGAATCTGAAGCTGGTTCCAGGCTCTGAGCTGTCAGCACAGAGCCCAATGCAGGGCTTGAACTCATGAACCTCAGATCATGACCTGAGCCAAAGTCAGACACTTAACCAACTGAGCCACCCAGGTATTCCAGAATTTTTATGTCTTGAGGTAGTCCTATATCACTATACATTTCCCTCTTTGGGACACAGTGAAAATGGTTCTAGATTTTTGACTTGTGTTTTCATTTATGTTAGTCTCCAAGTATTTTTAACATTTTCTCAGTGTGTACTTCATGGACCCATTGCTTATGTGGTAGAATTTTATTTAACCTCCACGTTTGTGTTTTTCATTTTTGTTTTCTTGTTACTGATTTCTAGTGTCATACTATTGTGATCAGAGAAGATGTATGATATGATTTCAATCTTCTTAAATTTATTGAGTCTTGTATTATGGTTTAACCTATGATCTATTCTGGAGAATGTCCCATGTGCACTTGAAAAGAATCTGTAATCTTTTGTTTTTGGATGGAATGTTCCATATATATCTCTTATACCAGCTGGACCTAATGTGTCATTTTAAAGATACTGTTGAGGGGCACCTGGGTGGCTCAGTCATTTAAGCATCCCAACTTCAGCTCAGGTCATAATCTCATGGTTCATGAGTTTGCTGTCAGTGCAGAGCCTGCTTTGGATCCTGTCCCCCGCTCTCTCTCTGCCCCTCCCCAGCTCACTTGCTCTCTCTCAAAATTAATAACTTAAAAAAAAAAGACTGTTGATTCCTTCTAGTGTATATTTCATTCAATCATTGTATTCTCAACTTTTTTTTTTAATGTTTATTTTGAGAGACACACACAGAATCCAAATCAGGCTCCAGGCTCTGAGCCGTCAGCACAGAGCCTGATGCGGGGCTCGAACCCATAAGCTGTGAGATCATGACCTGAGCTGAAGTCGGACCCTTAACCGACTGAGCCACCCAGGCACCCCTGATTGGTTCTTTTTAATACTTTTTCTGTGTTGACATTTTCACTGTTACTTCCACTCTTCAGTCTGGTGAGCTTCTTTATAACCATTACTTTGAGCTCTTCGTTAGGTAGATTGGTTATTTCCATTTCATCTAGTTCATTTTCTGAGGACTTGTCATGTTCTTTTATTTGGAGCATATTTATTTATCTCCTTACATTGCCTTTGTGTTTGTTCTTATGAATTAGGCAGAACAGTTACTTCTAAAATTGATGGAAGAGTCTTGTGTATGATCATCCCCTGTGTGGACTGTGTTTAGTGACTGGGTGGTTAGAGTTGTGGCTGGCATGAGCTTGGTGGTCCTGAGGCACTCCATGCTGGGGCTTCCCTGATATGACTGTAGCTGAAATGGGCATGGGTCAGGGTATTCCTATCTCTCAATGCAGAGGGTGCCCCAGCAAGACAGCTGAAACTAAAGTTAGTGCTAGCCAGGTTATTCTGGGGCTCTCCACTCTATGGGCACCCTGGAAGATAGCTTAAGCCAAAGCAGATGCAAGTTGGGATGTACTGGTGTCCTCTGCATGGAGGGCACCATGGCAGGTTAGATGAAGGTGAAGAGGGCTGCAGGCTGGTGTCTTGGGCATCCTGTGCAGGGGCTGCCCCGGTGGGGTAGCTGGAGCCAAGGTGTAGTGTGGTCCAGGGCATCCTGGGGCACTCCATACAGTGGTGCCTTGACAGGAGAGCTGTAGTTGAACTGGATGCAGGCTGGAGTCTCCTCAAATGCTGTTCATGGAGTGCTGTGATAGGGCAACTAGACCCATGGCTGGTGTGGGCTAGCCATGTGCACAAAAACTCATGGTGTTTGGTGCAGGGTATGCCCTGGTGAGGTGGCTGTAGCTAAGACAGGGTGCAGACTTGGGGTTCTTGAGATGCTCTGTTCAGGTATAGTCCTGGATCTCTCGAGTTGGGGGGTGTCATACATAGCAAGACATTAGGAGCTAAAATAGTGTGTGCCTGGAGTGTGCCATAGTGCTTTGTGCCTGTGTCACCTTGGTAAGGTGGCTGTAGCTGTAGTAAGCCCTGAGCAGGGGTGTCTTGGTGTGTGGTGTGCTGGAGGCTGACCTAATTGGATGGCTCAGTCTGGTGTGGGCTACAGGCCAGGGGTTCAGAGTCAATAGGCTGGCTAGGGTGCCTGGACACTATTCCTGTCCATGCTGTCATGATGGAGAGGGAACATAAAACAGCTGTGTTCACCAGCATCTCCAATCCAGAGTTCTAGCTGCTGTCCTGTTGCTTGGTGGTGGTAGGGCTGGATCCTTTATATTCTAGTTGCTTTTAATTTGTAGCTTTCTTTCTGTGCCCCAGGGTGGGTGCATTACAGTCCCTTAGTACTATCCCTCTCCACTGCTCTTCAGTGTTGGGACTGTGGGTTCTCTTTAGTAACAAGACTCCATCTTACAGTTATGTGTTCTATCTTTTGTGCAGGGGCTGTTCAGTCAGCTCTCACTTCTTCAGAAGGAATTGCTCTACAATAGGTTTATTATTTGGTGTGTCTGTGGAGGAGGTGAGTTCATACTCTTCCTAAGTGGTCATCTTGGACTACTCTCCAATGGAACTGTTCTCTTAATTTCCCTTTCTGCTACTTCATTATTAGTGTATAGAAATGTAATACAAAATTAACATACAGAAATGTATCCTGCAACTTTACTGAATTCATTCATCTGTTCTTTGGTGGAGTGTTTTGGGTTTTACATACACACACACACACTCATGTCATTGGCCAATAGTGCTAAGTTTATCTTCTTACCAATTTGGATACTTTCCTTTTTCTTGTTTGATTGCTGCAGCTAGGATGTCCAGTATTATTTTGAATTAAAATGGTAAGAGTGGACCTTCTTGTCTTGTTCCTGGTCTTTAGAGGGAAACCTTTCAGTATGATGTTGGCTGTGGGTTTTTCATATATGGTTTATTGTGTTGAGGTATGTTCTCTCTAAACCCACTTTGTTGAGTTTTTATCATGAATGGATGTTGCATTTTGTCAAATGCTTTTTCTGTATCTACTGACATGACCATATGGTTTTTAGTTATTACTCTTATTAATATATCACATTGACCTATTTGTGAATATTGAAACGCTTTTTATTCCTGGAATAAATCTCACTTGATAGAGGTAAATGATATATTTTTTAATGTATTTAATTTAGTTTGCTAATATTTGTTCAGCATTTTTTGCATGTATGTTCATCAGATATACTGGTCTGTAAGGTGGTTTTGTTTTGTTTTTTTTGGTCTTTTTGTAGTGTCTGGTTTTGGTATCAGGGTAAAGCTGGCCTTGTAGAATATATTTGGAAATTCTCCTTCCTCTTCTTTTTTTGGAATCCAGTAAAACCTTGATTTGCAAGCATAATTCATTCCAGAAACATGCTTGTAATCCAAAGCGCTTGTATATCAAAGTGAATTTTAAGTGCCATTGGCTCAGTTGTGATCATGTGACATTCAGTATCCCATACTACACGTATTACAAGACATCACTTGTTTATCAAGTTAAAATTTATTAGAAATGTCTGCTCGTCTTGCAGAACAAGTTACTTGCAATCCAAGGTTTCACTGTAGTTTGAGAACCGGTATCAACTCTTTAAATCTTTGTTGAATTTACCTATGAAGCCATATGGGTCCTGGACTTTTGGTGGTAGCTGTTTGATTACTAGTAATGAAATTGAATGGGTAATCAGTCCATATTTTCTATTTCTTTCTGATTTAGCTTTAGAAGATTGTATGTTTCTAGGAATTTATCCACTTCTAAGTTGTCCCAATTTGTTGGCACATAATTTTTCAGAGTCGTTTCTTGCAACCCTTTGTATTTCTGTGGTGTCAAGTTATTTTTTCTTCCGTCATTTCTGATTTGGGTCTTCATGTGTCTGGATAAACGTTTCTCTTCATTAATCAATTCTTATTTTCTTTTTTTAAGTTTATTTCCACTCTAATCTTTATTCTATCCTTCCTTTTACTACCTTTTTTTCCCTTCTAGATCCTTTAGGTATAAGGTTAGGTTGAGATTTTTGTTTCTTGAGGCTGTTATAAACTTCCCTGTTAGAACTGCTTTGCTGTGTCCTGAAGATTTTGTACCATAATGTTTTCACCTACATTTTTCTCCACGAATTTTTTGATTTCTTTGATTTTCCTTGAGTCTATGTGTTTGCATTTTTTTCCAGTTACAAATTATTTCTAGGTACTCTTATAGTATGAAAAGATGCTTTGTATGATTTCAGTCTTCTTAAATTTATTGAGATTTGTTTTGTGGCCTAACGTGATCTATCCTAGAGAATATTCCATGTTCACTTGAAACGAATGTGTATTCCACTGTTTTTGGATGGAATATTCTGTGTATATCTGTCAGGTCCATCTGGTATAATGTGTTGTTCAAAGCCACAAGATTTTTCTTAGAGGAAGACAAAGATACCTCCCTAAAAACTGTTTACATTATGTAGACACACAAAAATATATAAATGTATATAAGAACACTTACCTGGACCTTAATACAAATTTCTGGTTCCATACTGTGAGGAAAAAAACTAATGCCTAAGGTATGTGTGGTCATGGTGGCATCACTGAGTTCAACTGCAGGCCTCCTTTAATGTGTATATGGCATTATTTTGAGCAATCATCTTTGACGAACAGGCTTCTCTTCTTTTGTAGGTGGTGGATGTAAGTAGAGAAGGCAAAGAAGAAGTATTTTATGGGCCTACACTCCCTTTTGCTTCTAATGGAATAGCAGCATGCTTCCTTCCAGCTCCATATTTCACATGCCCTAACCTTCAGACTCTTCAAGTGCCTCATCACAGGATTGGGACCATCTGAAAACCAATGCTTTGTTAATAACTATCATTAACAGAAGGGAAAGAAAAGCTTCACTTCTGAATACTGGGCATGAAAAGACTCAGTGCTCAATGCTTCCTTGTTTTGTTTTATATGTCTTATTTTCAGATAAACATTAGCAAAAAATGAACAGTTTTCTAAAATACATTACTGAAACCTCCTGTCACCCTTCTCTCTGTGTGTCAATATGCAATATGTCTGACTTTTACTGTGGTGTAGCTCAGTGACAACTTAATGGTCAATTACTGTTCCATGGGTCTTTAGAGCCTTTGTTGTAGACTTTCTCTAATCAGCACTGTCTAGGAAAACAGGAAAATGTTAATAAGGCAATTTATTTCACAAGTACTGCCATCAATGATCTTCAAAAAAAAAAAATCTTCCGTAGTTAATCCCCTTACTACTTAAAACTGGGTTTGTAATTTTTCTTTTAAAAATTTAACATTATGCAGCCCCACTAGTATAGACTCAGTATTATGACATTATAAAATTTTAAATGCCATGTTTTATTCACAGTAACACGAATGATAGAAGTACACTGGAACAGCAGTTGGAACGCCCAGATTGTTCAGCTTGGTTACTGTGACCTTGGGCTAGGTGCTTAACTTTCAGTGCTAGTTTTCCCATTCTTTAAGGAGGATAATTATTGATTTCCGTATCAATTCAGAAGAATGTTGTGAGGATTAGGCAAATGCTCTGAAGTACTTCATTTAAGAAAAAAAAAGTTACTCAAATTACAAGGTATTTTACTGTCTTTAGAATTCTGTAACTGAACGGGGAGATTATTTTTGAAAGTATTTAAAAATTACTAAATAGAACTTGGAACACATGCTGTGGGAGAAATGATTCTGAAAAGCATGTGAAGAGATGCTAATTAGGAAAAGGGGAGTCTACCAAAGCCAAAGATTCCTAAATCTATACAAATTCTTGCTTCACATCATAATTCAACCACTTGTTTAAACTCATTTAGTGAAAAATGACATTTCAAAGCTCAACAAAAAAAAATTAGCTGTACTAATTTGGGCACCATAAAGTGCTCTGACATAACTGTGAACCTAGACTTAGTAGTTCTAATAAAAGTTTTTGCACTTTGTTAAAGGTTATGTCAATCTTGAGCACTTGTGGGACTCTTCCTCCACCACCAATACATATTTTATTACTACCACTTTTAATAATGCATAAGAATTCTTATTTAGGCTGGGTTTTTGGATCTGCTTTGTCTATAACAATATATACATATATATATATGTATATATACACATATATATGTAATAAAAATCACATTGGAACATAAATTCAAGAAGTGTAACATGAGTTTTTCCCTTTTCCTAATCTTGTTAGGATCTAAGTCACTTTACTAAAAGGAAGACTTTATTTGGACTTTTTTCCTTTGGCATAGTTTAATTGTTTAGCAATCCTTACCTTACAGGAAGTTGTCATTTTATTCATGTAACCACTTTTGGTAATCAGAAATAAAAACAAACTTTTTAAAATCCTAAATACAAAATTCACTAACTTTTCACACTGTTATACCTAAAAATTTTAATTTTTAAATAATAATCTGGTTACTCAGATTAAAGAGCAGAGAAGGAAAGACTAGGCATAAGGGGAAAAAGTAAAATAAAAACCTCCCAGAGATTTAGACAAAAAACCTTCAGAGTAATTTTACAGTTCTGAAAAGTGAAAATTGATACTGATATGATATTTAGAAGAATGACAGAGTCTCTTTAAAAGAGTTTATAAATCATGTAAACTAAATATTTTAAATGCCTTACCAAGTCAGGAAAATGACTCTGGTATTTCAGATATCTTTTCAAAAAGAACCTAAGCAAGAAGTGTTTCGGATTTATTAAAATTTCTACTTGACACATGAATTGACCTCCAGCTGTTTTACCTTATAAAAACCATTACATCTGTAATCCCACATCCTATATCCAATGAATGAAAGGAAAATGGTCTAAAAATAAGCTTGCCTGACTAATAATGAAAAGGTACCCTGAAATTACTCTTGATATTTTCTGTATAGATTTCTAACTATTCATTTAAAACAAATCAGTATATTAGCAAACACTTTCTTGGGAAACTTTAATGCATTATCCACTAATATTACAGAATCGAACTCAGAATTAGAAAATATTCTTTACAGTATAGCCAAAGATAGCTTCTGAAGTACAATATTCCTAGGAAAAATAAAACGCAGAATGCTTATGATTAGATCATTTTCCTCAAATTAAAGATTCCAGAAAACTGTGCTCATAAAACCAAATTCCACTGAAACTATTCAAATATATATTTTCTATTTAAGTGAACTATAGTAATTCATCTTTCATTTTTACTCTTTAAAATTATAGACCATATTGTATTTGTAGTTAAATTATTAGGTTAATTTGAATTTCCATAAGAAAAGCATGAAAATTCCAACCACTTAAACACCATTTTCAGATTTTACTATCTAAAAGAAAACACAGTACTGCACAGGTATTAGCACAGTGTTCCTCTGTGTAGGAAGAAAAGCCAGCAAAGACATTAATCTCTAAAACAATGTAAAGTGCAATGAAGTTCCTTAGATTCTTAATAACAAAATACCAATTTGGTTATGATTAGGATATTTTTCTCGTTAGGTTACGATTAGGATATTTTTCTTCCTTTTTCTTCATGTTTTCTTCAAAGTTTAACCCCATGTATACTGTATACCTTTCAACTGTTGAAATGACTAAAAAACTTTGTTTTGCCACAGAATAAAACAGGAACAACATAGAAATTATTCTTCCAAGTAATATGGTTCATTTTTATTTTGGTTTTCAAATAATCTTTCATAAAAAAGGAAGTGTAATAATCATGGATGAAGTATAAACTAAATATATACATTTAAAAAATTATTATATGCACAATTAACATCAATATACAATAAGGCCCAGCATTTTCTGAAAACACAATTCACAAATGCAATAAATGCTATAAACTGGATAACTACTAGCACACCAAAAACTTTAATAAGCAGAAGTTATTCAATCCCAATCATGTAGTACTTATTTTGGTAATCTTAGCAATATAGATTATCACTGAATCAAAGTACAAACCTTATATCTTATTAAATATGTGAAAAAATATGCTACTTTGCTAGCTTCCCAAACCAACTGTCTTAAGCAAACAAAACATGGTATTTATATTGGCATGCTATGTACTTGACTGACAAGGCAGTATTTTTAACCCTAGGAGGAGAAGGCAGGAGAAGAGCTTTTGGAAAAATGTAAGGTTTACATAAAATCTATAGGATTGAGGGAAGACAGGTTTCCTAGAGGCTTTTCCCAACTGCAGAAACTTGTTAAATTTTTATAGAACAGATAATTTTAACAAAGGGATGTAAAAATAAAAGCTGTCAAAGATTCTGTTAGAGTACACGTAATTCTTTAAGAACAAAATAGTTTTAAAAATTTGTGATGAAGCATGAAAGAAAATAATAATGGGTAAAGAACACACACACAGGCTACAGGTAAGTTTTGTTTTTGTTTTTAATATAGATGCCCAGGTAGAAAAAGTCAAATAGGCTTAAGAAAAAATATGCTAGGAATAGGTAAAGATATAAAAGTTTTAAACTATGAAACTCTTCTAATGCAAATGAAGCCAATACTAAAAGATTTCTGTACAGAGATCATACTCCATGTTTTTTACTCCCCCATGAAAACCTAATTAAATGTTCAATTAAAATTTAAATCATAACCAAATCCGAATGTCTAATAAAGTCCTTTCTACCACTCTGTTGTCCTTCAATCATCTCTTTTATATTCCATCTGATATTTTACAGAAATTATTTGACTGGAATACTTATATTTTAACTGTCTTCCTACTTAAGTGTCTTAAGGCTAGGTTTCTATAGAAAGGGTAGTATTCTCTCCTGGCAAGCTGAATGAAGCTCAGAGTGCAGAATGAACATGGCATTCAGATGTCTAAGGCAGTCTAGTCTCCTGTGTGAGTTAAGTTTGCATAGAAAAGGTAGAGTCGGATGGCAGAAAGTCTCCTGAAGAGTCTGAATGTCAGTTTATTGACACTGGCAAGTAACTGGAGGTCCTTGAGCAGAAAAGTAACAGGAAGAAAGGATTATTTTAGCAACACTAATGCCAGAACTGTGTGAGGATGAATTACAGGGAAGGAGATCAGAGATAAGGAGGTAAGAAGATCAATAGAGCACAGTAGAAAAGACAGTTGGGGTGTACAGGATGGAAAAAAGAAAAAAATACCAAGAGCCTGTACTGGTGATCACCTGAAAGTGGGGGACATGTAAGAATCCAAGATGCTTCTGAAGTTTCAAGGCTAAATAACTTGTGAAAACAGTGTATTCCCTGGGGAGAAAAGGCAGCAGCTAGTTGAAAATAAGTGACAAGTGCAGCTTGACATGTTGCCTTGAGATTTCAGGAGGATCCAACTAGAGGGGTTTAGAGAGAAATCAGCACTAGAAATAGACTTCAGAGATGAAATTATGAGCTAGTGTTCGCAGTTCACTACTAGAAGAATGTTGAGACGGAGCAAGTGAAGAGCCACATCTCACCACTGGGGACCGGAAAGGAGAACGTGAGGGTGCTTTCAAAGTACAGCATGTAGGGAGGAGGAGTATCACCAAGGAAGGGTTGAGAAGATGACGGAAAACACAGATGTCAGGCCAAAGGACATGAGAAAGGAGAATGTACTCTCAGACTGCACCAAAAGAGAACGGCTTACAATAGAGAGATAGAAGCAGCAGCCCCACAGAGTACAGGTTCTTTAGGGGTAAATACATATTAAGGAAGCAGGAATAAGGTACTTACTCTAAGTCTGGGAATAGAAAAAAGGTAAGATTATCCTATTAAGTGAAGGGTCTGTGAAGATTTTCAAGAAAATGAACTGAGTCATAAATTTTTTTTTCTTCAATTAAAAACACACTTCAACACACGTATTTACACATATGTATTGTCACGGATTGTTTTTTTTTGTTATGGATTTTTAAAGTATAAACTATTTATTCTTAGCATCTATAGACATATGCCCTAATGCATGATTCAGCAGTGGCTTTTCTCATCTCTTAAAAGTTTCATATTCTAAGGAACATGATTCTCAAAGCTATCTTATTAATCCTATTTTGGAAATAAAAATATATATACACATAAATAACTTCTTTAAAAGCATCACCTTAAACAGATTACACTTCATTTGCTGAAACCTGCAAAGCAATACATTAAGTTTAGTAAGTCACTATGATAATGAAAAACTCATTGCTTTAAAGTCTACTAAGTAACCTTAACGAGGCTTTTATTCATTCCATTTGTTGAAGTACTAATAGCTGATCTGGCAGGGGGATAGACTATTTGTATGTTGTGAAAACAACAGATATTCCTTTAGACTTCACACATTACAGTAAGGACAACATTAATAAGTATAGTTCGCTGACTGCAATACACTTCATCTTTAAAGATACTTCTTGAGTTAGAAAAGGAGGAAGAGAAGAACCATGATAAAGACTAGAGTCCCAAGAAGGAAACAGTAAGTTATTGCAAAGTTAGCAAACATGATGTGTAAGAAAAAATTTGAAGAAAAAAAACGGGGGGGGGGGGGATTCCAAGGGGGGGGGTGCTCACTCACCTAGGACCTATTAGAGAAAAAGGGACAAAATTGAGAGGTGTTCATTACCTTTGGGCATGAATGATTAGTAATCATGTCTGCACACCTCAAATAGAATGTATGTCACCAATACATTTACATACATTATCCCCTGATTCTTACTAGGACACCATGAAAAAGAAAAAGGATTAGTATTCTTTTTTTCTCCATGAGGAAACTGAGGCTCAGCAAGGTTAAGTGACTTGCTCAAGTTTACAAAGCAGAGCTGGCTTTGAGACCTAGGTGGGTTCCTAACACTAGGACTGGAGTTCTTTCACCAAGTAAAGCTCACCACAAAAAGGAGACAAGGATAAGAGCCCAACTGGTAAAATAAAAATCTGGATGAAATAAAGAGTTGAGACACAATAGCTGCTAAAGGAAACTAAACTGGTTCCTTGTAAACATAATGTAAGATGCTAAATTATAAAAGGCTCTAATTGATGAGGAGATAAATGGGCTGAGTTCTCAGAAATCTTCTGTTAACAATGTAACCTGAAGATTTTTTTAGATGTTATTTTCTCTTTTCTTAAAGGGTCTTATTTATCCTCCTCCTGATAGAGGTCTTTTAATAAATTCCCCAAAAGAAGGACAACTAAAGGAAAAAAAAGAAAAAAAAAATCTGGCAACTGTTGGGACCTAAGCATAAACACTGTTGGCTTAAGTTTTAAAACATTTTATATACTATCTGTATATTCATTTAGCCAGACTCAGCCTCATTCCTCACAGAGTTAAGTGTGCTGGGCATTTATTAACTTGCCTTAGACACAGTATAACAAAAGATGACAAACATACAGTCCCACCTCCTGAACCCCCCTTTCCCCAAAACCAGCACAGAACAGCCAGGTAATGTTAAAAAACACAAAATAAAACAAAACAAAAAAACACCCACATCATATTAAAACATGTAAGAAACAAAACAAATCACTCACAAGACAGAAAGTCACATTACAGTGAAAAGTTCCTGGATTGACTGGTGCAAATCTACTTAACAGACATACACATGTAACGCTCACAGTTAGAAAAGGTTCCTTTAAGTTAGTTTAACTAAAAACTCTTCAAAAGAGAATGCAATTCTGCCAAGTTCCAAAGGTCCTATAATATATTTAATTAACCTTTATTTCCTTATTTATGTACCTTATACTTATAGGTATGTAAGAAAAAATCCTAGAAAGAATTTTTAACAGAACATCACACAATTAAAAGTATGAATCAGAATGGTGCAAAGTGGCTTAAGATAGTTATAATAGAGAAGGCAAATCACAAAATATGTTAGGTATTATCACTCTCCAGTCTCTGCATTTCATCTTGTCCCACTTGTCCTAGGTGAGATAAAAGTTTGCTATAGGCTTCCCTGTTTAAGAAAAAAGAAAAGATGTAGATACATTACTTTTTCCACTACTTTTCATTTTAAGTATTTACAAACTGAGCCTACCTGAGTGTCTGTCTGTCTACACGCACACACACTCACACAATATGACTAAAATACTTTGATTCTTTAACAAACTTGGGACATATGACTTGTCATGAGTGCTGACTCCTCTAAAACAACCTCTTTAGGAACTACAGGTCTATTTCCATGATGTTACATTATGTTACACAGTCCAGCACAATCTGAAACTGGGTTGTAAGCCTATAAGAAAAAAAGTCCTATTACTTATTTTTGATCAAAAACCGTATTATTTAATTGGGTCACACACCTTACTCACTGGATACACATGATGCAGTTGTTTCAGTACATCAAGGCATCCCTCAAAGGGTAGATAATGCCACCATGGATTTTAAGTGTTATAGTCTTCATAGGGCATCCAGCAACACATCTGAGGCTCTAAAGTCCACCTCCCAATGAGGAACACTGAATGTGTTTTGAGCAATAGTAGCATTAATGAAACACAGAGCTTTCAAAGGTGGTCACTTTGAAAAGAACTGTATGTGAATTGCGATGTGTCAATCATAGTATGGAAACATTTATCAACTCCAACATACCCCAAATTTTTAGGAATGGGAAAATAAGCCATTTCTAGGAAATGAATCTAAATTTTATAATCGTTGCCCAAAAGAATGTAATAAGATTTTCAAACATACCTTTGTGCGATATTTCTGCCAAGGCCCCATTTCCGCTCTGAATCCTTCAGAGACTGAGTGAGGGTAGAAAGCAAATGGATAACAACCCGCTGGTCCAATGCTGCTACTGTTTCTAAAATGCTGTAAATCTGATTATCATACCTCGTACCATAATCCTGGATAAAATGCCTGAAAGTAAATCAAGTTGCAAAGGATTACTTCTGGGGAAGTTCCCAGGGCTGGTATCTATATAACAATTAGCTGTAACCTGAACACAAGAAAGATCATTTCATGTAAGATTACCTTAAGAATCTAGATGCCCTATGAAGACTAAAGGACAGAAATGGCCTATTTCAGCGTGAGCTATGCATGACCAGAACCACGGCACTGGTAGGAAGAGGGAACGGTTGGAACCTGAGAAGGGAGAATAAGGGGGGAAATCTAGTCCCAGGGACTTTGCTGCTATTCTCTGCATGTCAGAATCTGAGCGGTAAGGATGTAGAAAAAAATGAGTCCAGCTTCCTAGGTATTTCTTAGTTCATCGTATTTCTAAATAGATCAAACAATATTTTTATGAGAAAAACAAGTTACTCATAATACATATTTTTACATTCTTTAACTGGAGATTTTAGACCCAGAGGAGGCCTTTATAAAAAATTCTATGTTTTAACCCTAAAATTTCCATTCTCCCCCCAACAAAAAAAAGTCACCTAGCTTAATACGTTGTACATAACAAACATGCAATCTTCCTCGTTCATATAAAATCCTTTCTCCCTTCTTAGGGTTTTATTTATTCTTGAGACAGAGACAGAGCATGAACAGGGGAGGGGCAGAGAGAGGGGGAGACATAGAATCTGAAACAGGCTCTAGGCTCTGAGCTGTCAGCACAGAGCCCGACATGGGGCTCGAACCCATGAACTGTGAGATCATAACCTGAGCCAAAGTCGGACGCTTAACCGACTGAGGCACCCAGGCGCCCCTAGGGTTTTATAATTCTTACAAAGCCACTATTTATTTCATGTGATCCCAATTTAAATAAATTGTAAACAGCTGATGAGTGCCAATTATGTGAGGAGAAAACGAACTGAGGAATCAAAGAGCCAACACGGAAGAAAATGGACCCACATTATTTCTCATGGCAGTGTTAGGGCAGAGATACATATATTAAAAGGGAACTGGTAGAAATTGTGAGAAAGAAATATTTAAAAATACTGCCCTAACAGAAAGCACAAGATTCTAGAGGCGGCAAGGCAGGACACAACAATAAAACACAGAACGTTACAACAACACAAAACACAGAAAATGTTCCTCCCGTTGCATTACTGTTCTTGGGAACTAACATCAGGTCTACTCTTATACAGTCCATGCTTCACAACTGAAATACAATGAAGCTTTCTGGGTCTATAGTATCTACAGCAAGTGAAACAACCAGTCATGTGTACTTCTACACTGGATCCTGAGTAACATGTGTAGCAGCTCTGAGGGCCTGTGCACCTGTCATCATGACCCACATATCCTGATTTTTTCTCTTAAATACATGCAGGAGTCTTCTTCACCCAATTCTCAGGTAATTTGAAGTCAGCTCACTTGTCTTCCTCCCTGGCACTTTTGTCTTTTTAATAAAACAACACAGTGTAACAAAACCACTGCCAAAAATATAATAATTGAAATACTATAACAAGGAGTAACACATTATGTTTTGGATAATTAGTTATTTAAAAAACATGTTGGCTGTCAAATGGCTGGCAATAGTCCCCTTGCCAGTTGGCGTATTTTCCAGTTACCTAAACACAGAAGTCAGCTGGGCGGCGGGTTCTCCTTCTGACCCCACTTGGCAGGCTTTTACCATGTATTGCAGGTTCTCTGTGGCCAGCCTTTTCACTAGGAGGAAAAATTATAGCATCACACACTGTGTCTGAATTGACCATCTGGATCCTCATTTTTATGAACACTCTTAATTTAGAGAAATATGTTGTTTTCTTAAAGTTTGTACAGTTCTGTTATTTTTCAAAATGAAATAGTTCTGAGTTTTTGGTTTGTTCTAAAGTTCTATCTCCTTATCTCCCATTCTAAGAAAATATAAAAACCTTAAGAGTTTATTTTTTACACTCTTATAACTGAAAAAATAAATGTAAAGATAGGCCTTTTAGAAAGACCCCATATTCAAAAACATTCTATCATCCTCATCCTGCAAGTAGTTACATACTGACAAAAGATAGCTTTTAATCATTCAGCTGATTTACAGACAAGCAGATTTATTTTTTTAAAATTCATAGGCATATTCCTCCCTCCTACTCACTAACAAATTAGAAACCACCAATTTACCTTCACTTAAAATTAGCCAAAGATGTGTGTGTGTATGTGTATAAATCAACTGTGATGCTATCGTTCTTTCAAAAAAGACAGTGAAGTTATAAAAAGAACATTTGTATTCTTTAAATATTTAACCAAATCCTTTAAAATTGTGCATTTGTACATAAAAATGGAAAAATATCAAGAAAGAAAATAGAAAATTTAGTATGTTCCAAATGCTATTAAATTTTTGTTGTGTTGTTTTTGGCACATCTAATATAAATAGCTGAGGAAAAAAGCACTCTAAGAATAAAAATTTCAGAAGCTCTAATCCATTATAGCAGGAGCACAAAACAGGATACATATGAACTTAAGTTAATCACATGTAATGTTCTCTATGGTATGAGGGTGGTGGATAAAGAAGATATAGCACACTTGTCTTCACTGAACAAGTAACTCCTCATATTAGATACAATTCTGAAATCAGTATAATTCATTCTTAAAAGACATTTTCTTGAAAAACAACCCCCAAAAGCTCTTCTGTGGATAAAGTACCAGAATATGAAGAAACAGTCTTCACAGAAAACATTAAGCATTGATTTAAAAAGAAAAAAAAAGCTTTATTGAAGTGCAATTCACTTATCATCAAAACCAACCTATTAAGGTGCACAATTCACTGGATTTTAGTATATTCACAGAGTTGAGAAGGCATCCCCACTGTCTAATTTCAGAATGATTTCATCACCTCCCCAGAAAACCTTATACCCCTTAACAGTCACATTCTCCTATTTCTTCCTCCCCCAGCCCCTGGCAACCACGAATCTACTTTTGTCTTCATGGATCTGACTTCTCTGGAAATTTCATATACATACAATCATATACCACATGGTCTTCTCTGACTGCCTTTTTACTTAGCATTATGTTTTAAGGTTCATCCATGTTGTAGAATGTGTACTTTATTTCTTTTGATGGCCAAATAATATTCCACTGTATAGAGATACCCCATGTTGTTTATCCACGCATTAGTTGCTGGACATTTGGGTTGTTTGCATTTTGAAGCTATTATGAATCAAGCTTCTGTGGATATCAGCGTACAGTTGTGTTTTAAAAAAAATATTTGCCATCTTGGTTTATTTAACTGAATTGAACTTTTTAAAAAGCTGGGTTTTTTTTTCAGTTTTTCTTTACACTAACAGCTTTACTCACTTAACACGTACAATTCCATGTTTTTAGTATATTTGCAGAATTGTGCAACCATCACTACAATGTTAGAATATTTACTATGCAAAGAAACCTGACACTCTTAAGCTACCACTCCCTGTTTTCTGATATACCCTAAAAATAAACACAAATCTACTTTCTGTCTCTACAGATTTAATATTCTGGACATTTCATACAAATGGAATCATACAATATGTGGTCTTTTGTAACTGGCTTCTTTCACTTAAAATAATGTTTTCAAAGTTCATCCATGTTGTATAGCATGCAGCAGGACTTAATTCCTTTTTATGGCCAAATAATATTCCACTGTGTGGCTGTATCACATTAAAAAAAAAATCTGTCAGTTGACAGTCTACCTTTGGGCTACTATGAAAAATAAATTGCTATAAATACGAATATACAAGTTTCCGTGTGGATATATGTTTTCATTAGTCCTGGGTTCATACCTAGGAGTGACATTGCTAGGTCACATTGTAACTCTATGTTTAACAATCTAAGGAATGACCGGACTATTTTCCCTAGTGGCTACACCATTTTATATTCTCAATAGCAGTAACTAGGGGTTCTGATTTCTTCTCCATGTTTTCACCAAACTTTGTTATTATCTGACTTTTTCATAATACCCAACTTAGTGGTATCTCACTGTGGTTTTGATTTGCATTTCCCTGATGACTAATTGTGTCGAGCACCTTTTCAGGTGCTTATTAGCCATTTGTTTATATTCTTTGGAAAAATGTCTATTCAAATCCTTTGCCTATTTTTTTTGAAAGTTTATTTTTTTTTGAGTTAGAGGACAAGAGAGAGAATCCCAAGCAGGCTCTGCGCTGTCAGTGCAGAGCCCGACACAGGGCTTGATCCCATGACCCATGGGATCATGACCTGAGCTGAAATCAAGAGTCAGATGCAATAACCCACCAAGCCACCCAGGCGTCCCCCTTTGCCTATATAAAAAAAAAATTTTATTACTGAGTTGTAACAGTTCTTTATATATTCCAGGTACAAGTTCCTTATCCTATAAATGATTTGCAACTCTCATTCTGGGAACTTTCTTTTCACTTTTTCGATTGTCCTTTGAAGCATGAAAGTTTTAAATTTTTTAACTTTTCTTTTTAATGGGTTATTTATTTTTGAGAGAGAAAGAGAGGTAGAGATAGAGAGTGAGCAGGGGAGGAGCAGACAGAGAGGGAGACAGAATCTGAAGCAGGCTCTGTGCTGACACACAGAGCCCAACGTGGGACTTGAACTCACAAACTATATAGATCATGACCTGAGCCTAAATCAAAAACTGGACACTTAACTGAGTGATCCAGGTACCTGAAAAGTTTTTAATTCTGATTAGTCCAATTTATGTCTCTCTTGCCTTGTACTTTTGTTGTGCCTAACAACTCATTGCCAAATCCAGGTCATGAAGATTTACTAGTTTGCTTTTTCTACGAGTTTTATAGTTTTATCTCAGCCATTTAGGTCCATGATCTATTTGGAGTTAATTCTTGTGTATGGCGTGAAATAAAGGTATAACTTCATTTTTTTGCATGTGGATATGTGTTTGACTTAGTACAAGTTGTTGAAATACTTTTCTCCCGACTGAATCATCTTGGCACCTTTGTCAAAAAAATCAGTTGACCACAGACCTTTGGGTTTATTTCTGAACTTCCAATTCTAATCCACTGATCTATGTCTATCTTTATGTCAATACCACACTGTCTTGATCACTGTTGTTCTGTACTAAGTTTTGAAATTGGAAAGTATAAATCTTCCAACTTTGTTCTTTTTTCAATATTATTTCAACTATTCTGGAGTTACACTGAATTTGTATACCAATTTGGGGAATACTACTATCTTAACAATATTACTTCTTCAGATACATGAAATGGGTGTTTTTTCCATTTATTTAGATATTCTCTAGTTTCTTTCAACAATGTTTGGTATTTTTCAGATCTTAAGCTTGTATTTCCCTTTTCTTAAATTTATTCCTAGTTGTTTTTTTTTAATTATAAATGGAAATGTAAATGGAATCATTTTCTTAATTTCATTTTTAGATTTTCATTGAGAGTATATAGAAATAAAATGAATTTTTATGTCTTGATTTTGTATCCTACAACCTTGCTTAACTTGTTTATAAGTTCTAATAGCTTTTTAGTGGTATGCTTAGGATTTTGTATATACAAGATCAAATCATCTACAGATAGGGTTAATTTTACCTTTTTTCCAAGCTAGATGCCTTTAATTTATTTTTCTTGCCCTGACTAGGACTTCCAGTACAATGTTGAATAGAAGTGGCAAGAGTGAACATCCTTGTCTTATTCCTAATCTTAGGGGGAAAGCATCTAATCTTCCACCATTAAGGATGATGTTAGCTCTAAGATTTTCATAGATGTCCTTCATCAGATTGAAGAGGTTATCTCTAGTTCCAGTCTGTCATTATGTAATGCCTTTTTTTTTTTTTTTTAAAGTTTATTTACTTACTTGGAGAGAGAGAGAGCGAGCGAGCAAGCTGGGGAGGGGCAGAGAGAGAGAGAGAGAGAGGGAGAATCCCAAGCAGGCACCACACTGCCAGAGCGGAACCTGATGCCAGACTCAAACTCACGAACTGTGAGATCATGACCTGAACTGAAATGTAGAGTCGATGCTTAACTGACTGAGCCACCCAGGCACCCTACATACATGTAACTTTTATATTCATTGCTCTTGTTCTTTTTTTCTAATCATTTGCTTTTATTCTGCCTTTTCTGAAGGTTTTAGTTGAGGATTTTATGATTCCATTTTTTTCTCTTTTCTTAGTATAATCAAATACACTTATTCAAAAAAATTTTTTTAGTGGTTGCCCTGGAGTTTGTAGCATACAACTAATCCAAGTCTACTTTCAAATAGCACTGCATTCCTTCAGGGGTGGTACAGGTGCCTTTTAACACAGTATTCCAAATTCCTCTCTCCCAATCCTCAGAACAATGCTGTCATTCAGTTTGCTTTCCATAAGGTATAATCACCAATTATTATTTTGAAAAAGAAACAAACAATTTATTAGATCATTTAAGTGGAGAGACAGATTCAGAGAATCACAGCTTACGAGGACCAGGAGCTGACACTGGAAGAAATATTTACACTGCATTTGACAAACTGCTCTATGCTCAGTTTTGGGGGCAACAGTTTGCTCTATGACCTCAATTCCCTGATGCATCTAAGAAGAGTTGTTTTTCAGTCTGATAAGATTTGTTTCTTGTTGTGAGGGTGAGAATGAGAACTTCTAAGCTCTTTACACAACAAAAATCCTCCAGCTCTTACTACTAAACTCTTTCTCCCTTCATTTCTGTTTTTTTCTTCCTATATTTTGGTGCTCTTTTGTTAAGTGCACGTTTATAAGTTGTTAAATACAGTGATCCTTTATCACTATAAAACATCTCTATTTCTAGTAACAATTTTTTGGCCTAGCTTTCCATAGCTACAGTTTGCATGATGTAGTTTTTTTATCCTTTTATTATTTCAGTATTTGAATCTAAAGTGTTTCCTGTAGATAGAATAGAATTAGATCTTTTTATATTTTCATTCCAATGATCTCTACTTTTGATTAGTTTGTTCACTCCTTTCACAACTACTATTACTGTTGCTATAGATGGATTTATATTAGTCATTTTACCTTTTGTTTTCTAAATGTCTCGCATTTTTTGCTCTTCTAATCTCCTTTACTGTTCTCTTTTCGTATTATATGCATATTTTAAAACTTAGCATTTTAATTTCTTTAATGATTTTTCATTAGTTTTGAATTATTTCCTTAGTAGTTGCTCTAGGCATATCATGCATATCTTATCAGAGCTTCCGATTTACATGAATTCAGTGAAATACAGAAACATTATTCTTACATAACTTTATTCCCCTCCCCCTTTGTTGTGGTATTATTTTTTTTTTAATGTTTATTTATTTTGAGGCAGAAGGGGAGGGAGAGAGCGAGCGAGCAAGAATGTGCATGTGAGCAGGGGAAGGGCAGAGAGGGAGAGAGAGAATCCCAAGCAGTCTCCATACTCTACACAGAACCCGATGCAGGGCTCCAACTCACATGATCTGAGCTGAAATCAAGAGTTGGATGCTTAATAGAATGAACCACCCAGGCACCACTGTGGTATTATTTTTATACATATTCCCTTTGCAAATGTTACAAAAACCCAACAATACATAATTTTTTTGTCTTTCATAGTTTTTATTTTATATAATTTTGTCTTTCAAAGAAGCTAAACGAGAAGAAAGGAAGAAGAGGAAAGGAAAGCAGGTATATATTTTAGCTTTTGTTATATTAACCTTGTTGATCATTTCTAATTCTCTTCATAATTGTTTCTATTTGAGTTATTATCTGGAGTCATTTTCTTAGACCAATATAGCTTTGCTCCCACCACCTCCTTTGTACTGTTACTGGTAAATATACTGCACTTCTATATGTTATATACCCAATAATACATTATATATCATTTTTTTAATATTTCATTTTATTCATTTGCTTTTTAAACCCATTAAGGGAATAAAGATAAAGAAATATACACTTACACTTTTATAGTTACATATTGCTTTACTGGTGTTATTCCTGTGTGAGGTCACCTAACTTTCATTCTGTAGAACTTTTTTTAAATTTTTTTCTAATGTTTATTTTTGAGAGAGAGTGATAGACTGTAAGCAGGGGAGGGGCAGGGAGAGAGGGAGACAGAGAATCCAAAGCAGGTTCCAGGTACTGTACTGTCAGCACAGAGCCTGACGTGGGGCTTGAACCCCAAGACGTGGGTCAGCCCCAAGATCATGACCTGAGCTGAAGTCGGCCACTTAACTGACTGAGCCACCCATGAACTTCCTTCCTTTCTTATAAGGCTGGTCCACTAGCAATAAATTCTCTCAGTTTTTATCTGGAGATATTTTTATTTTATCTTCACTTTTGAAAGGTAATGGTTTTACAGAATATAGTATTCTTGGTTGAGAATTTTTTCTTTGATCACTAAGTGTTATCCCACTGCCTCTGACCTCCATTAATTCTGCTGAGAAGTTAGCTGTTGACCTAACTGGGGTTCTGTGGTAAGCGATGAGTCTTTCTTCTCTTGATGCTTTAAAATCTTTCTCCTTGCCTTTGGCTTCCAGTATTTTTACTCTGATGCATCTTATTGTGGAACTTTTTGAATTTATCCTATTTGGAATTAGGGCCGCCTGGGTGGCTCAGTCAGTTAAGCGTCCGACTTTAGCTCAGGTCATGATCTCACTCATGGTTTGTGGCTTTGAGCCCCATGTCGGGCTCTGTGCTCACAGTGTGGAGCCTGGAGCCTGCCTCGGATTCTGTGTCTCCCTATCCCTCTGCCCCTCCCCTGTTCGGCTTTCTGTCTCTCAAAAATAAACATTAAAAAAAAGTTATCCTATTTGGAATTAGCTGAGCTTCTGGAATGTATAGGTTATTGTTCATTAATAAATTCAGGAAATCTTTAGCCATTATTTCTTCAAATATTTTTTTCTGTACCTTTCTGTCCTCTTCTGGGTTATATGTATGATGGTGCACTTAATGGTATCCCACATTTCCCTAAAGCTCTGTTCATTTTTCTTCATTCTTTTTTTTTTTTTTTTCAAATTGCATCATCTCTTGTCATCTATCTTCAAGTTTGCTAATTCTTTCTTCTGCTAATTCAGATCCAGTAACAAGCCCCTCAAGTGAATTTTTCAGTTCAGCTCTTGTACTTTTAAACTTCATAATTTCCTTTTGGTTCTTTTTTTGGTAACTTCTGTCTCGGTACCGATATTCTCTATTTGATGGGACAATGTCATCATACCTACCTTTACTTTGTTAATCATGCTTTCCTGGAATTCTTTGAACATACTTATAATGGCTACTTTGAAGTCTTTGCCTATTAAATCCAGTATCTGATTGCTCTCACTGGCAGTTTCTGCTGCCCGCTTTTTCCCCCAGTGTATGGATCATATTTCTGTCTTTTTGCAGTCTTGGAATTTTTTTGTTGCTGAAAACTGGACATTTTTTAGTGAGGTGTAGTTCTTCCCTCTTCCCCACTGGCCCCCAGTGTGAAGCTTCTAACATTGCTCCTCAGGTGGTATAACCTCGGGTATGCCTACAGTCTCCATTCTAAGACAGTGGTTTTGACAGGGCTCTCTTTGTCTCTTTCTCTGACCACACTCAACAGTTAAGTTCCACTAATCAAAGCTGATTGCTCTATTGTTTCCTATAATGCCCAGGGACATATATTGTCTTATAGACTGATCTCATCAAGTTCAGGCTGTTTTAAAGGGATTTCTGTGGTGTTTGAGATTCTGATCCAAGGGTTCCTTCCAGCTGTCTCTTTCACCAATTCTCTCACCAAACTAGATGGTCTACAGATTAGCCTATATACCCAATGACTCTATTATTCTCCTACCTATTGCCTATCACCACAAACTCCATTATTTTTGATAGAACTCTATGGTTGAACTTTTTCCACACTCATTTGCAAATGAAGTTAGTTCCTTTGGGACTGATTGAGAGTTCTCTGTTCTATGCTCAGCTTCTCCTTCCTCTACCTCTCCACCAGATAACATCTCAGATGCAGGGCTCTGGTGATGGGGACAGGCACAATGGTACTACTTTTGAGTGACATACCCACTTTAGGAGCTGAGTGCTTGTGGGAGGAGAGGCAGCAGCCCCAGGGACCCTCAGTTAGCTTCTCTTGGCAGGGAATTCACACATTTAAGCTGTGGCAAGGATGACTGGTACCCCAGGAACAGAATGGAGGGCCCACTTCTTAGCCACAATTGCCTGGAATATAACTTTAGCGTCAGGTAGCTTGGGGGCAAGATGAGAAATACTGATATCCTGCCTCTCATAGGAGGACAGCCCTCCTACTGGGAGCCGGGGAGAGAAGAAGCCCTATGTTCTTGGATTTACTAGTCTGGAGTAGAGTTTCTGTCTTACTGAGCTGGGGGAATAAAGAAAGGAGTGGTCTTCCTTCAAATACCACAGACTCCTGATGTTTTTACCAAGTTTCAGATTTTCTTAAACAAATGTTTCTACATTTGCTCCACTCTTAGGACTATTTCGAGAGAATTTAGATACTTTCTTTTAAATAATTTTCACCAGTTTTGCTGGGGAGTGGGTCAGCAGAACTCCTTATGTTATTGTGCCAGAAGAGGAGTTCTTTTGGTGCTTGAGTACAGGTTTTTGAGTGGACGTATGTTTAAAATGCTCTTGGGCATATGCCTAGGAGTGGACTTGCTGAGTCATGTAGTTAAGACTAACTTTCTATGATTTTACAAATTATTCTTTTAAGCAGTGAGGCTACAAGGAGAGTCAGAGAGAATTTTCTCACAGCCAAAATCTGTTTAATACTACCTCCTCAGCTTACAAAGACAGCAATGCAGAGACTGCGAATTCTGTATTCTACTCATGTCAAACATGTGATGCACTCACTAGCTAGATGTGAGCAGCAAAATTCACCTCCACACTCTAGCCTCCTTCCTGATAATTATTACTATAACCAAAACAAAGGCTAGCTAAAATTTTATACCGTCTGCTCTGTCTCAACAAATTTTGTACTGCATACCACAGTAGGCTTTCACTGAAAGTATGTGTAAGTTTTCAATGAAGACAAAATTTCTAAAGATGACCCTGGGGTCTACATGGGTATTTTTTTCAGTGAAGAGATGCTACTCTCAGGTAAGGGCATTCCATATGAACACATCATAACAGTTTTTGTAAAACCATGCTTAGCTTTTACAAATCATGCTCAGGAGAAAGAAAACATTTTAATAAGAACAACATTTTACTTATTAAAATAAACATAGATTTAAACAAAATATGCATACTTTTTGAGATAAAATGGAACCTTTCAAAGAGCTCTTTGAGCTTTACCAGTTTGGATGGTACCCTCAGATTCTGCAGGATGCACATTGCACTCACTCATCACAGCGGTTAGAGGTACTTAGGTAGAAACATCGAGGAGCCCTGCCCTGAACAATCACCTTATCATGAGAACACACACACCCTTACACACATAGCATCCTATTTACATTAAAAACTCCTTCAGGATAGAGCTATCCCTACTATTCTGCATATTCCCAATAAGCTTATTAAAGCATGCTACTCACAGTGGGGATCAGATAAATGATATTTTAAAGAGATCCCTAGCAGTAAGGCTGATGAGACTGAAAACAAAAGGACTAGGATCAAAGGATCCTTACAGGTGGCCTGTGAAATCAGCTTAGATATTCTGGCGGCAACCTGAACCGAAGAACTTACCTTGACCCCTCACCACATGATAGGTAACAAATTGCATTTAATACTGTAGTCAGATTAAACAAATATTCTTTAAAAGGTCAACAAGTCTAATTAGAGGAAGTAGTCCTTACATAAACTGTTTGCCTTGGGGGAAAAAACAAAACAGAAGTAAACTACTCTGAAACATGTCAGTGTTTAACTATTTTATCATGCCCAACCTCTGCTATCTGCTGGAGTTTGTCAGCCATGATATATAGAAACTGATATTAAATAACCAAGCACTTAGCCATTGTTTAACTGATAGGAAAGAGTACTTTCTTAATTTATGAAAAGAACAGTGTAACAGATTCAAACTAACCTTGGGGTTCGCTGACCAACACCAACAATTTTAAGATGCCAGGGAGGAGCAGTTCAACCTCAGAAATGTCTATGTTAGTTTCTTTGAAGAGCTGGAGGATGAAGGCCAGGATAGATGCCAAGCGAGGAGGGAGCAGGGACCCTTTACACTCAAAGTAGGACTTCCTAAAAAGAAGCACAATTTTGTTTTTTCTTCTGTTTAAAGTTTCAGTGAACAGAACCAAAAGTCACCCACTTTAGAGATACTGACAAATTTTACCCAACTTAATAAAGCACAACTAAAAAAATATGTGTATATTTTGCCATGCTATCCTCAAACACAAAATTTTAGAAGCATAAGCATATGAATATCTGGTGTGTTATAAGGGCCAAAGTAGAATACGGACACAAACTAAATTTAAAACCTGATCTTTCAATGCACTTAATCAAAATCCAAATGAAAATCCAATTGTTAATTTGTTTTTTTTTTCTTTTCTGAGTCCAATCTCTTCTATTAGCTCCTCAACGATGCAACATTTTCTTTAATGTCAAATTTGCATAAAGAAATCTCTCCTCACGTTTATTTATTTAGGGATTTGGGAGGGGTTTTATTTCTCCAAATCAATAAGAGGACTGCCCTAGGAATTGGCTTCCTGTTCCAGCTTTACCTCTTTCCTTCTCTTAGGAAGTAAAAAAACCAGAGGTAATTTAGGATGTAACATCTCTCAAAGCAAAACAAATTTTAGCATTAGGATTCAACAGAGATCATAAAGATAATTTATCTGACTCATTTTTATATCTACCTCTTAAACAGGTGTTGGCTCCTAAGAGGTATTCAGTATATACACTTAAGTGAATAAATGGAAGTGGCAATTGCTCAGTTTCTAAAAGGTCTAGACAACAGGAAAAATTGTCACATATAGCTAAATCTAAGCTAGACATCCATAGGTATTTGCAAAGCAGTAAAATTTACCAAAATGAGCCACAGAAATCACGAAGGATTATAAACTCCTTAAGGGCAGGAACTATGTCTTCACCATCATTTCTACTCTATATGGTGGGTTCCAACAATTATTACATGTTAAAAGATTTATTCAATCTTTGAGGACAAGCGTTTTGTCTTTTTTGTTCACTGCTGAATCTTAGACGAAATATGGTCTATGAAATCAAGGGGGTCACTGTCTAGTGGAAAAGTTGAATAAGGAAAAAAAGACTACCATAATACAGTGTGATAGGTGCTTTGAAAGACAACCCCAGAATTCTCAGGAATTGGGAGGAATAAACCCTAACAAAGATGGGAAACTACAGGAGTAGAGGAGCATGGAATGGAGGGAGGCACAGGAGGCAATCTATTCCCTTCCTGAGTAGTTAAAAAATAGAAAAAAGGAACTACTACATTTCTGGATCTTCAGTTAGAAATCATGAGAAAAATGTGTTCCCTGGTAAATAAGAAAGTCAATGAAAGCAGCCAGGATTTTAAATGGTGGGCTTTAAATTACTTTTATGACCCTAAACATTTCACTTCAGCATTTGTCATTTGGTTTGTACTACACTTACTTAAATAATGTCTCAAAAATAGTGGTAGACTACTAAGGTCTTGTCGGAAATTCAGATACAAGTGAGGCAAAGCATTCAATTCTGTGAACGGAATCTTAACAGAGCACATGACTTCAGAAGAAGGAAAGAAGCACCACGCTACACTGAGATATTAGATGTAGGTCTTAGAAAGTCAAGGCAGAATTTAACCCAAAGGCGTGGCATTTAAATAGAGAAAATAGTATGAACAACACTGATGTAGGGAAATGTAAAGCATTTTGGAAGGGCAATAATGAAACCAATCTCATTAAAGTTTGCATATGATGTTATGTCTTGTACATTTGGAAAAGTTCAGTGACAGATCACAAAGAGCTATCAGAATACGGAATTTATTCCATGGGCAAAAAAGGAGCAAGTGAAGGTTTGGGGGTAGAGAAGTGTCATAATGGAATAGACTTTCAAGAAAAGTAATCTGGGGGCATTGTTTACACTGAACCAGAAGAAAAGGCTAGATACAGTGAAAGTAGTTAGGAGACTCCTGCAATAGCCTGGGTATAATGTGATAAGGGAAGAGAGGTGTGAAAAGAAGGAAGCAATCGTTTCCCAAAGGTTGGCCAAGGAGAGAGAACAAAAATATAAAGCTTCCAAACCTCAGTAACAGAACACCACACAAAAATGCTTGTAAGGGGGAACAGATTTTAGACATGGAATTCTGTAATAAGAGGTGATGGATAATAGTGGTCATTAAAACTATCAAGTCATTAAAAACACAGAAAAAAATGCTAGATAAGAATAATATACAGGCATACCCCCAGAGACAGTGTGGGTTCAGTTGCAGACCACCATAATAAAGTGAATGTCACAATAAAGCAAGTCAAATGAGTTTTTCTGGCTTCTCAATGCATATAAAACCTATGCTTACACTACACTGTAGTCTAATAAGTGTGCAACAGCATTACGATGGCATTATGTCTAAAAGAAAAAAAAAACAATGCATATACCTTAATTTAAAAATACTTTATTGCTAAAAAAATACTTTATTGCCAACCATCATCTGAGCTTTCAGAGAGTTGTAAAAAAGTTTAAAATACTGTGACAATTACCAAAATGTAACACAGAGACACGAAGTGAACAAATGCTATTGGAAAAACAGTGCCAACAGACTTGCTTGATGGTGTTACCACACATCTCCAGTTTGTAAAAAGCGCAGTATCTGTGAAGTGCAATAAAACAAGGTATGCCTGTATATCACCACAGCATTTTAAAGTTTAAAAACTAATTTCATATGAAGCTAAATACTGCATGAAGACAAAGAAGTGATCATTTCTATTACTGAATCTTCGACCGTTGCAGGTAAAAGGAAGGAGAAAACCTAAGAGGTTTCATTTATGCATCCAATAATAAAATGAAGTTATTAAGACAGGGAGTAGACCAACAAAAAAGGACTTATTGCTTCCTTTTTCATATTACCATTCATTTTTTCATTTAGTTATTATCTTTCAAAAATATAGCTAATATGTTTTTTATAGGAGAAAATACAATTACTGTTTATCTGATAAGGACTAAAAAAACATCCACCTTTAGAACATATATAAGGAAAACAACAGCTATGTAAAGAAAACAAACGATTTAAAGAGCACTGACTCAGGCTGCCGGGAGCAAAAGTCATTTTAGTAAATCCTTAGATAATGTTTCTCAGGGAAAAGAAAAGTTTCTCAACTACCAGCATCCTAAGGGTTGCCAATACTTTTGGGACGCTTTGTTACTTTTTAATAAAGATGAACTAATTGGATTGTAAACACCACTTATTTTTAATATTTAGATGTACCTTATGACTTGTATAATGCATTTCTTTAGAAGTGACATCGGTGCAAGAGTGGCGGAGTTTCTCAGTGCCATCAGAACAGGGTGTTGTCCAAGTCCTGCAACATGTGGTGAAGCTGGAAGAAACCGCCCGATGTACTGCTCAATGACATTCCCAAGTAACTGGTTCAAATAGGCATTTGGATTTTGAGACTGACAACATACAATGCACATGCCCTAAAGGAGAAAAAAGAGAAGAAATACTAAAAGGAAAAGTTAAAAAAAATATTGAGAAACTTACTAATTTAGTCCCTAGCATTAATATCCATGTCAGAATGTGCAACCACAGTCCGCAGGGCACTGCCAGCATCAACAGATAATGTTTATGAGGCTCAGGGAGCTGCTGAGCCTGTGTGACTCCTGTACTGTGGTACCCAACCACACACGTGTGTCTTGGGGGTGTACTCAAACGGAGCAGGGGAAGTGCAGGAAGACCAAGGAAGCTTCCTTCCTCCTCTCATACGCAGAAAACTTGAGCACCCCACTCATCAACTATGTCTGTATGTCATTTCAAAGTTATGAAACACATTTTTAGGTCAGTTTTTATACGTATGTCCTGGTCATTTAACTGAGTGAGACTCAGAATTTATACTAAAAATCTTCGAATGTAAGAAATGTGATAAATTAAAACAAAAATTGACAGGAGAGAAATGCTGAAGATTAAGACTCAGAATAATGACAATTCATTTGAAGAGTTTCATATGTCAGGCACTGTACCATGTGCTTTATATCCTTTATTTCACTTAAATTTCTTAAAAAACACTGACTTAGTATTATCACATATCCAATTCCATAGCTGGGGAAACTGAGGTTTAGAGAAGTTAAGAGTTCTGTTGATTTAATCCCCTCCATTTGTATAGCTTCCATATGGATTACGGTGTTTGAGACTTAACAATTAAACCAATACCCTGAGAAATAGAATTTTTTTCTACCAATGTTACTAAATAATGCATATTACCAAATATATATATAATCACCAACACAACGAATTATGTTCCAAAAGTTCATTTATAATTTGGCCCTTTGTGATTTAAAATGTGTTTTCCCAGAGAAATAATTAAAAATATTTGTCTCCATTTTAGCTATGAATAGATATTTACTCATCAAAAAATTTTGAAAGATTTGTAATAAAAGTAACATAGAACTGTTAAAACACTAGCAAACAACAATAATTGAAAACAAAAGGGCAATGAACACCCCTCTACTCAGTTTCTTCAATGTTTTCCCTTAAAAGAAAGCACATTATTAGAAGATGATGAAGTAATAAACAAATATGTTCTGAAAACTTTGAAGAGGAGACTGGAGTACTTTTAAGTAAAGGTGTACGTCTAAGTCAATTCTGCCAAATGGATAAATTCACCAAAATTTTCAGTTTACCACTTACAAAGTTTGTAAGAATTCTTTTTTTTTTTTTTTTTTTTTTTTTTCTGTTTTAAAGTAGGCTCCATGGTGGGGCTTGACCTCACAACCTTGAGATCAACAGTTCCCATGTTTTACCAACTAAGCCAGCCAGGTATCCCTATAAGAATTCTCACTGTACTATTTTGGCTTAAAAGGGCCACAGAGAACATGTTTTCCAGATTCTTCTGCTGCCCAAGATTCCTCCCCACCAGTATTCCCCGACTGGCCACGCTTTGTGTTTCTGTCAGCAAACTAAACTTCTTTTTAAACGTTATTATCAACACAAAATTAAAGAGCCAATTAAAAATTTCTTAGAAATTATACAAATCTGTTTAAAAAGCCCATCTGTGGAAAAGACTGCTTATTACCTAATCAAATTCCATTCTCCCTTTCTTCCTCAGCTTTCCTTGCTGAACCCCAAATTAAGAAGCACTTAACTTCAGTATGAGACACTAATGAATAACAAAGTATGCTTCCAGCCCCATCTTCCTCTGAATAACAGATCAATATTTCCAAGTGCCCATCTAGACAGTGCACAGCACCTCAAATGAAAGCTATTCATAAATCAATTATTACCTTCACTCCCACATCTCTAGAATTGCCCATTTTAGTTAGCAGCACCACTATGTGTACGAGGACCCACTCTGGGGTCTAGGAAGTATTCCATTGCTTTCTGTTGCTCCACAACATTCTCTGAGCAAGTACTTTTAATCAGAGCTCCTAAGTGTTTCTGCAATCTGCTGTGTGAGTTCCACACCTACCGGCTTAGTTCAAAACCCTCAGATAATGAACTACTCTTTGCCCTCCAAGTCTCCAATCTAACTCCCACATCAACTATCTTAGATGTTGCCACCAGAATTACCTTTCTAAAATGTAAACATGATAGGTCGTTCCCACTTCCCTATCTAAAATCCGCCAAAATCCATCAATAATCCATACAAATCCCCATGTAAAAGAACAAGTCCAAACTTCCTAGCGTGGCACATAACACCTTAAAATATATGGCTCCTCCTGTATGAGTCGATCACAACAGAATTATTCGCTCTTCCCCAGTGTGTCATACTTTCTTCAAGCTCATGACTTTTAAATACTGTTCCCTCTGACAGTCCTTCACCTCTTACCCGTTCGGCTCGTTTACAACTAATCCCCTTTACAGTGTCTTCTCTCACATCTCTTCTTCTCCGGTTGGCTAGTGGAAAGCTGAAGCCTCTAAGGAAATATGGAACACACAACTGTGTCTATGCTAGTCAGCCTCTTCTCTCAACTTTAATTACTTCTTGAAGATTTTGCTTTTTCCATCTTTGGTTTCAGGGCCAAACACAAAAGGAATTTAAAACTTGTTCAACAGAAGTGCCACATGTACACACATGCACTGAAATTATAATGCATGGTTTTCAAATCAGCAGTTAGCAAACTGTTTTAAGGCAAAGTTTCATTATTTATTTATTTATTTATCTATTTATTTATTTATTTTTTATTTTTTAACTTTCAAGCAGCCACACTTACTATACCTGGAGATACAAAGGAAGACTCTTTTGAATTGCGATCAACATAGGTGCAGGCAGTTCCTTCTCTTGCTGTAACACTGTATGTGGCAGCAGTAAACAATCTATGATCCGGAATAGTAGTTTTTGGGCTTTAGAGGTGGCAAAGATCTGTGCCCATGATTTAACAAGAATTCCTGACAAAGAAGAGGAGTAACAGTAGGTATGGTTACCTTCTAACCAGAAAGTTTTGCCATTCCACTATGAAATTCATATTTAAAGCACAAAGAACCAAGTTAAAGTAGGCAATAGAAAGAAACATGTATTAGGACTGAAAAGACTGATGTCATGTCATACATTTCACTAAAGAGACAAGTTTCTCTCAGAGTTCTGGTCTAAGAAAAACATACGTTTCCTAAGCAACTGTTATTTAATACACACACACACACACACACACACACACACGCGCGCGCGCGCACGCGCGCACACACACACATTGTGATTTGGCTATACACTATGTGAATATACAGATAGACTGCTGTAATTAATCAGATTTCTCTTTTTGCTTTGGCTGCTAGGTAACTCAGAGGCAAATTTATAATCCAACTTTAAGAACACTATAAGATCACGCATTATGCTTTTATGTGTGTACTCACTTTCCCTGGGCTCCATCATGCTACTCCACATTTACGTTTTTGATACCTTTATTTCTTCATATTTTTATCTTACATAAAATTTTATAGGCTGTCTCAACCCAGTTTACAACATGAAAAGATAGAGCTAAATTTAATTGTTAAAGTAGTAAGAAGGATTAGCTATAACACCTTGAAGCAATCACTTAACCTCCCTGAACTCCACTTTTTATAACTTTCAATTGTTTAATATACACAGTGAGTTTAAATTTTGATGCTGAAAGAAGAGATGCAGACTTCTTTACTACAGGAAACGTATTATGATTTCCTTAATGCTAGGAGTCAGTTGCTACCTTTGATGATAGTAAAGCCAAACAAATGAGCACCCTTTGTTTAATGAAGTAATTAAGAGCATTTATGTAGTTCCCATTAGAGTGTATTCCTGCTATTAAGGGCTTCTCTACTGAAAAAACAAATTTAAAAGGAGATCATTAAATGCTTGCCCAAGTGGCATTAGTGGTATATGTACTGCATAAACTTTTATATTTTATTCCATCTTAGAAAGCAAAAGAGATGATACACGTCAAAGCCATTTCCATAAAACAAAAAGTTTAAAATTCAACTCTGAAGGGAAACAAAAATACACTTATAGAAGAATGTATTGATGTTAAAAGAAAAAAAGCCCAGCCTATAATCACGTCTAAGAACAACAAACAGCAACATTAATCTTCTGTTGTAAAAGGAAATACAATAATCAATCATAAAGAAACACAATGCTCACTTAGCAATATTTTAAATAACGCTGGCTTGCTCCTCATTTTTTTCAGTAGGTGGAAAACTTGCGAATGACAGCAGTGTAAGAAGAACTCACATCCTAACTAACGTTAATATGCCCATAAAGGGAACTGCCATCACCACTGACATTTTAAATGATTTATATCACTCTTAGGTGTCACACAGGAATTGACTTATAAAGAGCAAGGGCCTTCCAACCAAAAATGCATCACCTACCCTTGTATTTCATCTTCTGCAGTGGTTAAAACACTTTGCTGAAGATCTTAAGTTTTATGAGTTCATAGAAGACAGAGGAGATCCATTTGTTTTACTGCCAAATCAGAACCCTAGTTTTTAAGTTTCAGTGAAGAATATTTAAGTGTGTGGTATTAATAATGCAAAGAGAAAGAAATTTTTTAAGTAAAAAGCTTGGAGAAAGGTTAAAATACACAGAGTAGCTTTGTTAAACAAACAAACAAACAAACAAACAAACAAACAAACAAAACCAGTCTTTTTTCTGGCTATAAACATACTACGTATTTAAGCGATGCTGCTGAAAACACAGGGGCACCTAGGTGGCTCAGTCTGTTAAGCGTCTGACTCTTGATTTCGACTCCAGTCATGATCTCAGTTTGTGAGATCAAGCCCTGCGATGGGCTCCACGTTGACAGTGTGGAACCCTGCTTGGGATTCTCTCTCTCTTCCTCTGCCCCTCTCCTGCTCACACTCTTTCTTTCAAAATAAATAAACTTAAAAAGAAAAAAAGAAAATGTAGAAAAATTGTGGGGAGCATACTTCTACAATTGAAAGAGATCTGCACTGTAAGAGTCCTTATGTGTTTACTTATTTCCTACTCTATGCATATACTATGCCTAAAAAAAAAAAAAAAAGGATTGGGATCATTATAACAGGCGTTTAAAAGTGTATTTATAGTTAGAAAGTAACTTTACTCATTTAGGAACACTAAAAGTTACATTATGTTCTATTAGCTAAGTTTATAAAATTGTTAAATTCTAGAAATATTTATTTAGTATATTTAGTTAGTATTTATTTAGTAATATACCATCTCCTACACTGGAGAAGCTCTTTCCCAATCCAGTGCCCAATATATAACTCAGGAAATGTTCTTATTTGTTCAAAATACAACATGATAATGGGAATAAAAAGCTAAAAAGATATGGCCACTATCATAAATTTAAAATTTTAGTAGGGACAAACCAAGTACACAAATAATTATAATAACTGGCAAGCTATGAAGAATGTTGTAAGAGATGGACAGCTGAAGCTTAATCAGGGAGACCAAGTCTACCTGAGAGTGTGGAAAACACAGAATATTAGGATAGGCACTGAGGATCATGGGTAGAGTTTCAATTACAAAGACAAAAGAGGAGGAATGGCTAAAGAGAGAAGAATGATCAAAAGAAAAACATGGGAACAGAAAAAGTAAGAGATGTAAAGAGAAAAACCATAAACATTAATATTAAGAACACTGAAGACAGTACTCATGAATCAATCCTTTCTCAGAAATTACTGAGTTACAATTAAGACCTCAGATGCCTTCACCTGAAGTGTGATTTTATCAACAGTTTGCACCTTCCACTAGCAGCCTTGTAAGTAAACAGCAGAGGTATCCCCAGTTAGAAACTAGCAAGGTAAATAAGTTTCTGTGGTTACCTCACTTTCCCTCAAGTGAGTATGATACCCCAAACACACATACTTCAAGCACATTTGAACTCTAAAAAGTTTATACTTGCTCTTCCTCCAATTTGTTCTGAGCCTCTTACATAAAGAAGAAAGCAAGTGATCTGTTCCTAATTTTTAACATATAAAGGGGCAACTTGTACCAATATATTCTATTCGCAGTCTCTGAGATTTAGACAAAAGAAAAGAATACCGATCTACCTTCCAGTATGCCAATCATGTAATACAACAAAGGAAGGTCCTCAATTCTTCATAGGTCGACATATTACCAATCCAAATATGATTTTGCAGTTAGGACTATCACATATTTTGTAAAATAAATATATCTCCTGAAATCATAAATTTAGCTTGGCAAAAATCTAACAGAGACAAATTATAAGGCTAAATGCTGAAATACTTATTAATCTACATTTTACTATGTTAAATTTATAAGTTATCATTTCTGTTTTCCTCTAAAATTAAGACGCCTGAATTGCTACTATAGCTTTCACTACATTCTACATCATCCATATTTAGACATTTTTGCATTCTCCTTTATCTTTCACAACAAAGATAAAAGGTTTCAGACAGCCTAAATCAGGTTTATTCATATGTTCACAAGATCAAAGGGAGAAGATATAAGGTTTTGGCCACAGAGAAATTAAAAAAAACAAAAACAAAAACCTTAAATTCTGTTATAAAAACTTCTAAGGAAAATTTTCTCATTTCCCTTTATCCAGTTCCTATTTTTGGTTAGTAACATGGTTTTAGTGAACAAAGGTATTCAAATTACTAACTTCCTCAAGAAGGATGAACTATGTTGTTATAGCACAGGCACAGAAAAAGATTTCTTTTTGAAAGGAGAAAACATAGTATTGTGAGAAGCAAGATTTGAAGCATAAATATCTCTAGTGCCGTAGTAAATTCTTTCCTGACCTCCTTCACACAGAGCAGACCAGATAAATAGAAGTGATAGTTTCCTATCTTTTTAAATTTTAAATTCTAAGAAAGCACAGATAAGCCTTAAAAAAAAGTCCATTTTAATCATCCACTGTATTCACAGTGTGAGTGATTCACAACAGACTATTGATATCAAATTGGTATGAGTGTATTTTCTGTTTTGGTCATAATTAATTTTAATATTAACACAAACTGTAACAAGGAAAGTTCTGAAAGGAGGTGGCACAGGATAGGGATACAGCAATAGAAAGCCAACATGAATTATTCTAAGCTAAATCTTTGTCTTTCAAATTATTCTTATGATTGTATGGAGAACAGTGATTTAGTCAGTGTATTAGAATATTCCTATCATGATACTATAGGCTCAACATAAGGAAGTTTCGATAATGTCAGGAGTACATACCCATCATCCGGTAAGTCAGTTGCAGTCCTGCACTAGAAATTTTTTTTCCCAAATAAGGTTTTATATATTTTAATATTTCACCAAGGTATTCTAAGGACTTTGTGACCATGGCAGATTTATCAGAAAGTGTCTGCAGATTCCCGTAAGTAATACCAATAGCCTATAAAATAAGGAAAAACATGATTTAGATTTTCAAGTTTCATACAGTATAGACTTTGAAAAATAAAGAAAATTTCTCTTTCTACACATACAAACACACACACACCCTTACATTTAAGTTTACATCTTTAAGTTTCCAATAAATGTTCACAGGAATTAAAAAAATTGAAGATTTTCAATTAAAAAGAATGAAGTCTTACCTTTTATAATTAAAATAAAGGTTAAAAGAAGAATTAAAAAAAAAATCAATGGAACTGATATAAAAGAAGTTTATAGCCAAATTACATCAAGACTTCCAAACATCCTGGCACACAACTGGCATTCCCCAAATTCCTACAAGTAAAATCTACAAGCAACATTACCAAATTCTTACATGTATGACTTCTCTAAAGTTCAGTTATATGATATGGATTGATTTTTCCCCGCAAAATTTTATGAGCCATTAGATGCTAACTTAACTTTCTCAGAGGAAAAATGATGAGGCACAAAGGACAGAGAGAGCAAAATGGTGAGGTGGTAGAGAGAAATGTGAGGTGAGGCAGTGAGAGAAGAGTGAAGTGTGAAAAGGAAGAGAAATAAATGAAAGAATAAGTTGAGGAAAGGTGAGAATAAGAGGTGACAAGTCACAAAAAGAATCAAGAGAAGACTGGCTACAGATAGGTTAGAAGGTTTGAGAAGAGTAGCAGTTTTCAAACCATTATTGGCGACTTAGAGTGGATTTCAATGACCTAAATCGGACACAATGGCACCAATACAGTTACATGATTTTTCTCCTGCAGCTCTCAGCAGATAAGACAAAGGAGAGAAAGCAAATGGTTGCACTAATCCAAGGTTGAGGGTTTGTAGGTGTAACCAAAAGACCAAAGATGGAAGACTGAAAGGATGATAAGAGTATACCTGCAGTAAGGCCACCAAGGGGTCTAATTAAGACGGATGGGGAAGAAGTGAGACCTTGAGAGGATGTTGCACTTGGAGAAAAGGAAGTGGAAGGTCACTTGGAGGTCTGGAGGCACAGGTGGTGATCATCAAAGAGTTCTCAGATAATCCAATGATGCCATAGCTCAAGGTTTAGTCATGGGAGTGGGCAGATGAAGTAGAGCAGAAGTGAAGATCACTAAAGACTTGTGGAGTTTTGAAATGAGGGATTAGGATAAGTTATTCAATGTGATATTACAGTTAGTCAAGTTGATAACAAAATGTAGAATGTAGGAAAAGAAGGAATCTAGTGAACTGGAGTGACTGACAGATGAAAACAAAAGATATACTTGATGAACCTTTTCTTTTTATTTAGCTTTCTGCCCTTGGTTCTCTACATTTCTTTTCCTAGACCAGAAGTTCTCAAACTTCTCAGTTCCCTTTCATATGCTTAAAAGTTGGGATCTTAAGGTGCGTACTATTATTTGAGCTATATCTATTGATATTTACCATATAAAAAAAGAGAAAATTTAAATTATGTACTAGTTCACTTAAAAATAAGAAGCATTATGGGGCATCTGGGTGGCTCAGTTGGTTAAGCGTCCAGCTCTTGCTTTTAACTCAGGTCATGATCTCACACTTCGTTGAGTTCGAGCCCTGCACTGGGCTCTGTGCTGACAGCACAGAGCCTGCTTGGGATTCTCTCTTTTCCTCTCTGTCCCTCTCCTGTTCATGCGCGCTCTCTTTCCCTCTGTCTCTCTCAAAATAAATAAACTCAAAAAAGTAAAAATAATAAGCATTATACATTAACACAGTAAAATGTTTTTATGGAAAAGAACTTTATTTTTCAAAACAAAAAAAAAATTAGTGAAAAGTGACAATTTTTACATTTCTGCAAAACTCTTTAAGTTCTGGCTTAACAGAAGACAGCTAGATTCTCATATTTGTCCCTACACACAATTTGTTGTAATATGCTGCAGATGAAAACAATTCAATCTCACAAATACATGTAACTGGAAGAGAAATTATTTTAATAGACATTTCAGGTAACTATGGGAATCCCTCTTTGATATTACACCAAAACTTGACAAGTGATATTTCTTAAAGGTTAATTGTATTATGGAACTCAAAACCGTGTCAACAAATATTCTGTACTCTTCTGCATTAAAAGCCACTGCTCTATTTAGCTTTCTTAATGAATGTTTAATACTCATGCATGCTTTTAAAAAACCTGTACTGGTCATTTGGAAAATTCTAGTTCCCTGAGTTAGCTTGCCAATGTTGACACATTTCACTTATCCACTAAAAAAAATCCTATTTGTTAATATCACCACCAATGTCATCAGAAAAGTCTTTAATTATCATGAAGCTCTCACGCTCATAATGGCAAATGCTTAAGTTTTCCAAAATTCTAATTTTCTTAAAAGCTCAAATTGTGTTATTAGCAACAAACACCGTCAGTTGTTTTCTTTGAAGTGATACTCATTTCACACATTTCTGAGCAAATGTCTGCCAAATACCCAAGTCTGAACAACCATACTTTGTTAGTTGTTCTTTCAAGATCAAAGCAGTCAGGTCAGCTTGTAACTCAAATTATTACATAAAGTGTTGTTTTTGGACAACCACCTCACTTTATATGAAGCAGGTGTACTTTTAAGTGCACTTTCCATTGTCATTCATAGGACATTACAGGACATGTACTCAAAGGTCAACATTTAATACATTTAAGAATTTACTGTTTCATTAAGAATATTCTTAAGTGAGACTGGGTTCTTTTTTTTTTTCTCTTGTGATTGTGTGGCAGTGAAAATTATGACCACCAATATAACATTGGGCCATGGTGTTGATTTGTGCTAAAGTTTCTGCACCGTTTGTGCAAATGTCAATACACTTTTGAGCTTTAAAATTCCTGAAAAGGTATCAGCAACCCTCAGATGCCTATGAAACACAATTTTGAGAACCACTGATCTAGATCTCAGTATTTCTCTGTGTTTAGCCTTAACCTCCCAGGACTATAAGACATATGTATTTCTCAGACTATCTCAGGGATTTCTTTGACTCTATTTACTTGTCATACTATCATTTCTATGTAAGAAAGAGTTAACATGGTAGGCCATAGACTGCTATCTTTAAAAAGGTGTACTTTTAAGTACGGCCCTTGGTTGGTGATTGGGAACTTAGGTTTTTCCCACCATTTCCCAGTAAGTATGGCTCACTCAACCTAAACTGTCTGTGCAAACAATATAGTTTACACTGAATATCTGCCTCTCTTCTGGGAGTCTGGAATTTTCTAAGTGCTAGGCAAAGGGGGCCTATGTGAAAACCCTCGGGCAGACAGCAGACAGCATTTCAGATGTGTTGTCACAATTCCTAGTTGGAAGAATTAAGCATGTCCAGTGCAACATCTGGGAGAGGACCCTTGGAAACTGTGCCTGGTGTCTCCAGACTTCACCCCATGCTGACTGAGCTTTGAATTCTTTCATTGTAATAAATCACAGCTGTGAGTACAACGATATGCTGAGCTCTGAGTCCTCCCAGAGAATCACATAGTACCCGGGAATGATCTTGGTGACACCTTACACCAATCTCAAACTAAACCAGTTTAAAACTGAACTCCTCACCTACTTCTCCCTCACCCTAAGTCATGTGCTCCTATTTCTCCTTAAGGTATCATCATTCTTTTAGTTAAACACAGTATTTCTTTCACATCCCTTCAAAATTTCATAATTCAATTTTTACTTCCTTCTAAATCAGCTAGTTTCTGGCCAACACCTTCACTCTAATCTACTGTTAACTAATTTTCTTAAAAAGTCATTTGATCAAATTAGACCTACTTAAAAATGTATAAAGCCTTCATACTGTTCACAGGAGAAAATCCAAACTTCTTAGACCAAGATGCTCTGAATTATTAACCTACTGAATGATCTATAAACTGACACTTCGCATACACTGTCTTATTATTTTAACCTTTGTGTTTATCCTGTATTCTCAGACAAGTAAAAAGTTAAGATCAAGGACTACTTCTTTTGTTTTTTCAAACTCCTAACTAAGAAATCCTGGCATAATACTATCTAGCATTTAGCAAACAATTATTATTTACTGAGTGATGAAAGAACAATTAATTGGACGGGATGAAATTAGAAGACTCTTTGGAAACTATTAGTGAAGTACATGACCTCTACCTCCCTTTCTGATCCCGTATGGTTCCTAGGATAGGTGTTTAAGTACAAGTGAAGATCTGATCAACAACTAAATAAAAGGCTCAAAAGAAATGGCCATTTCATATCTGCATGAACTATTACTAAATATTTTTAGGATTTATATGGTATCACTAATTGTCATACAATTGTACTTTAACTTAATAGAAACCACAGTGGAAGAATTCACATTTGTGGCAATAGCTTATAGCTGTATTTATTTTCATTGCAGTTAATGCCAACTGCTCTGTGGGAAAATAAACCAACTTTTATTGTGAATAGCTTACAAAACCACTAATCCAAACACATGAACAACTTCAGCAAGGATGCAAAGCAGAGACTATCACATAATATAAATTCCTGCAAAATTAATAAATAAAAGTCAAATGCTGAAAGGGACTATTTATTATGGAGACAAAGCTAAAACAAATGATTGGATTTTAAGGCCCCAACTATAATGATATGAAGCACTTAGTGTTTATGCTAACTACAATAAAATTTTACTGTAAAATTTACTATTTGCTACAGGGTGGTAAACATTAAGTTAGAACTATTATGGACCCTGTATAAGGAAATCTAGTTCCCAAGAATCTGGAGAATATTGCTACCTAGGAACTTCAGCAATAAGATATTCCTACAATTGACACAAGCCTTAGTGTGAGGCTTTTATGTAGCATTCCTTAGTCATTACTTTTCATTAAATGTACTTCTTTTGGTGTCCTTAATATAATTGTCCTCAACAAATATATTCTGTAATTGTACTAAATCATTGATTCACATTTTTATTCCTCCTTAATTTTATAAGAGCAGGCAACTAATAATATGATTCATTTAAAATAATTCATTTTATAGACAAATTTCATAAACACTTCAAGTTTTTGTGAAAAATAATTATAATTCATCTGGACAATTATACTAATAAATGAAAAATACCTCAAAAAATAGAATAAGTGCTTTTGTAGGGTCTTCTGGACTGGATAAATATTCAACTTGAGCCTTTGAAAAAATATTCTTTACTTCTGAGAGTTTAAATAGCAACCTTGTCAGTTCAGCCAACTGTCCCAAGTACTCTTTTTCTGTTAAGATAAAAATAATATAATAATATTCATAGGTTTATTATATAAATTTATGTTATATAGAGGAGAGTAAGGAATGCAGCATTCATGTATAACATTCTTTTTAAAATAAAATTCAAATTTCCACATAATTAAAAACTTTCAATTAAGTCTCTAAGGAAAAGTTTTATTTAAAACCAAAAAAACATATACTTGTGAATACACAAGCCCCGAAAGTTTTTCATGTCAAGCCGATTGATGTAATAAGATATCACAATAAATTTGGGGCATTTTTTTTCAGTCCAAACTTTGTGTGATTTACAAATGGCCATAAAGAATAGCTTTCAGAAAAGGAATGTCCTGTGGGCAACCAGAATTGAATGGATATTTAAAAAAATAATAAAGTATAAGTATCAGTCTGTGAATAATAATAGTAAAGCAGAGGAGAGGTAAAATATCTAATATAAAATAGGAGAGAAGTATTCACAATTAGATACTTTTCTTTTTAGGGTGTTAACAGTGTGATATCTGGTTATTTGCTTTACAGTTCCACCTTTTTTTTTGTGATTAGTTTCTTCAAGGTAAAAAGATAGCTTGTCACCTGAGAGCAAGTTTTTGTTCCTGGCTTCCAAGGAAACAAGTTCTTTTATCTTTATAGGAGAGAAATTTGTCATATATAACAGGGAAATATCAGGAAAAAGAAACAGGCTGCAAAAGGAAATGCACACACACACACACACACACACACACACACACACACACACACATATAAAACATGTATATATACACAAACATTTTATATAACAAATATATTTTTCATCTTTTTCTATTAATTTGTGTAACAAAACAGGACATTTTAAATATTAGTTAGCTATCTAGAAAGTAAAATGCCTGAAATACTTACCAACTGCCTGTTCAGGATTTATATCAATGAACAAATCATCAGGCACATAGAAGTTTTTTATATACATTTGCAAAATGCAACGAATCCATGATCTTACAGTTAAGGCTTGGAAAGATACACAGCCTGAATGAGAAAGTGCTTCACATAACATGCTGTAAAAACAAGTTGATGGATGTTAAAACCAAAACCAAAACCAAAACCTTACAATATATTCCCTGAGTATAGAGATTAAGAAATAAAGGACAAATTCTAACATACCCCACTTCTTGGCTTGTTTTATAGACACATACATTAATTCAGATACACACTGCTGAAAATAAACACTAGAGATACACAAAAAAGCGTATTTTATATAACAATTTTTGCTTTCATCTATAGCAGTTCTAATTTTTAATATTTATTTATTTTTGAGAGAAAGAGAGCATGCGAGTGCAAGCATGAGTGGGGGCAGGGCAGAGAGCTGAAGTCGGACACTCAACCAACTGAGCCACGCAGGCGCCCCTGACGGTTCTCATTTTTAATTTCCTTCTTCCACTGATGGCAAATGTGTAGGTTTATGCCAAAGGCAAGAGGTAAGGAGAATAAGGTTAAAATGGGAAAACCTAGAAAGGGGCTTATAAGTAGCTAGGTGACATAATAAAGGAAGTGGCAAGTAGAAAAAAAACAGTGGCCCTTAGAGTAAATAAAAAGAAATGGTCATGACCATTTATGTAAGAAAAGAGTTAATGACAAAGATTTCTGTGTGAGTCTTCTAACCAATTCCATACCCATCCCTTTCTTTCCTGCTATACCACTGCATAGGCGGTCATTATTGAAGAATTACAAAGTAACATCTGACAGAAAAAAAATAAAACCAAAAATCTTTCTGTGAAGCCAAAAGCCTGGCTGAATCTGATATTTAACCATTTTATAACGGGGGTAGAAAGGATGAGGGTGGTCTTAACCTAACTATGAAGTGCTAGGTAAAGTCAGAAATTTGAAAAATACATGTAAGTCATAACTCTAAAAATATTACTTTGAAAAACCTGAACAGAAGACGTCCCAAAGAGTACACAGTGCTGAAGAACTGTTTGTCATTTATGACCTATACAACTTTCCAAAGTTCTTTAACACCTTTGCATTTCAGTTTCTTCAACTGTTACTAATACATCAAATACTATTTTTTAAACTAAACTTATTCCAGACAGTTTCAGCAGAAGTATTTAATAAATACTGTTTGTTATTATAGAATTAGCAAGCTAGAAGAGACTAAAAGTAATCCAATGGAAGTTGAGCTCCCTTACTTCATGACTGAAAGCCAATTGAGAAGATGGCTTACTGACTGCTTAGTGGACTCCCTTATGCGAATACCTCACTGACCGCATCCCTCTTCATCTGGACAGGAACTACAGTGGTCTCCCAGGTTTGTGCATTTATTTTCCCTCATCTTACTATTCTTTTTCAAATCTTCCCGATTACACTATTTCTACTGTAACTTCATTTACTATATGTTTTTCCTACTGGAGTTCCTCAGATCTGTTATACAATGCAACAGGAGATACAGATAAGGAAACCAGGGTTCAGGGTGATGAAGTGTCGTGTTCCTAATTGTACAAGAGTTGAGTCTAAAAATCTAGCTGTGAAAGGAAAAGCTATCATCGCACCTAAAAATACAACAATATACTTGTATTTTACAGAACCAGCAATATTAATTACATAATTTCTTTCACAAAGGTGAATATAGAAAGGTAATTTCAGGATGAAATAAAGGTAGTCCTACAAAAACAGTTTTAAAAAAAAGCTTTTAAGCAGCAAGTTTTTTATTTTTATTTATTTATTTATTTTTAAGGCAGGCTACTGCCACTGTCAAATGCTGATACATCCAAAAGCAAAAACCACCAAAGTGTCAGTATATGTACGAAGATCAGTTTTTATTTGTGAAAATTCTTATTTTCCTAGTATACTGATCTATCATGAGTTTCTATACATGTGCATACCTGAAATCAAGTCACTTACCTATTTTGTAGGCAATGACTTAAATATCTTGCTACAACCTGGGGCCAGATGATATCATCCCAACCAAAAAGCTGTATTATTGATATAACTGGCTGAGGCTGAAGATCTGATGGAGCTGTGCTGGGCATGTCCAATGCTAGCAAAGTAAAATCTAGATTTTAAATGAGAAAAATTTATGGTGAGGAATTTTTTTAACTTAAAAAAAATTAAAAATTTTTTTTGACAGAGACAGAGCACATGTGTACTCTTGAGTGTGGGGCGGGGAGTGTAGAGAGAGAGGGAGAGAGGGAGAGAGGGAGAGAGGGAGAGAGGGAGAGAGGGAGAGAGGGAGAGAGGGAGAGGGAGAGGGAGGAGAGGATCTTAAGCAAGTTCCATGCTGAGCATGGATATGGGGCTCGATCCCATGACCCTGGGATCATGAACTGAGCCAAAATCAAGAGTCGAATGCTCAACCAACTGAGCCACCTGGGCACCCTTATGGTAAGGAATTTTTAAAAACTATTTCCCCTCCCCAAATTATATCAATAGTGATAAAAAGAATTCACTCAATAATAAAATGTCACATGTAGAAATGCAGAACAAAAAGCAAAAACTGAACTATATTCATGTTGCCAAAGAAATTTCCGTAGTGATTATATAATCTCCAAGAATGGGTCTAGAATAATCTATTTCAGCATTATCATCGTGGAATCTATAATGGCTTCCTCAAATTCCAAATTCTACATCTGATGTTTGTACCCCCTCATTGAAAAATCCCATTTATTTTTATTTTTAAAAAGTTGTTAAATGTTTTTTTAATTTTTGAGAGTGTGTGCACGCGCGCGTGAGCGAACATGAGTGGGGGAGGGGCAGAGAAGGAGACACAGAATCCAAAGCAGACTTCAGGCTCTGAGCTGTCAGCACAGAGCCCAATGCAGGGCTTGAACTCACAGACTGTGAGATCATGACCCGAGCTGAAGTCTGACGCTTAACCGACTGAGCCATCCAGGCGCCCCTCAAAAACCCCGTTAAAAAAAATATTTCTAGCATCTATTTCTCTCCAATCAAGCTAATGTACTTGCCACCTGCCACAGAGAAGACTTTGGTCTCAGGCAATGGATAGTCTTCCATTAAATGGTAATTTCCTAATAATAATCAGTGACACTCCACTTTCTTCAGAACCTACTAAGCCTAGGAACTAGAATTCCCTAGTTAGCCACGTTAAACAAATATACTTTATTTTGTGATTTCCTGGGAATTCCCCAACTTAATTTGTATTATATTAGTTAATGTTTGTCAATAGACTGCTTATGAAGCACTGGCTCCTCCGTACCTCCCTCAAGCGGTGGCTGTGTATTCTCCCACTTCTCTCCTACACTTGACCTACAGATAGCAGAGTCTGCACCTTGGTCCTGAGGCTGCTTCTAGACCATTCTCCCCTTCCTCCTCTTGAAAACCTCCAGCTTTGACTCTCATGTCATCAGACACCAGTCACTAATTCTCCTTGTTGCATTCGCCTAGTGTTTCCTTGTTCATCTCCCCTCATTCCTTTAAGACTATATAGCTCACTAACCACATCCTCTCTAGCAGTGCTCCTGTCATAATCCTGGATGGCTTTTCTTCCGATATCCTGGCCTATCAGTTTCTTGAACTCCCCTCCTCAGCGAATCTATCTTCCACTCTATTTCAGCCATTTACTCCCATGCTGATACTGTGAGACTTTGGCATTAGCAATAAGTACATTCTCTCCCGCTTTCTGGCACCTCCACCCAATTGGAGGGGTTTTCCAACTCTCTTGTCTCTAGGTCTCCAACTCCCAACAACTATCTGATTCCACCAAGACCTACAATTCATTGATCCGACAACTTTTTCCCTGTCCCTCACTGCCTTCATGCCTTCTTTCCTTTTTTAGGCAGCTTTATTGCACGGTCCACTGTTACACTAGTTTTGCGTACTGTCCACTCCCTTGCTTCTTACTTGATTCATTGTGTTTCTCTGGAAAAAGCAAATGTTTAATTCCAACTCTTGGTCTTCTCTTGCTATGTACCTGCTCCAGTATAAATGGCTGGCAAGGAATCCTACTGACTGATCTCACTTTAAATTTAGGACTATAAACTAAGTTAGACCTTAGAGCTGGCCAGCATTCCTGATACATTACTCCAGTCCATTCAGACTTTTACTCTCCTGGAGGGCTACTGCATACCTTCTTCCCTCTCTCTGTCATTAGCCAGCACCTCCTCCCCATCCCCACCTTCAGCTAATGGCCTTACTTACTACTTCACAAAGAAATGAGAAACATCAGCCGAGAACTACCACAAGCTAGTGGCACATCTACCTAGCTGCCTCTTCTTGGACCCCCCCTTTTTTAAGTTTGTTTGTTTATTTATTTATAGAATGCACATACACTGGGCACATTAGCAGAAACATCAGGTGTAGAATTTGGAATCTGAAGAAGCCATTATAGATTCCACAATGATAATGATGAAATAGATTATTCTAGACCCATTCTTGGAGACCTTTATGATCGCTGCACAGAATCCCAAGCAGGCTCCACACTGTCAGCGTGTGGAACGTGACATGGGGCTCGAACTCACGAACTGTGAGGTCATGACCTGAGCCAAAATCAAGAGTCGGTCACTTAATCATCTGAGCCACCCAGGTGCCTCTGGGCCCATTTACTCTGCCTTCTCTTCTGCTCCTACAGATCATCTGAGGCCAAGTCTTTTATAGGATCCCATTTCTCTTAGACATTAAACCACAAGTGACTACCATGCATCATTAAGTTTTCCTTTACTCCAAACATTCGTCAGGATTATAAATATGCTGAAATTTCTCCCATGTTATTAAAAAAAAAAAAATCTCTGACTCACACCTCCCTCTAGCTAACATCTCCATTTTTCTACTTCTCTTAAACAGTGATACTCAAAAAGATATATCCACATTTGCAGTCTGTAATTCATCTTCTCACATTTTCTCTTAAATCACCTTTAATCAGGACTTTGTTTCTAGCACTATACCAAAACTCCTTTTCAGGGTGACCACTGACCTTCCCTCTTGCTAAATCCAGGGCCCAATCTCAGGCTTCATCTTTTTTGATCCATTAATAGCATTTGAGCAGTTGACTCCCTCTTCCTTGAAATCCTGTCATTTGATTTCCAGGGCAACACACTTGGCTTTCCTGTTGCTTCACTGGCATTCCTTTGCAGTCTCCTCTCTTGGTTCCTTTTTATCCCACAAATCTGAACATGGGAGTATCCTGGAGCCCAGTCCTCATGCTTCTCTCTTCACCAAACTTACTCTATCGATGATCTCATCCAGTTCACAGCTTTAATGACTATACACAGTTCCCAAATTTAACCTCTTCTCTGAACCCAACACTTATTATCCAAGTGCCTGCTTTTCTTAGAGTTTCATGGGTATCTAAAAAAAAAGTCCAATATCAAAATCCTAGTCTTCCCTCATAAAATCTGCTTCTGTCACAATTTTCCTCACCTCCATAAATGAGGAATTCTCTCTTTATTCTGCTTACCATATTATATCCACCTAGAAATTTTGTCAGGTCTACCTTCAAAGTACTCTGTGTACCTTCAGACTGGAAATCCAACCGCCTTCTCACCACCTGTACTGCTACCATGTTAGCTCAAGCTGCTCATTTCTGAATTGTCAATGGTTCGCTAACTGGCCTCCCTATAGTTGGCTCTCAGTCTAGTAGCCAGAAGGATGCTCCTCACTCCTTTGCTCAACACTTTTTCAAAAAGCTTCTAATCTCAGAGTAAAAGCTAAGAGTCTTTCCAACTGCATACAAGGCAGAACACAAGCTAGCTCTTCACTACCTTTTGGTTATATATCTGGACTCTCCCTTCCTTTCTTATGCCACACAAGCTTTTATGGCTTCTCTGTGGTTCCTCAAGCACACCAGACATGCTCTTGCTTCTGTTCCTGTGCAGAGCATTGGTCTCTGACTTCCTTCAGGTCTTTGCTTAAATGGTACTTACTCAAGCCTCCCTGACAATTCTATTTAAAATTACAATCTGCCTCTGGCATTCCCTATCCTCTCGGATACATTTTTTTATTTTTCTCCAAAAACAATTATCACCTTTTATTACATATCTTGCTTACTTACTAATTGTTCTTTCCCCTGCACTAGACTAGAAGTTCAATGAGAACAGGTAACTTACACGTGAGAAAAGGAATTGCAGTCCTTTTTCCACTGGTAATTCCACAATGGCATTATCATAAAATAAATGTGGGTGTTCGATTACTGTTGTTTTTAATGCAGGAAACTTTTTTCTCCTAACCTATCAAGTCTTTACTTCAAAACAAACCCCTATAAGTGTGTGTGTGTGTGTGTGTGTGTGTGTGTGTGTACACTTTTACTTATTTTTAGCAACTAGGACAGCGCTCATTAAACTTGTGTGGTATCATTTCTGTTCACTGACTGTGAGTTGGGATGATGAATGCAAGAAAGAGAAGTCATATTGGCTTCTAATGACTGCTTTGGTTAAACTGATTACATATCAATATTTATTTTCATAGACATTCTGGTAGCTGGAAAACTGTGTCCTGTCACAGTTCTTCAATCTGTCATTGTAATGTTTTAATTATGGAAATGCTAGTAGAATTCAAGATCTTTCACAATTTATATCATTCAGTCTTTTATGTAGTGCTTTTAGCTCAGCTTTCTGTCATTCACACCAGGGTAAAATCATGGTTTAGGTGTTAGGTCTTAAAAAACATCACATCGAAATGCATTACATACCTTTACACAAATTGCAGTTAAAGGCATGTAGTTGCTATACTGATCGCCATCTATTCTAGTACTTCTTAACATATTTTGCGTGAAATATTCCTTTGAGAAAGATAATGATCTCTTCTTAGAAAATGGCAGATATGCTCAGATACTCAAATTCTTGTCTACAACGTCATGTGATTCAGATTCCCTTAAAGCCTAAGCATATGACCTTAGGCCAAGAGTCAAATTAATTAAAAATTACAACCTAAAATAGAATCTAGAAGTCAGAACAGTAACAGTCTATACATTTGAGGTTATTCTTATCTCTGCTTGGTGAAGTAGAATTCATAGTACATTCTTTTACTCTTCACAGAAGTAACTTTATGTTACATCTAGATATCTCCATACACAATTTGAAAATAACGTCCTTGACCTAGAAGAAATCAAATGCTACTTTTCTTTCCAGATATTGCACGCATAAGAAAAGTTTATGCACATTCGATATTTTTAAGATCGAAAATTATATTTTATTTTTAGCGAACAATCACTTAATTTTTACCTTTACTAAGAAGAAAACAAACAAGCCAAAGGATCTTAATTTAAAAATACAAAACTCTTTTTATCTTTCTGGTTGTCAAAGTATTTATTAGACTGTAATAAAAGAGTTTGTTACCAAGCAAATAGAAGAAAAAACTGACAGAGTCTGCAAAATGAGAAGCTAATTAGCAAATTAACAACGCTGACCTGCAGCTGCGTCCGCAAGTTCTGAGAGAGGCACTATCTGTGACATTCTCTGACTCTTCAAAAATGAAAAGAAATGTCTCCATAGTGCACTGGCAACTGCAGCAAGGTGGCGCTCTTTAGCCGATAATGAAGACTGCGCAGTTAGGTCCACATTCTCCTTTTGAAGTTCCTGACGCAATTGTTGATGCATACTCCTAAAAAGAAATAAAAATATAGCTAACGCCCAACAAATCTTTACAAAAATCTTCTTTGAATACATTTTTGGCTTTTAACGTTTATAGCATATGAAAACTGAAGGACCGTTTTATATAATTAAATCCTTTATGCCAAGACATTATGCATTTCTGGTTATTTGATGGATGAATGATGGCATATTAAGCACCATAAAGTTAATGTTAATTACTAATGTCAACCATTAATTATATGCTTTTTAATATGTCAGATCCAAATGAGAAACAGGCAGCTTCAGAATGAATGTCTGCATTTTGCAACTTGCTATGACAAGTGATTTTACTTACAGTGTAGACATGAAAGCAATTTTTTAAACCATTTTCTTCCAAGAGCTTTAGGACATGGATGTACCAAGAGGAAAGAAAGTACATCTAGCTTGCCTGTGTGTGGCATTTGTAATTAAAATATTTTCCTACACAAAACTGTGCCAGGTATAATCTTGGTACTTTGGTCCCAAAAGATCCATAATCATTTTCACAAAGCAGACAATAATAAATAAAAAGTTCTTGCTCTCTATAACTTAGTAAAACATGAATACAATGCTGCCTAGTCATTTATTCACCTATATGTTTAATTTAACTGAAAATTTAGACATTTCTTGCAAACCAAAACTACAGTGAGATATCACCTCACTCCTGTCAGAAAAGGTAAAATTAACAACACAAGAAACAACACCAACAGGTGTTGGTGAGGATGTGGTGAGAAAGGAACCCTCCTGCATTGTTGGTGGGAGTGCAAACTCTGGAAAACTGTATGGAGTTTCCTCAAAGAGTTAAAAATAGAACTACCTTAGGATTCTGCAGTTGCACAATTGGTTATTTACCCAAAGAATACAAGAACACTAATTCAAAGGGATACATGCACCCCTATGTCTGTAACAGCATTATTTACAATAGTCAAGATATGGAAGATGAATGGATAAAGAAGATACAGTGTGTGTATATACATGCACAATGGAATATTTTATTCAGCCATACAAAATAATGAAATCCTGCCATTTGCAATGACATGGATGGAGCTAGAGTATAACGCTAAGCAAAATAAGTCAGAGTAAGACAAACACCATATGCTTTCACTTAACCGTGGAATTTAAGAAACAAAACAAGGGGAAAAATGAGAGAGAAATAAATAAAAAAACAGACTCTAAATTATAGAGAACTGAGGGAGGGAGGGAGGTGGGTTGAACAGGTGATGGGGATTAAGGAGTGCACTTGTTGTTACGAGCACAGGGTGATGTATGGAAGTGAATTACTATATTGTACACCTGAAACTAATTTAACACTGTATTTTAACTAATTAAAAATAAAAACAACAAAAAAAGAAAATATAGACATTTCTAGACCTTAACAGAAATATAAGAGGGGAAGGAAACACTAAGAGATTTTTGTAGTGATCTGAAATATAAAGCATTTTTGCAATATTCCCAACTATTAATAATTTGATTACCTAACACTAAATGTACAACCATAATATTATTCCTGTTTCTATTACTGACACATCAATTGAGAGTAGATACAAATGCATGGATATCATCCTGAGATAGATATGCTTTCCTCAATGAAAGACAAACCAGTTAAAACATAACCAATAGAGCTAAAGCAGAAGACTTCTTCTGATAGTATTCCATTAAGAAAAATAACTCGTACTTTAAAAAAATATTACATTATTTCTCACATTCCTGATTTTTTTTAAGTTTTTTTTTTTTTTTTTAAGGGGCACCTGGGTGGCTCAGTCGGTTGCATGTCCAACTTCGGCTCAGGTCACAATCTCACAGTTCATGGGTTCAAGCCCTGCTAATAGCCCTGGGTTATTAGTCCAGAGCCTGGAGCCTGCTTCAGATTCTGTGTCTCCCTCTCTCTCTGCCCCTCCCCCACTCATGCTCTGTCTCTCTCTGCCTCTCAAAAATAAAGAAATGTAATAAAAAAAATTTTTTTAAGTGTTTTTTTAAAAAAAATATTTTTGACAGAGAGAGAGAGAGAGAGAGAGAGAGACAGAGCGTGAGCAGGGGAGAGAAAGAGAGAGAGGGAGACACAGAATCCAAAGCAGGTTCCACGCTCTGAGCTGTCAGCACAGAGCCTGATGTAGGGCTTGAAACCCATAAGCTATGAGATCATGATCGAAGCTGAAACTGGCTGCTCAACCAACTAAGCCACCCAGGCGCCCTGCCTGATGTTTTTTTAAAATGTTTTATTTATTTATTTTGAGAGAGAGAGAGCGAGCAAGTAGGGAAGGGGCAGAGAGAGAGGGAGAGAGAATCCCAAACAGGCTCTGCACTAATAGCCTAGAGCCCGAAGTGGGGCTCAGGAACTGTGAGATCATGACCTAAGCTGAAATCAAGAGTCAGATGCTTAACCAATTGAGCCACCCAGGTGCCCCTAAATTAGTTTATATAGGGGAAGTAGACACTTAAAATAAATACACAAAATACAGAACTCAGCACACGTACCTAAAACATTTCCACTGAAAGATCAAACTGGACCCAAGACCACATTTTAGGACTTTTCGCATAAAGTACACCTAAGTAAGTAAAATATTATCAATTATATAACATTAGGACACTGCGCCCCTTGCCACTGAATTCTTGGATAATCATGAGACACTACTTAATACTACCTGAAGTATCGATAAAAAAGTACAAAATACCTGGGGAAAGAAGATCATAGCAAGCAATTCTCATAAAAGCTAACCAAGTATCTGCTATATCCTCTCTGGTAAAAACATGCCTGAGATGCTTTCAACTTGAACTAGTGGCTAGAGAACCATTTCAAATCCTTTAGCTTTGAGTAAGTTGAATATCAACTACTAAAATCCATTTGGCACCTAACTTAACTGCCTACATCAACATGTAGCAAATTTCATGACCACATGTCAACACACTAGAGTCCAAGTAAAATAACACCACCATTGGCACAACACAGTTATAGCCATTTCAAAGTATACTGGTTTCAAAGAATAACTTACTGTACTAGAGTAGGATACACTGTGCTCCCTATTTCTAAATAGATAAGCCATTTCTTCACTAAATAAAACCTATTCCCTAGGGAGGGATATCATTTCTGGTCATCCTCTTTGTGCTAGAAATTCTTAAGTTAAAAATCAGAACAATTCTATGAGATAGGTATCAGTAATCCTCTTCATAGACGATGAAGCTGGCAGTGAGAAAGTTAAATACACCCAAAGGTCACATGGCTAAGAAAGGCTGGACCCATAATCTGAACTTAAAACTCACTCTGAAGCCCATACCTTCCTCCTACACACACACTTATGCACTAAGAATCACATAATTTAAACACTGATCAATCTTCTTCTCTTCCTACTTGGGTTGAAGAAAGTTCAGTAAACCTAAGAAAAGGAGCTAGAAAAGCCTCATGTAGCTTTGCCTCTTACACCAGAATTCTGTGTTAGAAAAAAGTACAAGAGATACCCAGAAAAATGCATTTGAGGCAATACTGAAAAAGGCCAACAAATCTGAGCCACTTTTGACCTCTTCAGAGCAAAACAGTGAGGTACCAGGGATTCTAAGTAGGAGTTACTATCGGGATCTGATTCAGAGGTCTGAAAAAAGAAACAAACCACTAGGTAAAAAAGCTAGAGATTACATCTTCCAAGGTAAGAGTTAACACAGCAAAAACAAGTTCCAATTAAGCATAAGACATTGACCCAAACACAGATTTGTTTTGGAAATGTGCATCCTCTTTGCATTTTGGTTCGAAAGAAGTTAGATATCCTGGGACTATGCAAAATACTTTCTGCTTGATGGTTTGAATATTCAAGGAATATCAGTTTGAATAAGAATGAAAATCTGCTAATTTAACACCAAATAAAGTTGTTTAAAACCTTGTAATAGTTTGTGTAAACATGAGCCAATCAGAGAATGACAGATGCAGGAAATGTCAAGGATATCCTACAATGGGAGTCTGAAGGGAGAATCAAATTTCTGCACTGTAGCCAAAACAGAAATACTCCTGGCAGTCACAGGTAATTTTTTTTAAATTACATTTTCTGGATGAGAAAACTAACTGCAGAGACTACAGAAAATTTATTGTATCACATGTGACTGTGTATCTGCTGAAGGTATGTTTACGAAAATGCAAATACTGAAAGAAGCTGTCACTACAGGTAACAAATACAACACAAAGCATATATGAAATACATAAAGTCTCTAACAGTTCTCAGTGTCATGGCTATTTTATGAAACATTTTCTACCTTCTTCAACAAACTGGAGAAAAATTTGAAAGTAAATTTACTGCAGAGAAAATGAAATGTACTATTGGGTCAAAATCAAAAAAGAAATATCACAGGAGAGAGAGAATCTCCTAACACTTGGCAAATGTTTTGAGTAAAGACAAATTTAACATGGGTTAAAACCATTTTGGAAACACACACATGTGGAAATATACATGCCTAACTATCCCACTTACATTCTGGAAGATGCAATATAGTATAGTAAAAAATAAAATTTGCTGAATGTCAAGTTACTCAAATTGTGGCTCTCAGAGAAACAACAGCAACACCCAGCACTCATCAGTATTTACCACCATGTGCCATGTACCATGTTGAGTGTTTTATAAGCATTTATTTCTTACCGTATGAGTTTGGTGCAGTTATTATCATCTTACAAATGGGGAAACTAGGGCAAAAGAAGTACCTGTTGGGTAACACAGCTGGCTATTAGCAAAGCTACCCAGAGCTGTGTGACCTCAGAAAAAGTGAGTAAGCTCCCAATGTTTATTTTTTGAAGAATCAAGAAAGAGGAACAATCATTTGCTATATCCACTGTCAGGTTAACTGTGAAGACCACATGAAATACTTCCTCAAAAATGTTTAGAAACCTACCATTACAGTAGACAAACACCAAAACTTTTATTTATTTATTTATTTATTTCCCAAACTTTTACATACTTAGTTATCCAGGTCTTCTTATGCTTTTATTTTAGCTCTGGTATCCTTCCCCCTATGGCTTACCTTATTATGTCCAAGCATGTTCCTGGTTCCTGGATCTGACTGCTCTCTTGCCTGATTTTGCAAGATCTGTTTTCCTGTTTTTTTTTTGTTTTTTGTTTTTTAAACATTTGCTTTTTTTGGGGGGGAGGGGCAGAGAGAGGGGGGCAGAGAGGATCCCAAGCTGGCTCTATGCTGACAGCAGAGAGCCCAATGTGAGGCTTGAACTCATGAACCCTGAGATCATGACCTCAGCCAAAGTTGGATGCTCAACTGACTGAGCCACCCAGGCGCCCCTGTTTTCCTATTTTTATCTTTTCACTACTTCCTTCTGTGATTTCACATATTCACTTAGTCATCACAGCCCCACATACTCACCCCTACACAGTCATGCGAATACACTGAGGTATCTATCACATGAGTGGCACTGAAACTGGCACCTGCCTGCTGCTCCCTGCCAGCCTGGTCTCTGTAGTACATTCTTTCCTCACAGCTTAGGCTGTATCTAGGTTTTACTTCTAATCCTCCTTTTCTCTTGTTTCTCCTATAACTGATAATTACAGAAGTATGACATTCTGTACATCACTTTCCTAGTAGTCATTATTGTATATGTAGTATTTCTAATACATTATGCCTCAAAATTGAAAGAAAATTTGTCTAGTGAGGGACCTGTGTCCACACATAAAGCATAATATAATACAACTGATAAGAGATGAAAGCAAGGGATTAACAACAATTAATAATTGAATTCCTCCTTTAGTCCTACTCCAAACCTGGCAACTTTTTTCAATCAGTATTAGTGAAAAATAAAATGGTAAGTTCTAAGGTAAAAGTTGTTCTAAACCAAGACAGATAATTATTCCAAGTATCTGATTTAGCTAATAGAAAACTGGATGGGAATCAGATTACTCTATGACCATTTTTATTCTCAGATAAACTCACTAAAAAACTGAAGGTACTTTGGATCCTTTTGTCATTCTTGTTCACAGCTAAAACCTAGGGCTATAATTACTTTACTACTCAGAATATAACATAATCAAAGTAATGACATTACCAGAAAAAAAAAAAACAAAAAACCTAAGTCTTATAGTTTGAAGTTATCCTAAAAATCATCCAATCCAATCCAGCCTCCAGCTATAAAGAGACTTCTGCAAAGCCCCACTATGAGAGAATGGTAGCTTGAGTCTTGAGCCCCAGTTCTGTGCATGCCCCAGTTATCAGGGAGAGGCAGTAAATCAAAAACCAGGCTGGCAAATAGCAGCCTGGTTATGCCTTGCAATGCCTCCCTATAATAGCTCAATGTGTTTGTGTGTATGTGGAGGAGGAGGGGTGGATGGTGGTGATGACTGAGTGCATATGTGACATCAAGGCTGTTTTGACTACTGAGGGACTATGACAAATAGAAAGCACAGCACTGGCAAAAATGCTTCCAGACACATATAATGCACTAAGGAATAAGGGAATAAAAGGGCTTCTCAAGATGTAAGAAAACTTGTCCAAATGAACACTTGTCCAGGAAAGAGAAGACCAGCTTGTGACCCCAGAAAACTTCTGAGACTTAGTTTTTCATCTGTTAAATGGAAATAATGCTCTATTATATACACTATCGAGCTGTCAAATCACACCACTTAGTTTGTAAAAACAATGTGTAGACTATAAGGCAAGATAATGTACATTTTAGTCGCATTTCTACTGCTTCTAAATCCGTAATAACCATGCTCATGATGCAGTAGAGCATTATCTAGGAAGACATGGGCTTTAGAGACAGACATACCATAGTATAAATCTTTGACCAAGAAGTGTCAATAAGATACTTTCCAATAATGGAACAGTTACTGTAGGCCAGGGAATCGAAGATTTTTATTGAGAATATATACACCAGTCTTATTCTGTTTTTGGCCTTTACTAATTTAATCCTGTAGGTATTATTATTATCCTCATTTTATAGAAAAGAAATCTAAGTACAGAGAAGATAAATAATTTGATTCTGGGCTATACTTGTAGTAAGCAGCAGAGCCAGAATTTGAACCCAAGCAGTCAGTCTAACTACCATGCAACTATGTTACACCTACCTTAAATGCCATTTTGCTCTCCAAATAAATACATGTTTTAATGTTAAGTTGCTATATTCATTCATTCATATGCTAAGCTCTTAATAAAGGTAGTTACAAACTAGTATAACACCCAATCCCAGGTGGTATGCCAGTTGCACACACATTAAAGGTTTAATACTTCTGGGAGTGGAGGTCATTCTATAAGGATCCCAAAGGTCAATGAACATGTGATAATTTAAAAAGTTTCCTGTGAAGGGTCCCTGGATGGCTCACTTGGTTAAGCTTCCAACTCTTGGTGTTGGCTCAGGTTGTGACCTTGCATTTCATGGGTTCAAGCCCTGCATTGGGCTCTATGCTGACAATGCAAAGCCTGCCTGGGATTCTCTCTCCCCCTTTCTCTCTGGCCCTCCTTCATTCATTCTCTCTGTCTCTCTCAAAATGAATAAACAATTAAAAATATATATATAAATAAATAATATATATATAAATATATAAATAAAAATTAAAAAGATTCCTGTGACCCACAATTAATTAATTTGCAAGACTGGGGAAAGAGAATATATCAGGAATCCAATGTTGAGTCTGGCAAACCAAGCATGCTTGTAGCAATACTGCCTTACAGTTTTAGAGAATAGTACTGGTAAAGTACTTAAAATGAGGCTGCTTGCCACTATCCCCCAAATATGGTACAGCATGAAAATATGCCAGTAAAAAGGAGTTATTTTTAGGAATTAACTCTCATAATTTTATTCATCACATTTATAGATGATTATGGGTCTCAAGTCAGTTAAGTTTTCCAGTAGTATTTTACTTCATTTTATTGTATATCAGTAAAAAGGGGGGGTGCCTGGGTGGCTCAGTCAAACATTCAACTCTTGATTTCAGCTCAAGTCATGACCTCACGGTTTGGGAGATCGAGCCCCACTTTGGGCTCTGTGCTGTCAGCCTGATTAGGATTCTCTCACTCCTCTCTCAAAATAAATAAATGAACATTAAAAAAAAAAAAAAAGGATCTACCTTGGTAGTTCTCAATTCTGACTACCATCAAAATCATCTGTAGAGCTTTCTAAAACTACTAAAGCCTAGTCTTACTAAAGATCTTCCTCTGGGGTGCCTGGGTAGCTCAGCTGGTTAAGCATCTACCTCTTGATATCGGTGCAGGTCATAACCTTGCAGTTATAAGACTGAGCCCCGTTTCGGACTCCACTCCAAGCATGGCGTCTGCTTGGGATTCTCTCACTCACCCTCTCTCTACCCCTCCCCTGCTTGTGCTCTCTTTCTCCCAAAATAAATAAATAAACATTAAAACAAAATCGTTAAGTTTGGGATCTAAACATATTACTTGTTCTTAAATTCTGACTCACTAGGTCTGGGGAGGGGCCAGAGAGTCTACATCTCTGTTCAGTAGATGCTGCCAGCCCTGGGCCACACTTTAATCTCTTACCTTCCTGACTTTCCTCGTCTCTAAAATGGGGTCAATAATAGTACCTAAAGGATTAAATTAGTTAAAATCAAACACTTAGAATAGGATTGGCACATATATTCTCAATAAGCTGACTTTGATTTTTTGGTCAATAATAAAAGTGACTTCATTTATTGCATATATCCTATTTAATTCTTGTATCACATAAGGATATGGACCATGGACTACACAAGTAGCAAGACCATATATAATTCTGTACTAGAGGAGTACTCTACTCTGTAGGCAGAAGTATAAAACAAACTGTAGGCTTTATACCAATTCAGGGAAGAAAGATCATTGAGGGCATCAGAACAAAATGGGCATGGAAATGATTCTCTAAGGACAGGTTAAGAACTGAATATGTGAAAAGGAATAAAGTAAAAGCACAAAGGTATACAAAATCCATTCATTTACTCTCTAATTCCACATATATTGCATATGCTCTACGCAGTAGGGATATAGAGTTTACAAAGCTCTGCCTTTCTGGAGCTTATTATTTTAATAAGGTAGATAATGAAACAAACATAGATGTGTAACATTTCAGGTTGTGGTACACTTTATGAATAAAAAGTAATCAAAGTATGGAGATAATGAATGATGGGAACAAATATTTCAACTAGGATGATAAGGAAGCATCTACTGAGGTGACATTTGAACAAAAACCTAAATAAGTAAGGGAGGGAATTATGGGCGGAGAGCATTCTAGGGAGAAGAAACAGCAAATGCAAAGGTGCCAAGGTTGGCAGTTCCATAGGCTCAAGGAACAACAATTAGGAAACCAGTCGGCTGTAGCACAGTGGGTGATAGAAGGAACAACAGATGAAAAGCAAAGAGTAACATAATATGCATCTTACAAGGAAAATATAAAAGAAAAAGGGGAAGGAAAGAAAAAATAACCACTCTAACTATAATGGAGCAACACTAGAAGGCAATCAATTTAAGAATGGAAAATATGGCTACGTTTGTTCATTCACACGTTTTCCTCATTCACTCCACAAAAGGTTACTCAGCACCACTCACTATATCTAATACCAAAAACACAAAAACAATTAAGGCTGACACTGCTGTTAAAAAAAAAAAAAAAACAACAATAAATAAATCAAGATTTCATTTTAAAGGTAGTTAGGAGCCACTGAAGGATTCTGAACTGAGCAACAGCATAATGAAAACAGTGCTTTGGGAAAGATTAATCTGGTAATGGCAAACAGAATGGGTTAGAATAAGAATGGACTAGAGACCAGAGAGACCAATTATGAAGCTTCTGTAAACATCTAGGTATGGGCTTATACCCAATTTGAGCTCCTTATGAAGGAAAAAGAAAGCCCACAGTAATTATTTGGCATTTTGTGAGGGAGAAGAAGCAGTCTTTGTTTTTGCCAAATTTTGAGGGAGGGAAACTAAAAGTTAGGAGGGGCAATTAATTAGTACAGGAGAGTGTAATTTGATTTGAAAACAGGAAACTTATGTAACAAATTCCAAAAAGTTTTTGGAAATCTAGATCCAGAGTCTGAGAATACGTTTAGACTCAGGAATCACTGTTTTGTAATTCAGCTAATTTTAATGAATTCACTGTCTATTAATTACATGAAGTACCATATTAGATGCTATCAACTATGGTCCTTGCTCTGAAAGAATATACAATCAAGTTCTGAGAAAGGGGTATGTACAGAGTATAGTAATGCATAAAAAAGGAACATTTGGTCCAAGTAGGGGTTTGATGACTTCTTAGAGTAAATATGCATTACAAGATCATGGAAGTTGTGTTAACTAAATGAAAAAATAATACAAAAAAGTTCTAGGAAATTGAAATAATATGAGTAAAGCATAGTAACATATTATTGCATGGTGTATGAGAGGGCTCACCAACAATTTAGTATTACCATAAGATGAAAGGTCAAGGGGTAGAATGATGGAAAGTCAAACTAGAGAAGTGATGGAGCTAAGGTGTTGAAGGGCCATGCCATCTAAAGAGACCTATGAGTGAACAATTCTTTAAAGTGGAGAGAGTCAACAGCAACAAAAACAACTTACATACTCAATATATATCTGCCTAATAGTTGGTTCCCAATATAACCTAAAACTTATAAGGACAATCCTATGCACTTATACATTTAAACATCCTGTGTAAATGAACAAAGCTAATGTTACAATGCTATTTGTATTTTTACATATATATTTTTACATATTTATACATATATGCATATATATATATTTTTACATAAATATTTTAAAAATATTTAATGAAATATTTTCATTAAAAAATCCAACCTGGTAAGTATGAGCATATGTGACTTGGTACATATACAACTATATATAACTCATCATAACATACTATAAATATATATATATATTTGTCAATGCTTAAATGCTGTTTCATGTTCCCATCTAATAAAAGTGAGCACAACAAAACAACCCGAGCAAGTCTGACTTATAACCATTAGCATTATTAGTACAGCATAGTGCAAATTCTCTTAACAAATGGGGGCTTTACTGCAATCCTGAGTTGAATATACTTATTTTGCTGTGGGGTCTGTTTCTGCCATTTAGTCTGAGTTTGGGGGTAGAGTTTAACCTATAATCAATAAGTAATAGTCTTGAACTTAACACAAGAATCAAAGAAAAAGTATTAGGCTGGATATTAAGATTTAAGTTTTACAGCACCTCAAGATGCCTCCAAGGAAATTGTTGAGGGTAGAGACCACATCAAGGCTTGGGTGAAGTCCTTCGACATTGTAACTATAATAAACTATAGGCAGATGGATGCCATAACTTAGAGATTTCTAAAAGAACAAGAAAGCAATCACCACCTGACCGTGGCCAACTCACTTCGGAAGGGGTAATGCTACAGTAACCTTATATTGCTTATATTTAGATAGGGCCCTCATTTCCGTGAACTCATCCTCTAAATTTAATAGCAAGTACGTGGGTACAAGGAATGGAAGAAAGAGAGGGAGAGATTATGCGCTCTCTATAAACAGGGCGCCTAGGTGGCTCAGTCGGTTAAGCATCTGACTTCAGCTCAAGTCACGATCTCACAGTTGGTGGGCTCGAGCCCCATGTTGGGCTCTGTGCTGACAGCTCGGAGCCTGGAGCCTGCTTCGGATTCTGTGTCTCCATCTCTCTCTGCTCCTTCCCTGCTCATGCTGTGTCTCTCTCTCAAAAATAAAATTAAAAAAAAAAAAATTAAAAGAAAAAAAAAACTGGTCAGTCTCCAAGTTTGCCTGCTTACAGAATATCATGTGGGTAAGACAATGAGTTATGATCCAGGATCTTTGTCCATGATGTTAGAGGCACTGAGAGGTGAGATCATCCCTATAAGAAGTCTCAAAATAAAATATACACATCTTTGACAGAATATCCAAAGCTGTCACACTGGTCTTTTGAGATTTCAAATACGATTCTCTTCCTCTTTAACTGTAAACAGACAGGTATAACTGAGCAATCATAAATGCAACTGGATCTTATCTAAAATGGTGAGTTATGTATAGATTTCTCATAGAAGAAAAAAGGAGAGGGAAAAACCTTAGGAACTGGTGGCTAAAAAAGGAAATCAAAGTTATTTGTAATATAGGTAGGCAATGACGTAAACAAAATATTTATGGAAAATGCCTTCATTTTGGAACAGAAAGCATCAATCTATCAAATTTAGCAACACTAGAGCCAATAATACCTGGTGATATTAACACACCTCACAATCTTTAATCTTCTTCCTCTTCTTGTGTCCCATCCCTGTTCCACTACGCTGGAGGTATTCCATAGTTTATTGAACACTGTGATAGTTTTAAAACATGGCCACAAACTCTTTGGCACTCCTTGGATCTAGGAGATCTGTGATTCCAAGGCTTGGAGTCTTGCTTGCTTTGGCCAATAGAGTGCAGCGGATGATATGACACTATGTGACTCCAAGGCTTGGTAATAAAAGACCATGAAGCTTCATTTTATTTGCAGGGAAACTCACTCTTGGAGCCCTAAAATGCCATGCATGAAGTACAATCGCCCTGAGAACACTCTTTGGAGAGCTGATAGGTAGCACTTGAGTCATCAGTCCTAGGTAGGCTTGTCCTTCAGCCATACTAGCTCAGAGGCTAGGCATGTTAGTGAACAGGTCATCAGGAACTGGATGCTGTAGCTTCAGCTAGTACAGTCCCCAGCCTTTTTTTTTTATTAACCCCAGACAGCATTATCCTAGCTGAAGCCCAGACATGGTGCAGCAGAGAAGAGCTGTCCTTGGCTTTCCAAATTTCTGACCAACAGATCTGTGAGCATAATAAAAGGGTTGTTGTAGTGTTTCGTGACACGGTGTTTTGGCATGGTTAATTATACTCTAAAAAACAGGAGCCCACTATGTGTGAAGTACTATATAGGAATTAGGGTTTCAAAGATGAAAAGATATAGAACTGACCTCAAGGAATTCACATATGGGGAGGGGGAAACAAAGATTTCTCTTCATTAAAAGTATAACCAAGGGGTGGTATCTGCAACAGTGCCAAAGGCAGACTTAAGATCAAATAGCTATTTTCAAGCCTCCTAAGAACCATCTGCAACAATCTCAGAATTTCTAGACTTATTCAGGACAAATGAGTTGCAAGGATAAAGGTCATCTGAAGAAAAGCTACTTCATTTCTCTCCCTGTCCAGCACAGGGCACCTGTAAGAAACATGTACTGAGACATTTTATGTATATTATCATATTTATTCTCAATAAATTTTATTCAGTTCTGTTGCTTTCACATTCCATTAATAATTGACAACTTTTTTTTGAACCGCGTTTCATTTTAGTTTTCCCTAGACATAGAGTAGTATGTTTGCAAACCTATGGAGACCATCTTTTAAAGCTAATTAATAAAACCATCCTCCAAAAAACTAGCTTAACTCTCACCATCTCAGCAGTCGTTTCTGAGGACAACAGTAGACAGTAGCTCCATCCTCTAACTATAGCTGGAATCATGATACTGCATCTTAATTACATGTGTTTAGTTGCTACATGGAAGAATGTGACTTGGTTCAAAAGAACTCAGGATAATTTTATTAAAGGTAAAGAAAGACCCAAACATTTTCCAGGTCAGATGTTCACAACATGTAAGCTGAGGCTAAATTCCATTTGTGACAGCCTTTTCCTAATTGGTGGCAATAAATTCCTAAAAAGAAAGGGTCTAATGGTAATGTTGACTGATTCTTAACTACATTAACCCAAATGTTCCTGTCACAGTGAAATCTGCTCTATAATTTACTTTAATGGACTAGGTGTATCAATAAATATGTCCAGTCTGGTTTTTTCCTTTCCATTTAAATCAAGTCCAACTCTATGTCAACAGATTATACCAATGTTAGAATTACAATAGCTAATGCATTGGGAAAAGTAGTGTTCTTTGACAAATAATTTTTCTAAAACCTTTTAAGCATGCTGCATCCTCAGTACTTGTTACACGCAAGAAATGCAGTAAATTACACAAGCAGACACTACTGACCAATGCCAATTGTGATTATGGTCCTAAAACTCTCATCATCAGTTCAAACAGTGACTATGCTTTCGGGTTTCCAAAATCAGTCCACTAAGAGAGTCACAAAGTATCTAGGGATGTTTTACGAAGAATTTTCTTCATTAAAAATATAACAAAACTCTAAGAGAAATAATGGCTTAGTCACCATTGTAATATAATGCTAGTGCTGGGATAGATAAGCCTTAGAAGTCTGTAAACTCCTTGAAATTATTGTAAAGTTTTATGTATATTTAAATGTATATATGTTTATGACAAAAGAGACTATAGCTTTCATGGAAGTCTCAAAAGGGTCTGCCTCAGCTGAATGAAAACTACTAATTAGATGATGTCCCTTTTCTTCTACCACTAAACATCTTCTTAAGTACCAGCTAAATGCTTCCTCTAGTTTTCTTACCTCGAATCCTTTCCTCCCTCCTTTTCATTTTCTCACTCTTTGCCTCTATTGCCCCAACAACCCAGCTATAACCCCTGTGTATCAAATACACTAATGTAAAAAAGGAAAGCTTAATCTGAATTCTACACAGAAAAAGCTGTTACTAGTCAACATATAAGATCAATCACCAAAATCATCAAAAAGAAAGAAGAGTATAAACTGGTTTAGAACAAATCTGTATTTAAGTCAATCATTTTCTTAATTTTAACTTCTAGTTATTCCAGATACTTAGTTACACACATTTCTCTCTAGAGATACTATGTGCCACATTTACTGTAGTTCTTTGAAAGGGAGGAAAAGATAGAGGGGGGAAAAGTTTTCCTAAAAGATTACCCATTGAGTCAATGATCTGTGGGGTTATTATGAAGCTCCATTATTAGGGCTGAGAGCCTCAAAGGCTTTTGTTATGTCACTAATTTCTTTTTGCAAGGCTTTGGCAAATGAGCCGATTTATCTAGTTCTGCATGCTTGGGGCTTGATACATGCTATTTGTACATGACAGGTTTCATCTGCGTAGCACCACTGATACCATTTAACTGCACATCAGAAAAAAAAAAAAAAAAAAGCTCCTCTCCTGATGTAAAAAAAAAAAAAAAAAAATTATGCATATACCAGGGTAAGAAACATTAAAAAGCTGAGTAAAAAATCTGTGATATCTCACAAAATGAAACCAAACTACAGGAAGATCACCAACTGAATAGGAATGTGCAAACGGCTATAGGAACAGTTACAGCATCAAAAAAAAGGAAAAACTGGAAAGATCCTTGCTTACAGTGATAAAATAGTAGGGCTTCGTTAGCATCCTGCAAATTTTAACTAGAAAAGAGAAAAACCAATTTACTTCAAACAAGAAAAAGATGAAGTTTTATGACCAAAGCTTCATACAGCTTTATGACCAAAGAAGAAATACTTCAAAATAAATTTTAAAACAGATCCCATCGTTTGTAGATGGGATAGAAGAAAATTAACCTGTGGAATTTACCCCTATAAGAAAAAGCATTTAGATTGCTTCTGTGGTTCACAATTAAAAAACCCATGATACAGTTTAATGTCTTATAGGAAGGTAACTTTAGATAACACAGAGGAAGAAACAAAAAGGTAACCAAAGCTGAAACTGCTTTCAGTTTAAAAATGATGATCAGCTTAAAAGCATCTGTGTAAAAGATTCCGAAGGGAGAGCAAGGCCTACATATTTGAATAACAAGGTAATAATGTTATTTCCAACAGATGATATAGAACACATTCTTTTGAGAAAAAAATCAGTATTTTTCTTCGTGTAGAAGGTATGCACTGTATTAAGGAGTTTGCTCCTATAATTCATCATCTTTCAGAACATGAGGTTATATTAGGCTCCAATCACCCCCTACTCCTACTCTTCTCAGCATTTGGTAATACAGACAGGAGAGCTAATTTTCTGTCGTTCAGGAAGAACTGTTGGATCACTAAACTTGCATCATCATCACCTCTGAAACATAGTAAAAATCACTGTTAGAACCAATAGTTTATTAGATCGAACCCACCATCAACAATGTCAACTCTGCCTGGTCGTGTTAACAGGAAAATGTTTTACGAGTTCCACCACTGGGCATCAATTTAACTTCCAGCACCAGCTATGCTGTAAAACCGTGAGCGTAATTTATATGGTGACCTGCGTGTGTGGGAAGCAATATCTAGGTGAAACTTCTCACAGTCTGACAAAATGCTTTGATTTGCACCATTCAGATGATTGAGCAAAAAGAGTTTAAGCAATCACCACCAATAGCCTTTATCTCCAAATGCACTAAAAATTTATTACTCCATGAGTGCAACCTATTGCTTTAGAGCCAGGCTTGATAGAATAGAAATGATTGGATAAATATTACATTTTCAACTGGTACACATCTTGTCCATTAGGTTTAAATATTGGACAAGCTACATGTTTAAGATAAACATCAGTCTTAGCTGATTCCATCACATAGTACATTTAGAAAGCTTCCAAGTGTTTCCATAGTAACATTTTGTCCTTACATGTAACTGATGATACATGTTCATAGCCAATTAGGAGAAAGTAAACTGAGAGACCACTGAACTCTCCTTAAAGAATCTACCTTTGTCTTTTACTTAGCACTTAATACAGCTGACAGTATTTATACATCTATTGCTGTGTATGAAGCCACCAAGTAATCAATCACTCAAGTAGGAAGGGTCATAAATACATGGCTCACCCACCTATCCTAAATAATAGTTTACTATTCAGGCCTTCCTAGAAATTATAAACTAGGCTAGATTCATACTCATGGCTTCTCCAGGAGCTACCGCTGTGAGCAAAGGGAAGAATATTTATCTCACAACCTCTCTATCCACCTGCCTGAGATCATATACCTTTAAAGATGACGATGGGGGTTTCCGATCTATAGATACATAGCAAGGCTGTCATGATGACTGTAATACAACTTTTAAATATCATTTCTAGCATCAAGGGAGGGATCCTATGTATAGAATTTTCAATGCCTTTGGGCTTCTGAGCAACTACAGTAGCCTGATTGTAGCTTGACTAATGTGATTAACTCAATGTTACTGTCTACTATTTTCTAATTTGATTAGTTACTGCAATGTTAAAAATATCACCTCTAGTTTGGTGATGAAAATATGGACTCAGAGAGGTTAAATAACTTGATCAGTAAGTAATGGAAATGGAATTAAAACCCTGATCTAACTAGATCATTTTCCACTATAAGCCCTACAGAGGATCTTTAAGATGAGGCTGTAATAATTAAATCTTTACACCTAAAGGTTTAAAAAAGTATATAATAGTAAAACAAAACTTAAACACACATAGGATTATTTACAACAGGTATATCTTTACAATACTCCTAATCACCAGTCTTTATTCATTAAAGAGACTACTAATCAAGGGATCATCAGACAAAATGACTATTGGACATTAACCTTGGCAGTGAGTTCTTTTCCTTAAGTAAAAGGTTTCCAGCCATATTTTCATGCATTTGTTTTCCACATCGAAAAAACAATTGCAGTGTGCAAAATGGATATAAACCAAAAACATGCTATATAGAAACAAATCATCCTATATTCCATTCACAAAGCCATTTGTTATAGTACCACTAGAAGAGACTTAAGCATTTAACTTAGAATGCCTTAGCAAGATCTTTTAAGCTGTTTTTCTTATCTTGTTCTTCAAAATTTGAAACTAGAAAATCCCACTTGACTAGAAAGGCAAAAAAAAAAAAAAAAAAAGAAGAAGAAGAAGAAGAAGAAGAAGAAGAAGAAGAAGAAGAAGAAGAAGAAAGTTGTCCCTTCTAGGGTTAACAGATGCTTTTTGTAAGATTTTAGGTAAGATTAACCTTTTGCTCACAATAAGGCTGGTTATTGGTTTTATTTTTTTTTTACTGTCTTTAACTCAGGTAAAAATCAATATAGAACGAAACAAAGGCTCTAGAGGGTCTGGCTACACCAGCTTCTGGGTTGGCTCCTGCACAATTCCACAACGTGCTGAGGCTGGGAAGGATTAGCCTGCTTGTGTTGAGTAAACCGATGATACTCAATAAACAGTTTCTGTTGTAAACCCCTTAGGACGTGCAAAGCCACACTAGTTGGCAATAGACCAGTTAAGCGGCAGAACCAGCTGTAATCTCATTTAGACCTGAGCTGATCCTCCTGTCCTTTCATTCCACAGGATCAAAGCAAACCACTGAGGAGGCAGCTGTATTATAGCGGCTCCGCTTGCTGGATGCAGCAAACATTTCATAAATTCCACTCCTTGGAGCAAGTCTCTACCTAATCTACCCAGAGCTGGGACAATCAATGAATTTCTGAATTCATTGGACTGATTATCACAGGGTAACCATTTTCTCTTTGGAGATATGTGATGAAGCAGCTTCTGTTTCTGACCATCGGGTTGCTTTTTTTTTTTTTTTTTTCTTGAAAGGCCCAAATTTTCCCTCACGGTATCACATAAAAATGGTTTAAAATTACTTAGCTCATTATCTTTAATGCAAATTAACGAGCAAACAGTATATGATGCTGAATTCCTCCATACATATGTAGCAGGTGGTTACCACTCAAATGCATCAAAGCTGTAACAGTGGCCCACATTTCCACATTCAATGACATGGGGGTTGGGGGGGGTATCAAACCTCACTGTGCTACAAATCATATATTGGCCAAAAGTGACATTCAAAATAATGTATAGAAAAGTTTTCTAACATTCATTGGAGTATTATTTAACATTTATTTCTAAGTTTTCCATAAATCAGATCACAACTTTTTAAAAAAGTTCCAAAGTGAGAGCGTTAAGTATTTCAAAATAAGCATTTCTTCTCCACCCACCTTTCAAATTAGAACTGAACCTTACTATCTCATTTTGCTGAAAATTCCCTTTAATAGGAATCTAAATTTTGAGATATAAAGCTTTGGAAAGCAGCCACCACTCCCAAATTTAACAGAATACTAACTAGATGTGTCACCGGCATGAAGAGGCCAGGTACTGGGTGTCCCGTCACAGATGACTGAATAGTAAACATGAAAGAAATGAAACCCAAAACACATGTGCAAGGCTATATATAAACAACAGCATTTAAAAAGAACCGACAAATAATTTAATGTTGAGTGCCAACAGCTGAGAGGAACTCTTGCTAGTCATGGAGCTGGCAAATTTTTAAATAAATATTTAGGCTTTGCAGGCCATACACAGCATCATATATTCTTGCTATTTACAAAAATTAAACATATAAAAACTATTCTTAGCGCAATGGCTGTACAAAAACCGGCCAGGGGCCAGAGTTGGTCAGCAGCACCTTAGCTTGCCAACCCCTTCTAGTCTGGAACTACTCATTTCACAGATGAGGACACAGACCCTTAGGCACAGGAGTTCTTTTGCATAACTAAGCAGGAAGTGTCAGCATAAGAATTCGGATCTACCAAGTCCCAGACTGGTGTTTTTCTACTGCTTCTCAACATTTACCCCAACATCACTTTTGAAAGAAAATGGTGTAAAGAATCTACCACATTTCAAAAACATTTGAAAAATGTAAGCAAAGGTGCCTGGGATTTGACAATCTAGACAGCATGCCAAAGTGACCACACATTAACTGACCCAATCACTTCCAAGCTAACAAATGCTACATGTAATGATTCACCTCTCTGATCTATTCTTCAGACATAAAAGGGTCCCATTTAACATAATCACATAATAACAGCAAAAGTGATAAATATCGAAACCTTAACTCTTCTAATATTTGCAAAATCCAGATCTTTGTAATAATAACACCACGATAGGAAACTGCAAAACTGTGTAATTATACTTTAATTGTATTGTGAGGCATGCATTAATCACAAAGTTTAAGTACCAAGGATAGAATTATAATAATTCTGTAAAACAAATTTAAGCTAGCTAAGTAGGTCAGAACCACTAACATGCAACAGGAGACCTCTGGGAATTTATCAGTTAATGGCTATTTATGTGCAAATGAGTGCCCTCCAACGCTCCAAAATCCTGTGTAGCTGAAGGGTATTTCTGTTAACCAGGAGCACTGCTTAACTGCAGAGGCATAAATTAAACCATTTTATTGGAATGATTTTTAATTCCTCTACTTTCCTTTTACCACTTCCCCCCCCACCCCCACCTTTCTAGAAGCACAATTTACAGAACATATTTAACAGAAGAAAAAAAAAAAAAAAAAAAAAAAGGTGGCTGGAGAATCTTCAAAACTGGTCTCTCCCAACACCTACATGTATATGCAGATTACGCCTTCAGTAAAATTAAAGGAAAACATTTTTTTTTGCTTCACATCTTCCAAAGGAGACTTAAATTGTTAAAAAAAAAAAAAAAACCAAAAACTAAAAGCTTCAATGTAAACACTACATTAACATACTTTTTCTACAATGAATTATAATAAAATAAAATTGTTTTACATCCTTATATTCTTATCTTACAGAAGACAAAAAAATTCAGTGGATTTTGCAGATATCATCTTTATAATAATGGTCAGACTATACACCTATCAAAGCATACTCTCAGAAGGGGGAAAAAAAACCTCTAAGTGTGTCACTTCTAACTTGCCTCAAAAGAAAATGAAGTATTTGGATGTTTTCAAAAGCGGGGCAGAGATAAGCAGAATAAAATTTTTCAGTGTGACATAAATACAGCTACAAGATACCACTGCACATTATTACCAGGACCATGTCAAACTTACTCAAGTACAAGGGTGGCATAAAATTAGATACTATCTCACTTTTAGATTTTAGGTAGAGTAACAGTTATCTCAAATCACTCTTTTAAAAGATTTAATACAGAGGCAACTTAAAAGTTTAAATTGTGCTAACATTTCCTTGGAGTTCTTTCTTTCCCATCATTAACTGAAAAATAAAATATAATTTAATTCTAAGTTAAAGACAAATAAAGGCCAAAATAAGATATACAGTATCTTTAGAATTAGTGTATTTATTGTACAGATGAAAACCTCATCAGGTTAAGCTAGAATAAAAAAATGTAGTATTTGTGGAAACTATTTTACACATACAGGTAAGCAAAGTTTGTGGCAAACTCCCTCAAAAAGATAAGAAAATGTTCCACTCATCTTTCCATAATTGAATTTTTCAGAGTTGTAAGTAAATTATAGCAGAGTGTATGATTACATCAAGTTTCCTTCTGATTAGCGTGCCTTGGAAACATATCACTTCTGGATTCAGAGCACGATCATTAAAGGTATCAAGTGCTCCACTGGACAATTATGTTTGCATATGAAGCAGGGAACAGAGGTCTCCAGTCTAATACCATGTGTTATACTTAAATGTATAAGACATATAAGTCATAGAAATTAAGATGTATTTACAGCCTGGAAACATAACTTCATCACAACTATCTATGTTCGGGAAGAAAAGTATTAACTACAAAAGATAAATTCTCACACAACTGTAACCTAACCATCTGTTAAAGGTCACTGCCCTATTTCAAAAGGGTACTCTCAGAAGCTATAAAGTAAGGGCTCACTGGAGCTCCCTCTCTGTCACTTGTTGATCAGGGGCAAGAGTACTCATGCCAGTCTTCCAATCACAGGAAGATTCTCAGTCAGATCTCTCTGCCCTAAGGATTAGTTAATGCTGTGCAGAGACAAAGAGGACCTGCTTTCATTGAAGAGACAACAAATATACAGCCGGCTTACTGAAGGAGCGTCAAAATTAAGAAGTGGGCCTCATATCTGGACTATAACCTCCAAAATTACATTAACATTATACACGGAACAGAAATATACAGGTGTATGAAAGTGATGGAAAGTTACCAACCTCTGCATTTATATGGCTGAAATAGCAAAGAGAAAGACATGAAATTAAAGTTTTTGGACATCTTTAGGGTAATGAGATCAACAGCACCAATGAGAGAAATCTCAAACGACAGAATTAACGAAAAATTTTACCAGTCTGGAAAAAGAAGCCAAACAAACATAAAATACCCATAACTGCTCAAAATTGCTTGCCTGACTATAATAGCCCCAGCCTGGGTCATAAGATGATCCCTTTTTTTTTTTTTTTTAATTTCATCAATCAGTCCTGATTTCAAAACTGATGTTCTTTCCTACCATATTGCATTTCATTGAATTATTTTCAGTTTTTAAAATATATTTTTGGAGCACCTGGTGGCTCAGTTGGTTAAGCATCTGACTCTTGATTTCAGCTCAGGTCATGTTCTCATGGTTCGTGAGATCAAGCCGTGCATCGGACTCTGTGCTGATGGTGCAGAGTCTGCTTGGGGTTCTCGCTCTCCCTCTCTCTTTGTCCCTCCCCTCTTCTCTCAAAATAAATAAACTTTAAAAAGTTTTTAAAAATACATATTTTCATATCACTAATCTTTTTTTTTTCCACCATGGTTTTGTACCTAGTTTCTTTGCCTAAGTTCCTTTTCAATTTATCATGCATATTACTGCCAGAACCATTTATATAATTATCATTCATTCATTCAACAAAGACTAAGAAACACTGTATGTCAGGTACTTTAGCTGGGTATGTAGTGCTGAAGATAAAACTTTAATAAGACAAATTCCCTGCCCTCAAAGAGTACTTTAGTGAAGGAGGGGGATAAAGATGATGACATTTCAAGCGATATATGCTCTGGGTGATAGAAATATGTTTAGGGTACACAAGGAGGAAGCCATTTGCTCTGCCTGGGGAGCCTGAAAACTCTTCACAGGGGAAACTGCAGTATTTCATTTACACCTGAAAGGAAATAAACTTACCAGACAGAGAAGGAATCAAGGAAAATTTCAGGCAGGGAATTAAGAGGAAAGCACCAGATAAGATCTTTTTCTCAAGAAGCTTGTGATTCAGTAGAGGGAGAAGAGCACTGCTATCGTGTTGTCCCTCTACTTAAAACTAGAACTTGATTTCCTCCTCTGCCAGGTCTATATACTCCTGCCCTAATTTCAAAGCCCTTCAGAATCTGGTCATCTTTCTGCTAAAGCACATATCCTCTTCTTTTATCAGACTAGTTTCTTCAGCAGTTCCAAAACACATTTAACGCCCTCCAATTTCCAATTCTCAGATCACTCTCTATTGTAGCATTTTTCTTCCCTTTCCCTCAGTGAGTTATATGATTGTCATTTTTATATCCCACCTCTTTCAAGAGACCTTTGCTTTCCTTCCTCCTGCAGTCTCCTACTTTATTACAAGTATAAATTCTACTTCTCCTTCAATACCCAGTTCAAATGCCACCTATTTCAAAAGATCTTTCCTACTCCTCTCATTCCATCTTTTTTCTTCCTTCTTTTTCCTATGGATGATGAATTGCCATAAGATGGTATTCACTACTTATTTTCACTTTGAGTGACACTGCAGTCATTGTTTATTAAAAATAATTTCCTGAAGTAGAGTCTATTTGTTTTTTGCACACAAAGAGGTATCTGGCACTAGTCGAGCTCAATAAAAGTTACTGAATATTCCATTTACTGAATTATTGCAATACCCCATTAATTTTTTTTAATATATTACGTGCAGAATTATGTATCTACAACTACAGATCATCTGGTGTCTCTCTCCCATCCTACCTGCAGCAAGTAAGAGGGCAAGTCCATATAAAGCATCCAAAAAATATTTGCCTGGTTATTCATCTACCCTTCACCCAACCTACTTAGTTACAATTTATTTGTAATTCTTCAAATCTTTCTTCCCCACTAAAGCATTGGAAAGTGAGAAGTCAAACTGCCTAAAGTCCCTGACCTGCAAGAATCCCTCATCAAATAAGTTATTTATTTTTATTTATTACATCTTATTTATTTAAGTAATCTCAACCCCTCCCCCCCAACATGAGGCTCAACTTATAATGCTGAGATCAAAAGTTGCATGCTCTTCCAACTGAGACAGTCAAGCACTCCCAAATATGCTGTTTAGTAATGAACTATGACTTGGATTTTATATATCTAAAAAAAAAAAAAAAAAAAAAATCATGCACAAAGTAGCCACCTCAGTATTTACTACCTAATTATTGCCTTTGAGGTATAACTAAAAATCACCAACTACTGGCCAAAGTCAAAAAAGGTGATATTTGTAGCACTGTAAGTTGGTACCTAAGAAAAGTCTTCCCTTCATGTCATTCTTTTTTGTATTTTTACTTTGTGCATGCTACATAAAACAGGGGAAAAACCATAAATAACAAAATAAGGCAAATTAAGTAAAATTTAGTTTAATCATGCTGTGTAAAACATATTTCCATTTCATTTATCAACTTTAAAAGAAAAGCAAATTTACCTAAAAATATTAAAGCATTCTAATTCTACAGATAGAATTAGAAGTACTGAAGTAATCTAATCCAATCCTTTATCTTTTAGATGAAAGAATTGAAATATGAGGGCCAACCTGAGGTCCCACAGGAGTTAGGGCTGATTTAGGCACAAAAAGATCTTTCAATCACTTCACATTCAACCTCAATTTGCTTCTTCATATAAATTTATTCTTAAACCAATGGTCTCTCCTAAATGTAAATACTGTATTAATGAATACTTGAGGAGATACAGGACATATTTAATATGCAAGACCACAGGCTAACATGAACAATGTAGCAATATTAGCCTATTTCCTTAACTTGGAAACTTTGTATTTAAGATAAACAGAAGAATTGAAAGAAGCAACAGAGTGAATAAAGGATTCTCCAACTTCAGTGATTCTAGGATAAAAACCATAAAAGACAAAAAGAGAAATGACATATATGAAAATTTAATCTGACTTCTTTGCTCCCTCTGCCCCTGCCATCATTCCAATGGCAATAAATAAATCCATCTGTTATGGACTGAAAACTGAATTCCCCCCAAATTCATATATTGAAGCCCCAGTACAGCTGAAGACTATAAGGAATTATGGTTAAAACAGGTCTTAAGGGTGGGGCCCTGATCCAGTAGAATTAATGTCCTTATAGGAAGAGATACCAAAGGACTCCTTTCCCCCATCTATGCACGAGAGAACATCATGTGAGCGCAGAGAGTCAGCGCCCTCTCTGAAAGCAAAGAACAGAGTTCTCACTAGAAATCAACCATCCTGGCACCTCAGTCTCAAACATTCAGCCTTCAGAACTGTGAGAATAAATTTCTGTTGTTTATGTGATGCAATCAGTCTGTAGTATTTTGTTATGGTAGCCTGAACAGACTAAGACAACATCTGCCCAAGTTTTAAAAAGTTTATATATTTAAATGAAACAAGTTCCTAGTGCCTACTAGTACTGTGCTAAATGGTAAATGTAGAATAACATCCTAAAAGGTAAAACATGACTATATCAGTCCATAAGGAAATAATGGAAAGATTGAACCATATTTAATATCTCCAAATTAGGCAAAATGCACTTGCCTTCTGGGAAATTAGATACGATTATATCTTATCACAAAACTTCCATTGTAATGTAATTCTGAAAAGGCTGGACCATTAGTTTGACCCAAGATGTGGAATTTCTTGTATTTGGGAGCCCACTTACCATTTTACAAGAATGGTCTTCAGAATATAAGAAATTCCATACATATATTGGGTCAAAGTAATGATCCAGGCATTTCAGAATTCAGAAAAGAATGAAGGTAGAAATATAAATATTTGGAGTCAAAGTAAATAAGTAAACAAAAATTTGGAGTCTACACATTTTCTAGTGCAGGATACATTTTCACGTACACCAGAATACTTATTAGTACAGTCCTGAGACACACAAAGTATTGATAAAAAAAAAATATCTGCTGAATTACATTGGAATTCCTCCTAGGAAATAAATACAAACAAACAGTTAACTATGTGTGTATGTATACACGTATATGTATGTATGTAACATGTTTAAAAGATTATGGCACTTACATACATAAAACCCTTAAAACTTTCATACATCCTAACGGAAATGTAAAATGCAAATTTCAAAATATTTGAAATATACATGATATTTATAAGGTTGATGTGTTTAACATATGATTTGCTGAGGCAAATTAACATTAAAAGATAAACAAGGTTACTTAGTGAGAGGTCATTACAACAATCCCCATTTGGGGTTGTAGGCTCTTCAAAGAAAAAGTCATTTTATAATGAAATTGCTTTGCTCTCCTCTGGAACTAGAAAAATAATTTTTCTTTCCCTACTTTTTCCTGGAGGCCTTCCTCCCACAGCTCATCATCATTTTATTTCAATCTGGAATGGTGGTTGCCTGGGCCAGGTGTACAACTGTCTTCTGTACCTTCACAATTCTGTGCTGAATTCTCCATTTCCTGAACCCAAAATATTTATTGTTCTTGGCTACATCCTTCATTTCCCTGAAGCACATGTTCTTTGTCAGTATATCTCAAAAGCATAAAACTAAAAGAAAAAAGCAAGTGGCACGGCTGTGTGGAGCATCTCTGGTATGACAGTATTTACGTAAACTTTTAAAAATGCACAATGCAATACTACCTATTGGTTTTGGATTCTATTTTGTCATGTTAAATTATCAAAAGTACACTGTCCTCAAAAGCTCACAAGTTTATGTTTTACAGCACAGTAAAAGGGTGGGGGGAAAAGGAAACATTAAGGTTTCAGAGGATGGAAATAGAAGAAAAATAAGTAGATGTCAGGAGAAAGAAACGTAGAAAAATGTATCAATGAGATATGGCTGTAATTAACAAATCACTAAAGTGCGTACACACATTTATAAGTGGCTATTTATTATTTTTTATTATTGATGGCGGGAATATATTAAAGATGTCTAAAACAACTTTAAAAACTTTTGAACTGCTATCTGCATAAGCACAAGCTACTAAAGACTTATTTCCCTTCTAATATATCTATCTGCCCCCTGTCAGCTATACAGCAAAGTGTGACTGGCTTATTGCTATATGCATTATTTTGTGTAGGACAATCTCAGAGAAAAATCTCTAAGTGATGTACAAGGGTTTTAAGAATGGTCTCCACAACATTTGTCAATTGATCACAGTGTATTTCTTTATTTGTTTATATGTGTGCCTTACTATACTGTGGGGCACTTGACAGCAATGATCTGATTTTATGCATCTCTATTTTCTTCAATACCAGCACAGAGTCCACCATAGCAGGTACTTGCTGGGCACTCAGTAAAGGTGAACTGACTAAGACAGTCATTTCTGTTTCTTGCACAGGCACAGATTTGATAGTCAAAATTCTAAAGTCACAAGAAAAAAAGGGTATGTGTGTGGGAGAAACATGACTAAGAAAGTAATTTGTGCTTTTACTGTAAGTATAAAAAGTATTCTTTTCATGGAATAACACTGAACGGACTGAGAATGGAGCTCTAAAAGTTTTAATTTAGAGTGGGAAACGCTATCTTAAATTCACTTGTAATATACATTCTTTCACTTCACTTCTATGAAACCAATGGACAAACGATAAGGATAACAAAAGTAATCATTATTAGGTGCTCTGTTAGTGTTATACACTTGAGATATATCTCTTTTATTCTTCAAACCAGCTCTTTAATAACTATTATTACACACATTTTACAGATTAGAAAAATTGAGGTTCAAAGAAATTACATGACTTGAAGAGTAAAATGAAAGAAAAAGGCAATCAGGATTAAAATTCACGCTTTCAATCTTTTGAAAAACACAGTTATATACCTTACTATATATAAGCAAAAGATATTAATTATATGATTCACACACATTAGATAACGGAAATAGAAGTGTGCCAGGCTGGTTTTGATACTGGATATACCAATAACTCACAAAATTGAACTACAGCTAATATCCCCATTAAATAAACTGAACAACCCAAATTTTCAGTGAGAATCTTGGAAAATCAGATAGGTACAAGAGCCAAGCTAACTTAAAATTACGTATAGCTCCTAAATGTTCACTGGGGTTAAACAGAGTAAGGTCTACTATTCAACGAGATACTCTGCAGTCTAATACAGAGTGTGTATGTGTGTGCACAGGCAGAGAGATGTCTTTGATATCTCTCATCAAAAAACTGAAGGTGCAGAAACATCCAAGGTATAATCCCGCCTTTCCCACTTAAAATAAAGAGGTCGTAAAAGAGGCAGGGTGCATAAAAGGAGAAGCAATAGCTCAACAGTTGAGAAGAATATTCTCTAAAGGGTTAAGAGGGGTTCCCTTTGTGGGGAAAAAGGTTTAGGAAGGGAATGACTTTTATTTTCCACACCATACAGTTCTGTTTTATATCCTTTATAGGATACATGAATTTTGATAGTATGAAAATAAAAGAGGCATTACAAATTATCTCCTAGAGGCTTCAAGTGGTTTAGATTTAAAATAAAAACTTTTATTTTATATTTGATATTCATAGTAAACAACGGGACAAGGGAGGCACACTGCTTAAAGGAAATAGGAAAGACAAGTGCAGGAAAATTCCTTTTTAAAATTCTGGGAGATGAAAGTTAGTTAACTCTTTATCTTGTCATTTAAGCCCCACGCTCTAAAAGCTTTCTGCTTTCTGTTTTCTGTATGTTTTCAACATATAGAACCACAGTTTTGTTGTATAGGGGGGAAAAGTTGATTTTTCTAGTTTCAGGTTTTCTACTAGTTAAAAATTTGCTCCTGCAGGATGTAATTATGTGTGTGTGTGTGTGTATGTATGTACAAACCTTGAATTTAATTAAACTACAGTTCTCAGCTTTTTAAAAAGAATTGTGTCTACATTTCTATATTTTTATTTTTAATGTTATTTATTTTGAGAGGGAGAGAGAAAGAGAGAGTGAGCGAGCAGGGGCATGTTCTCCCCTGAGAGACAGAGAAAGAGAGAGAGAGAGAGAGAGAGAGAAAGAGAGAGAGAGAGAGAGAGAGAGAGAGAGAGAGAGAGAGAGAGACAGACACCCAAGCAGGCTCTGTGCTATCTGCACAGAGCTCGATGCAGGACTGGATCTCACGAAAGATAACGACCTGAACTGAAATCAGAAGCCAGACACTTAAACTGAGCCACCCAGGTGCCCCATTGGATTCTATATTTTAAGCCAAATCATTAAACAAAATCTCTTCCACATATAGTCAAACATGTCCATGAAGATCAAAGCCTCATTTTATAATGTTATGAATGATACCTTTGGAGTTGAGCCATACACAATTTATACAGCAGTACCCAAGAACCTTGCCAAGATACACATAAAGAACATAATCAAAGCTTTGTATCTATTAGTGAAAAATTCAAAATAGTATAAATTTTCACCAGTAAGAAATGGTCAGGTAAACTACTGTATATCCACACAGTGGAATATTATGAAGCCAGCAAAATAATGCTGTGGATGTCACTGATAAGCAACTGATGATACATAAAGTGAAAAAAGCAGGTTACTACACTGTATTTAACCCCAGTTTTAGTTTAAAAAATGTATATGAGTAGGAAAAATCTAGAAGGACACAACAATATCAAGTTCTTTCAGCATGGTAAGATTAAGTAACTTAAAAAAAACTTGGATACATTTTCTAAGTTTTGTATTACAAATGTGTAATAACTGTAGGAATAAAATGAAACAAAAGAGGTCTTATAGGGTTTGGGTGGATTTTATTTTTTTAAATCATCTGACTTGTGAGAGAAACCTGCTCCCTCCACCCCAACCCGAAGGGGAAGATTTATGCAACATAAGCTACATAATCAGGGGTGGTTTTCACTTTGTATTTTTATCAGGTATCTTTCAAACTGTGCCAACCCTGCGGTTGGTAGTCTGTTGTTAGATTTTGAAGATGAGTTGTTAGTAAAGTGCTGTTATTGATAAAAATACATAATTGAGAGATCAACCAACCCAATTGAGGCTCCCTGAAAGAACACTATTCCAGGAAGAGTATACTGGGGTTTCTTGCCCTGGGTAGATTCACTTCATAAATGGATTAACTCTTGGTTAACTAGAAAATTCTGGAACAACCAATTTCCCAATAATGATGTATTTTTTTAAAAAACAATTTAGTATTTAGTATGCTCTAAAATACCCTTTCTTTGCATTCTACCACTGGCAGCTTTTCACCACCAAAGAGTCCCAAATTCCTGGAAATTGAGTACAGATGAGGTTCTTTCCTCCTATCTTTTACTGGTTCCCACGAAAGCTGCCAGCAGGAGGCAGCAACGACTGGCTGTGGCAACTGCAGAGGCTCTACTCTGCACAGTAGTTAGCTGCTGGCTTCATTCTTCTGTCATTATATAAGCAAGATGACACTGTTCTCTAATCCAGCCAAAGCTGATAAGTACCATCAACCTGTCACTTCCTACATTTCAAATTCTAACATCACAGCATCAAAGAGTTTTTACATTTCGATTTCTTTTGCTGGCAGCAGCCGGTAGCCTCTCATTCTCCCACGGTGTTCTAATGCTGCATTTGCACGCCGGGGTTACTCCCAGACTGAATAGCGGGTCATCCCCTGCTCACTGAGCTCATCTGTGGCCCATGTGCTAGGCAATTTAGATCCAATCAGCCCTTATTTAGCTCAAGAGTAATGAGCAGCATAGTGACACAGACTTAAGCCTGACCCTCAGGACACTGCTCATCAAGCAGTAAAACTGTGACAAAATCATTCATCTTCCACCCGCTGGCAAGAAATAATACTCGCACTCACTGTATTACTTTTCAAGATTAAAAAAAAAAAAAAAAGTCCTGAATTTTCATGATGTGAGACATTAATTTGCAGAAAGCTGAATTCCCTTAAACCCCCCTGTTGCTATGAGCTCACCAGGGGGAAATAGGCCTTAGGAGACTGAAATGGAATAAAGAAAATTGCTCCAGCTTTCTTTTCATTTTAAATAAGCCTTAAATCTGACAAGAGATATCCTAAAGAGAGAAAAATATATATCTTGTAAGGTAAAGAAGAAACAATTGAAATTAAGAGTTCCAAATGCTAGTTTCACTCCTTATATTTGTTCTCAATTCTGTTAAAATATAAATAAATTTTGAAACTGAGAAATTACTCACCCTTCTCCACAAAGTAGATGGAGAAAGCTTAGGAATTGTTCCTTATGGTCCATATGGTGGCAAAAGTAGTAAATTTGTATCATAAAACAAAAATGTACTCGGACAGTTTCCAAGAAAATACATCTTAAAGAAAATAACTTTAGGGTAATTACCAGAAAATGGTGGGATAGCTGAGAATATTTTGAAACTATAACGAATCTACTTTTTCCACAATTTATAGTGCCATCTGAGGTCTTATTAATCCAAAAATAATTAATGGAATAATTAAGAGATCAGTTTCTTTCCTTCAGTGACACATCACATCATTAAAAAACAGGTCTAGCAGCTTGTTGTACTATACATTTATTGGATGTAAATGCTTAAATTATTGCTTCCTCTGAGGATCTCCCTTTTATAAATGACAGCCGCAACAGCAGTTTATCTCAATGAGTTTTTATAGACTGGGTCCACTTACTGAAATCACAATTGTAGATATTTTTACCCATTCCATAGTTGGAAAAGAATTAACTTTAGCAAATGCATCACAAATGAGAGGTTCCAGTCTTCAATATATTTATTATGACAACATGTCTTTGGTTTAAGAACATAGCACCGTGTGGTGCCATGGAAGTGCACAGTATTAATGTCTTCCTACAAACTCATTGCTGAATTTCATCTAAAGCTTCAAAGATCTGGGTGGTCCAAATACCTATAGTGAACTGTGGGGTTCAGGCAAGGAACCACAGGGACATAAATAAGATTGGGGAAAGTAGCTTTCGCTTCACCCAACATCTTTTGATTTACCATTTGCTAAAGAGAAATGTTCTGGTGCTTGGTACAGAAAATAATCATGGCACTTCTATTCCCTGAACAACTGAGCTGATCTACTTTCAAAATAATGAAATGTTTCCTTTGCAGAGTATATTTCTTTTGTCCTTGCCTTTTGTCCCAACATTTTTCGCCCCAATTTCTGTTTTATAGTGTTATTTTTCCATCTCTACCTTCCCTCTTTTTTCTAATTATGAAAGGTACATTTACTGTTTCATCCCAGAGAAAACAGATTTTTAGTTATTGCAAACCTTGAGAACTATTAATCAGAAAAGAAGTATAAAACTCCATTCACCCACTTCTTGAAAGTAGGAATAATCTTGAGGGGCGGGACCAATATAAAGCTCTATTTATCTCTTACTTTTCTTTAATTTTATAATTATTGGTAATTGGTGTTAAATATTAGACCTGATCTATAACTGGAGATCAAAAACTAGGGGCACAGCAAAAACAAAAAATAGAAGACTGAGGAAAGTGGGGGAAAACTAAGAAGTCACAGAAACTTTGGTACCTTTTCTTTGTGTGCAGCAGTCTGAATCTCACACATACGTGCCTTGTTATGAGTCTATTTTCCTACGTTGTGCTGTGGTCACTCAAGAGGCCCTCTCTTCCAGGAATTTTCCATCCTGGGGTATTGTCTTAAAATATTTTTTTGATTATTTCCTCACTCCATTATTTCAGTTCCCTCTTTAAATACCTTGCTTCTGACCGAATCCAAATACAGATGATATCTACTTTTAGATTTGAGGTGTTCCTGTAGATCCAGACTCAATGGAGAGCTTCTCAAAATTTCAAAAGCAAGCCAAAAGCTCAAAGGCCCAATTACTCCACTTGTTTACACATTTCAGTGGGAGAAGAGTTTGGTGATAACTATTCAATAGTTAAAATAATAAAAGTGGGACAAAAATTTTAGCTAGAATAGACACAAATTTTATTTTTCAATAAGACCCAAACCCTTTTAATTAACTGAGAAGAATGTACTCTTGTCATCTCCCTGGAGGTCCTTTCTGCCCACTGGTGCTTGAGAAGGCAATAATCATGGAGGTGAAATACAGTTTATACATTAAACCCATAGCCTGTCTGCACAATTACTGTTGTCTACTTTCAAGTGGATACTGGCAAGAATTATTAGATAAGCAAGTAAAAGTTGGGGACAAGTATAAATCATTATCAAATAATGCTGAATGACTAAAATAGTAAAATATGAAATGGTAAAAAGACGATGGTTTCAATAAACACTTACCTAAGTACCTTTCTATTCTCATGGTCCATCTTTCATGTAATAAATACATGAGTACATGTCATATATGCTGCATTTAACTGCTTTACTAATGTACCCCAAGTGCCTATAATAATGTCTGCTCCCATAGCAGGCACTCATAAATATTAGTTGAGTTTTTTTAAATAATTTGCTTAATGAATGTGTATCCTCTGTTAAAAATAATTACAGCACAGGTAGAAAGCACTAAAGGATATTAGAGATAAAATGTTAAGGAGGTTCAAAAGGAAGAGAAATTATTCAAGATTAGGGACACATAGACAAGCATACATTTCAAGAGAAGCTTGGGGCACCTGTGTGTCTCAGTTGGTTAAACGTCTGATTTTTTATGTCAGCTCAGGTCATGATCCCAGGATACTGGGGTCAAGCCCCATTGTCAGGTTCTGTGCTGAGCATGGAGCCTGCTTAAGATGCTCTTTCTCTCTCTCTCTGCCCCTCTCCCCTACTCATGCTCTTTCTCTAAAATAGGATAGGAAAGGATAGTAGGAAAGGATGTTGTTCACATAAAAAGAGAAAAAGGTAAATAAAGAAAATAAACATGTACTGAGAGATTATTATGGCCCATGTTCTGAATAGGTATAGCATCTAAGTCAGTGCTGTCCACAGTGTCTTCTGCTTTCCACTACAGTAGGCACTATGTATAGGTATCAAAGACTTGCTTTATACCTAGTGTGATAGAGGAGTTGAATTTTACCTTGTGCAGCAAAAAGAGTAGCAACTCTCAGACACTAACAGGGGTTCCTTTAGAAGCAGAAAAGCACAGGGTTCCTAGGTGGCTCAGCTGGTAGAGCATGTAACTGTTGATCTTGGGGTTGTGAGTCTGAGCACCACATTGGTGTAGAGATTTTTTTTTTTTTTTTTAAAGAAACAGAAAAGCACAGTTTGCTACTGTAGAATTGTCCACTACTGCCTGGAATTCTGGCTTCTCCCATATATGATGCCCATGTACGATTCTTTCTGATTCTATCTCTAGTTCTGATCCATTCATTTAGTAATAATTTCTGAAGTTACCTTACCCTTCTATATCCTTCTAAATAAATCATTTGTTTTGTTTTCTTTTCCTGTACTCTGCTACTCCACCTCTATGCCTACTATGACCAGCACTGACCATTTTTGACTTCTGATCTTGACAATTACTTTCATTCCCTGGATTTAACCCTTTTCTTATCATTGTTTATCACCACACTTCGGCTTATTCAGTCCTCAGATCTTTCTCTACTATGTTCTGGCCTGAGCCCTCAACTGGTTCTGATAGGAAAAGACAAAAGTAAGAAAGATTTGGAGAATTCTTGAGAATTAGTAGTTCCATCTGACTAAAATAACCGGGAAATCACAAGAAAAAGTTGCAAATGTGGGAAAGCCAGACTGTGGAAGACTCTGAAGACCATGGTAAGGACTGTGAAATTTTCTGTGGTTATCAGGATGTCAGTCAGTAACAGTGTTAAAACACAGAATGACGTAAATAGACTTGTTCTCTAAAAAGATAAATGTGGAAAAATGAGATGAGCACAAACAACACAAGGAAAAATAAATAGGACTTCATTAAAATTTAAAAAAAAATTATGCTGCAAAGGACAACATCAAGAAAGTGAAAGATAACCCTCAGAATGGGAGAAAATATTTGCAAACCACATATCTGATGAAGGACTTGTCTCTAGAACATATAAAAAATTCTTTACAGTTCACTAACAAAAAGCCCAATTTAAAAATGGGCAAAGGATCCAAATAGATATGTCTCCAAAGAAAACAGAATAGTCAATAGGCACATGATCAATAAGCACATGAAAAACACACAATATCATTAGCCACCAGAAATGCAAATCAAAACTATAATGAGATGTTACCTCTCATCCACTAAGATCACTTGAATCAGAAAGACACTTAGCGGGGCGCCTGGGTGGCGCAGTCGGTTAAGCGTCCGACTTCAGCCAGGTCATGATCTCGCGGTCCGTGAGTTCAAGCCCCGCGTCAGGTTCTGGGCTGATGGCTCGGAGCCTGGAGCCTGTTTCCGATTCTGTGTCTCCCTCTCTCTCTGCCCCTCCCCCGTTCATGCTCTGTCTCTCTCTGTCCCAAAAATAAATAAAAAACATTGAAAAAAATTTAAAAAAAAAAAAAGAAAGACACTTAGCAACAAGTGCTGATGTGGATGTGGACAGATTTCAAACCTTAAACCCTGTTGGTGGGAATATCAAATGGTATACTAGAAATGGTTCAGTATTTCCATAAAAGGTTAAACAGAGTTACCATATGACCCAGCAATTCTATTCCTAAGTATATACCCAAGAGGAAAACATTCCCACACAAAAGCTAATACATGTGTTCATAGCAATATTATCCATAGAACCCCCAAAGTGGGAACAATCCAATCTCCATCAAGAGATGAATGGATAAATAAATGTGGGTAAAATGGATTATACGGCAATAAAAGGGAATAAAGTACTGATATATGTGGTAATATGGATATACCTTAAAATCATTATTCTAAGTGAAAGAAACTAGTTACAAATGATTACATGTTGGGCGATTCCATTTTTATGAGAGGTCCAGCAAAAGCAAATCTATAGAGACATGAAGTAGATTAGCTGTTGCTAAGGATGGAGGTTGGGTAGGGGAAAATGGAGAGTGACTGCTAATGGGTATAGTGTTTCCTTCTGGGGTGACAAACTGTTCTAAAATTATGATGATGGCTGTATAACTCTATGTAAATATACGATAACCATGATATATAATAACCATTTAACTGTATGGTATGTGAATTATATCTTAATAAAGCTGGCCAGTAAGTGAATTGTATGATAAGTAACTTATCTCAATTAAGCAGTTTAAAAAAAAAAAAAAAAAAAAAAAAAGATGGTCTGAAGACAGAAGGCACTGGAGGCACAGAGAGTAGGAAACCTTAATAATGGTCTAAAAATGGAGGAAATGGTAGTGAGAATAAAAAAGGAATGAAAACATTAAAAAAAATTTCTATCAACTGGGTATACGGAGAAAGGAAGGACATATTTATATATCCCATTTCTACCTTAAGAAATTAGTTTTCTTTTTCTACAGCAGCTCCTTAGCATCTCAGACATATAGAATCACAACTTTTAACAGTTCTAGAATTATTAGGCAATATTCATGTTCCCTACAACCTGGACTTTGTTTTTAAGCAATCTGATTCATTTACACAACCAAATGCATTTACTGAATGGCCACTGTGTTAAAAGTACAATATCAGAATGAGTTAAGAACTATCCAAGGTGTAAGTACGTACATGCGTGCATGTGAATGTGTTTACTGAGGTTGCCAGGCTTAAAGTGTAGTACATAGAAATGATTATGGGTTCTTTTGAAAACAACAGTAATGACAATAAGAGCAACGGCTCACATGTATCGAACACTTTCTGTGCCAAAAACTTCATATTCATTATTGCATTTAATCCTCAAAACACCTAGTAAAAGTATGTGCTATTACCCTCATTGCAGAATGAATAAAGTTGAGATTTGGACACATAAGTTTTCCCTTAAAATATTTTAAAAGAATTATTTTGTACTTATGTAAGGAGAATCCATGTGTATGTAACAGATCTAGTTGCAGACTAAATGACTTAAATATTAATTCCTATGTATGAAAAATTAAGTAATCTATGTTTTAGCAAAACAGAAAAAAAGTTCACAAAACTGAGTTTATATAACTGCATGAATTTATAAAATGTTGTATGAAAAGCTATAGTGAAAATATTTTGCAAAATTCAAGCCTAGTAAACAGTTAATATTAAGGTAAAATACTAATTCATCATATACATTAAAATCTCAGTTGAAAGATAAATAAAATATTTAATAATGGAAAAAATCATTAACTTTTTACACACTCTCAAAATATTAAGATTTATACTACTTTCCCTTGAGATGCTTATGCTTTCTCAATAGCAACCAAAACTGGTAGATGGATCACTTTTAGTAAGCAACAAAACTATTTGATTTTTCAAATAAAAACTAGAAATATCCATGAAACACAATCATGTGCTCTCTCCCGAATTATTAGAACAATGCCAAAAACATGCATCAAATCATACATACATAAGCAGTAACCACTCATAATAATAGAAAACCCAAAACAAAAGGAGGAAAAGGCCTGCATGCTGTCAAAAGCATCCTTTCTATTTTTCCTGAAAATTCATATGCATTTTTTGTCATCCAGCAGTCCCTCAGGAGAACATTTCCTCTTGTATTTCTTCCTTCCCTAACTAGACAACCCCAATTCTCTCACAGATTAAAAAAAAAATTGTTTAGAATAAATGATACCACACTAATAAAAGTTAAAATAACTAGAACTACTGAGCAAGAAAAACATTTGAGGGGAATAATAAACACAGTTCTATGCACGTGCATACACAACTCCCCCCCCCCCCACCCCGCCCAATCCCAAATGTCAAAATTGATATATAATACACAGATGAACTTCTAGGCTCACTGGAAAAGAAGAAAAAGTGTTTAAATATATATGTATTCTCAAAATGTATTTTGAAGCCAGGAAAACAGAGGCTTAATCTTTTAAGGAGTTGTACTCAGCACATAGAATATCAAAAAGAAACTAACCATGCCTTCTGAATTATTTCGTAGTCTCAAAATTTAACATTTTAGACAAGTTTTCAACTGCCTTTAGACCTCTTCTGCAACCAAGCTCTTGTTTAATACAAAATAGGATGTCAGTTGATCAATATCCATTTGGCTTAAATTCATAAGTCCACAACCTCCCTTAAGTGGTAGAACAAACAGGTACAAAGCCTGAAAATTTATTGTTTCTTTTTAAACTCCAAATGATATTTGCAGATGCCAAAAGGCATTTTGAAATCACTCACCCTTACTTCAGTAAAAATGAAAAAGGGGGATGGGAGGAGGGAGAATCTCATGAGGCCTTGTATGTCAAGTTTTTGCCCAGAGCTAATTTTCATAGCTGTGTTATAAAACCCTGAAAATGGAGGTTTATAATGGAAATGCTGACAGACCCTTAACTATAGCAGCATGAATGGATATAATTAAAGAAAAGCTTTTGGCTACACCTAACTCCACAAATGAAAGCTGCCATTTTTATATTAACCTCAAATAACAGCAAGTGAGAACCAGAAATGGGATTCCAGAAAGGTAATGTGAAATGTTAAAGATGACTGCTAAAAACTGCTTGACATTCGAAGTTTTAAACATGGAGGCATTTAGTTAACATAACCAAGTCAGTATTTTCATAATGCTACTTAATCAGCAATAAAGAATGCTCTGGTGAGCCATCAGCTCCAGTTAGCAGAAAGTGGCATATGAAGTTATTATTTCTTAACAGCCTAGAGGGAGCCGCTTCTCCCTTTAATCAGTGATCTTCGTTCCTTCCTACCTATAATTTCTCTGTCATACAGTTATAAAACTATTACCCAGTTCAACATACACACTCACACATCCTGCACACACATTTATGCAAGGACTGGTACCTTATTCCCACCTGAATTTGAAAACAGAAGAGATTGCTAAGGTAAAGTATTTCATTCTTTTTCTTGTCAGGGATGCAGCCAGGAATAAATATCATCAATCTATGTAACCCATCTTCCTTATCTAAACCAAAATTCAAAGAATTTAGCTCTGTTCTTCAAAGGGGGGCAGGGAGCCTATGCTTTAGTTTTTATCAACTATCAAAACATTTTTGAACCTTTTAATAATATTAAAAGTAATACTAACATTATAGCATACCTAGGAGGCTCCTATGAAAAGATCCTCAGAGAAGTTCCAGATTTTGGATTAAGAAAGTAGGAACAAACACATCTCTATGATCAAATATCTAAAGGACTTTTTCTTGTGTTTCCCCTCTCTGCCTCCTTTTCTTCTTTCTTTTTAAGTTAACAATCCTGAATGATCTCTGGGGTTCTTTCCCCAAAGATCCGAAACTAAAAGCCTGTCCATCTTCAGGGTATCTGCCTTGGAAGCTCTAAAACTGATGAAATAAAACAAAACCATCCAAGTCACAGTCCCTCTTATTATATACTTTAATCAGTCTCACTGAAGAACTGTGTGCAAATTACAATGCAAGCTTCAGAAAATTAAAAGATGGTAGCACCTACATGATGACAGCTTTAATGAAGACTCCCCACACTACTGCACTTTTCTTTTTTTAATATTTATTTTGAGAGAAAATGTGAGTGGGGGAGGGGCAAAGAGAGAGGGAGGGAGAGAATCTCAACCAGGCTCTGCACTGCCAGCATAGGACCCAATCCTACAAATTGTAAGATCATGACCTGAACCGAAATCAAGAATCAGACACTGAACTGACTGAGCCACCCAGGAGCTGCATGCTCCACTCACTGTTACTCAAACACATTGAGCTCATTCTTCTCTCTGCTAAAAATGCTCTACAATTATGGCAACGGAAGTGATATATGATTACACAGTCACTTACAGCAACTGTTTTTAATCATAGTTGAGCATTATAAAACAAAACTAAAAGTAGGTATGTGTGCAAGGAATTAAATGTTATCAACATAAATATATTTGTGTCTTTTTCATAGGTTAGTCCTACAGATCAACGGCCTTGGTTTAGATGATAGCAGACTACAAACCCAAAGGAGATCTAGTTAAAAGAAATTTCTAATATAAATGTATACTTGCTTTCGCCTTATATAATCAATAATCTTCAACATGCATCCTTGATTCCTACCTTTGTACTTGACTAGTAATGCCCATGATTACCAGAGATGCATTACAGTTTATAAGATACTTGCAAGCAGAATTTTTCCAACATTTTGAAATAGTTTTGGCTTTAATACTAAAGGATTTTTACCAAATTGAATTTAAAGAGCAAAAATTTGTTTTTATTATAAGAAATGAAATTTAGATGGAATAATGTTGATAATAAATTAAAGATAAATTACTGCAAATAGGGGCGTCTGGGTGGCTCAGTCTGTTAGGTGTCTGACTTCAGCTCAGGTCATGTTCTCATGGTTCGTGGTTCGAGTCCCACGTCGGGCTCTGTGCTGACAGCTCAGAGCCTGGGCCTGCTTCAGATTCTGTGTGTCTCTCTCTCTGGCCCTCCCCCACTCACACTCTGTCTCACTCTCTCAAAAATAAACATTAAAAAAAATTTTTAATTACTGCAAATAAAACATGATTTACTTGTCTCCACCCCTCTTTGTGATCATTTTTTCCATCTGATGACTCATTTAAAAAATATATAACTTGTAAAAACATAAAAACAAACTGAACAAAAAGCACTATCCCCCTTTTTTTAGTAGCAAAAATAACAGCTAAAAGCACTCATAAATATATATGAATAGGTAACACTTTAAGGTTTACAGTTTGCGAATATCATTTAACTGCTTATGATTTATAAATATATATATATAATGGTTTGGTTAGTTTCTGTTTAGTTATTTGTAAACTTTAACAACGGTAATGTAAGAAGGTAGCTGTGATTGGTTAGAGTCTGAGTGGTGATACTGAGACCTATTTTAGTAAGTCACAGAAAGTCCATGTTTCCATTTCTTCATCTATAAACAGGCAGGACAAGGTTGGCAAAGAAATAAATGAGTACAGTATTTGTATACTGTATGTCTTTCAAGAATACAACAATTATTCTTGTGTTTCTAATTATCATTCTTAAAGAATAACCAAAAAAGTCCTAGGTAGGAGCTTAAAGACAAAAAGAAGTTAGTGAACAAAAAAGAAATAAAGAAGAAATTTCTTACTTTCTTACTTTTATTTACATTTTTAAAGCCTCTCCAACTTTTGAAATTAGTCCCATTCTCCTATTACCAAGTTTCCATTAACATTTTTACAAACTTCAGCATTTAATTTCTTATCTGAGAATGCATATTTTCTAAATATACTCCATATGCTAATCTAAAAATGAGAAAGGAGGCTTTCTCATATACTATTAGGGAGTGTAAAAGTTGGCACAAGTTTTTTTTTTTGTTTTGTTTTGTTTTGGGGGGGTAGAAAATCTGGTATCATCTATCTACATTTAAATGCGCATAGACCAATTCATTTTTAGAAATTAATCTATTCTTCCACAAATACACAGAGAAGGCACATATAAAGATGTTAAATAAAACTGTTTAAAATAACAAAGTGGTAAACAATATAAATTGACATTATTATGGTATTCGTTAAACAAAGTTTGGTACAACCATATAATGAAACACTAAGTAGCCATTAAAAAGAATTAGATGGGTATCCATCTACTAACATGGAAAGCTGCCAAAGAAATATTAAGTGAAAGGCGAAAGATTTATTCGATCTGAAGAAAAAAAAAAGAAATATTAAGTGAAAAAAGGCAGGTGCAGAACAAAGATCATCTGTTTTGTGTTTTTAGCCTATAAATGAGAAGAAAAAAATCTGGAAGATTCTATGAGAAACGATTTTATTCTGTGGAGTAAAACGAAAGCAGTATTTAAGTGGATCTGAAAACATTGTTTTATATGGGTGATTGGTGTTATCAACAGAAAAATCTTATTTTAATCTCAGAATAAATTGTCTTACCTGGAAATATTTCATGCAGTTGAGGTTAGAACTCTGCAGCAAAATAATTTAAAGAAGCTTACCTTTTTTTTTAATGGTACAGGGTGGTCAAACTCTCCTTAAGGGCACAAAATGCAAATGTTTCAGTAGAAGCCACCTTAGATTTGAGCTCATGATCTTGTTTAGACTATCTGAAACATTCCTTTGGATAATACTATTCCTTTAGCAAAGGTAAAAAGGGAAGGAGGGGCAAAGAAGCAGTTAGGGGACTGCACCAGAGCTGCTCGGAGTTTAGTTTTATGTGTTAGCACATAAACTTTCTTTTTAAAGAATTACTGCTCAAAGTAACAGTTTGGAAACTACTTATGCCAACATAAAACCAACTCCTCTCTCTCCATTTGGATTTCATGAGTGTATCGAAAGGAAAGTTTTAATATAGAATCAACATAGGTGATGACATAAAATAAATCGATAAATTAGAGTATTTACTGGAAAACGTACCTGATTCTGGCCAGAACAGCTTGTAGAAAGCTCAACACGATCCTAAGTTCAGATTCTTGACAAGCTCGCAGAAGCATACTGAATCCATCATTAAGCAGTTTTTCATGGGAAGGATGCAAGCAATGGCTAGTCTCAAACACTTCTTGAACACCATCAATATAGATGGAAAGAAGGGTCCAGAGAGTCTGTCTTTGTCCCATTTCATCATTCTTAGATACCAAGAATTCTTTTGCTTTCTCTCGAAAAGCACCTGAAAATTTCTCAGCCAAAACACCAATGTCCAGATTTTTCTGGATATACATCAAGAGGAAGGCCACTTGACCCTTCCAAATGAGAGGAGATGTTATAAAGGAAGGCTTGAGGAAATTCAGGAGGCCTAACACATGACCTGCTACATCTTCCACCTCTGCAACAGCTGCTAAGAGTAGAAAAAGGATGAAAAAGTTCTGAAGACCAACTTCAGTTAGTTCTTCCATTCTTTTTTGATGGAATTTAGAATATATTCTGCAAAACAAAACAAAAAAAAATTACCTTAAAAATTTTTCAAATAACAGCTTTTAAAATAACCTTTTAAAATAACAGCTCAATACTCCTGACAATCTCATGACTGTAAATTTAGCTAATTCTTCATTATAATGTTGCCATTGTCACTTTTTCTACTTTGAAAATACTCACAGAATACTCATACCTTCAAATTTCTCAGTGAAGCAGCAATCATCTATGAGTGAATTAAAAGGATTCAGTGGTCTTCCCCAAAGGACAGTATAAGTTCTTTTCATATAGTACATGGCTTTTCCTGTTATTTTAGTACTCTTAATCACCTTTCTTTTTTAATTTTTATTGACAAATAAGAAAGAATATATATCCCCTTTTTTTTAAAGTTTATTTATTTTGAGAGAGGGTGAGGGTGAGGGAAAGGGGGAGGGAGGGGGAGGGAGGGGGAGAGAGGGAGGGAGGGAGAGAGAGAAAATCCCAGGCAGGCTCCATACTATGAATGTACTGCCTGACACGGGCTCAAATCTACGAACCATGAGATCATGACCTGAGCTGAAACCAAGAGATGGACACGTAACTGACTGAGCCACCCAGACACCCCAAATATATACTCCTTTAAGTACAATTTGATGTGCTTTAAAAAAATCTTAATGGGGCAATTTTAAAACAATTTTCCTTAAACTCTTTCTCCCTGTACCCCTCACAAAGACCTGCTCTTGCCAGAATTATACCTAAGACAATTCAACGTGCTGGAAAAATTATTTTCACTTATTGATAAAGTAAAATGGTTAGTGTTTAAATGTGCAAGACTCCCCATTTAAAAATCTCTTGTGTTAATATAATTTACTAGTCGAAGTAAAGGATTACTTCATCAATTAAGGGATTAGGATAGGAATAATAGAACTGTTACTGAATAAATTCCAAATATTTGTTTTAAATAAAAGTTCTGAGTATTATGTCTTCCATAAAATGATTTAAGATTCAAAGATAAACTGGCAAACAGAAAAAAAAAAACTACTGTTTGAGCCACATAATTTTTGGAGGTTTAACAAAGAAGTTACCATTAAAAAAAAGTATACACTAAAAAAATTCTACTGTATCACCATCATCTTGCAAGTCATATATGGGAATCAAACAGGAATTTCATTTAGTGGTTCCTGACAAATCCCTACCTAGAACATGAAGGAATTCTTACTCTGCAAGAGCTCCCATTATATAAGCTGAGCAAGTGGTGGGGGGCAGTATATTTTACAAAGAGGGCTAGAAAAAGGGCTAACAGATAAAGAAAGTAGATCAAGGGAAGACAATAAAAATTCATATCTATTTAACAAGCAAAATTCTCAAAAACAAAAACCAGATAAATATGACCAAAAGTTTATTTTACCACACCAGAAATGAAAACTGGGCATTCTTCTCAAATGAGAACATTTGAGTTATTTGGTTCTACCTTCTGGTTAGTTTTCATTCAAGGAAGCAGGACTAATGGGACTGCTGAATTCAAAGAATGCAGAGTTTTACAGACTGACTCTATTACCTGCCAGTGTATGATTTGGAAAGGTTTTCTATTTCTGTAATTTTGAATAAAATTTATGCACTGAATTATATAATAACGTTACAATTAATTTTGGCAAAAGAAACAACAGTTCTCTAATATATTTAATATATGGAATTTCAATCTTTAGGACAGATGAGATAAACCAAAATTCTCCCCAAGTTCTAGATACTAGGTTTGTTCCTTACTATAGTAAATTGGCAGGATCAAAAGGCTGCATGTTTTGTTGTCCTGTATACACTAGGGAATACATTTTAAATGTATAAACCATAAAGACTTCTAAGCACAAGTTAACTTTAAAAATACAAACAGTTAAGTAACACTTCTTCAGAGTGAACGTTCATGACAAAGAAATATATGGCACATACCTTCCTTTGACTTGTTTCCAAGGATGAGGGCCATTGTTCTTCATTGCTTTCTTAACAACTTTTGCCAAAATGCAAAGGAAAATGGTGTAACTACTGCTGGATTTATACAGGCCATTATCTTGTTTATCACAACAGCAAGTCTTCACCATTTCTAGCATAGACAAGGGTGACTTAATGATATGTGTAAGGCCTTTCAAAGGAAGCCAAGAGATGCTAAAAGAACTATTCTAAAAGCAAAAAAGAAAAAAAGAAAAGAATATAAGTATTAAATCCAAGTAAACAAAAATGGAAATCCCAATTAGCTCACTAAAAGTTTGACTTGCCTTGATCACATAAATTACAAACAGTACTACACATCCTGCCAAAATAAAAATTCCACAAAAGCAGAGACACCAAGGGCTGTTCAAATTCCTAAAACATCTCCAATATGTCTTTTTAACAGTTGGTCTGTCCAAATTAGGAAACATACAAGATCCATCCATTGCATTTGGTTGCTTTGCTTCTTTAATCTCTTATGTAAGTTTCCCAGAGTTTATGTCATACCATTTATTTTTATATTAGATCATTTATTGTGTAGAATTTTCTCCAATCTGGATTTAGCTGCTAGTATCTCCCTAGTGTCATGTAATGTACTCTTTTATCCCCTATTTGTTCTGAAAATCGGTAGCTGTATCTAAAGGATTGATCAGATTCATGCAAGTTGAGTTTTTTGATAAGAATATTCCATTGGTAGTACTGGGTACTTCATGTTGCAATTAGGAAAACAGACATTAAATTGGGTCATTCCTTTTGTGACGTTAAGATTGAGGGTCTTATCAACCTGATCTGTTAATCTGAGTGATCCCCAAGATTCTCACTGAACAACTTTAGCAGCCATTAATGATCACTGCCCAGAAGCCTTACTTCATCAGATGTACAAAATAGTGATTTTCTAATTCTATCATTACTTCTTAATTAGCTTATTAGAAATCTGGTTATTCTTAAATATAGTTTATATTCTCATTTATAGTTTTCAGAATAATGAGGGTTTGGTTTTTTTTAATTAATGTTTATTTATTCTTGAGAGAGAGAGAGAGAGCGCGCGCAAGTGAGTGCATAAGTGGGGGAGGGGCAGAGAGGGAGAGAGACACAGAATCCAAAGCAGGCTTCAGGCTCTGAGCTGTCAGCACAGAGCCCGATGCAAGGCTCAAACTGGCAAGCTGTGAGATCATGGCCTGAGCCGAAGTCAGATGCTTAACCAACTGAGCCACCCAGGCGCCCCTGTATTTGATAAGTTTCAATCTACAGCAATCATTATTCTTTCTTATGCTCAAATTTACCCAGCATTGGAGCAATGGGACCTCCTTTTGACATGACTCCATCTTACTTTGGTATTTTCCAGCTTTCAGATATGACAAGCATTGTGGACTCATACACATGTTGTCTCAGAACTAGAATGGGTCATTTTTCCAATCAGCCTAAAATTATGCTTCAGAGAAAGGTGTTTTTCTTATTTTTAATAAGCTCTATTATGTATAAACCCAAACTAGTAATTTACTTGTAAACCTCCCATTTCCATTTTCTATCTCGATTGAAGGGTTCACTATTTACTCAGGAACTCAAATACTCCAAATCTTCTCTTTTTTCCACACATAACAGGTAACTAAATCCTATAAACCTACCTTTATAATTTTTATTTTTCAAACATATCCTCTCCTTTCTAAATCCATTGCCCCTATTTTACTCACTCACTGCATTATTAGCATTTATTATTACATTGGACTATTAATATAACACCCAAATTATTTATAGCATTTTCAGAAAACTCTCTCACACACGTACCCAATATGTCACATCCTTGGTTTTCTATGTCTCTGGAATAAATCATAACTCAACCTGCACATTATCTTCAACCCTACATAATCTAGTCACTGACTACCCTATGTTCCTTATCTGCTGTTTCTTCCCATAGTCATATCAGACCTATCCAAAACTACTTAACACGGTAGGAAAAGACCAAGTTTTTTATGTGTTCATACATTTGTTCATTATGTTCCTTTCACCTGAACACTCCATTTCTTCTATGCCTGGAAAATTCTACTCATTCTCCAGTTAAAAAATTACCTCATAAAGCCTTTCACAAGTCTATACACTGGGTCAGATACTCTCTCCTTGGACATTCCACAGTACTGTAACTTCTTCCCCACAATGTCCACTAACCTATAAGCAACTCAAATGCCAAGACTATGTCTTATTCAGAATAGCATTAACTGTTCAATGTGTTGCTAGTAATCAGTAATTGTTAGAAAACATTTATAAATGAGGATTAAAAAGAAATATCTTTCTGGTGCAATTTTGGTTCCTTTGCTTACTCTAACTCTTAAGAGAAAAGAGACAAAATGTTCCATTCCCTTATGTCAATGCTCTATAAACAATGCTTATGAAAGGTAAAACAATATTTTTGAGCTACTCTAATCTACTTGGAAAAATTAATTTTTTAAGAAAAATCTGTAACTTTTCATAATTAAACCATAAAAATATTCCTCAAATATGAACAAATTCTTCAAATTCCTGGAACACATTCATATTTTATTTACTCACCAGGTTCTTACTATAATATTCCCATAGAATGGTGACAATTACAATGTTTGGCTCCCAGAAATCACAAAGCGTCAAACAACAGTGCAGATGCATTCGTAATTGTTCTTCTGGTATACCATCCTAAAAAATAAAATGAAATTGTGGGAAAGTAAAAGGGCTCTGGTAACATGAATATTATTGCTTGATACGCACTGGATAACCTGCTTTTTTTTATTTATTTATTTATTTATTTATTTATTTATTTATTTATTTATTTATTTATTTTTTACTGTTTATTTTTGAGAGAGAGACAGAGCATGAGTGGGGGAGGGGCAGAGAGAGAGGGAGACACAGATTCTGAAGGAGGCTCCAGGCTCTGAGCTGTCAGCACAGAGCCCAATGAGGGGCTTGAACCCACGAATAGTGAGATCATGACCTGAGCAGAAGTCAGACACTCAACTGACTGAGCTACCCACGCACCCCTGGATAACCTGCTTTTAAAAAGAATATGAATACATATCACCAAATCATACCCACTCTCATCTTCAGACCAGAGGTCTAAATCAGGATAGGCTATACTTCTAAAAATTTGCTTTATGTATTCAGATAATAGAAATTACATAACTCAAAGTGACTTTTAACACAATTATTTAAAAATTAAAGGTGTTTGTGATGGAGTGATTATAATAAGGGGGTATATATAATCTGAATTGCTTAAGGACGAAAGTTTGGGCATGGAGGAAGACAGAAAATGGAAAAGATCCAATAGTGGTGAGCAGAATGAAAATGAAAAGAAAAATGAAAAAATGTAAAGCATAACCCTGGAAAATGGGTGAAATAAGTAAAAGAAACTCTGCTTAGATGTGAGGATATTAAGAAACTTACAGGACAGGGTGATTACATGCAATAATGTTGGGGTTGCTAATAAAAGTAACATATAGGTATAAAAAAAAAAGTGATCTTGGTGCTAAAACATTCGAAGAATAAAGGGAATCAAACGTGGGCAGATTTTTTTTGGTAAGGCATTAACTCTTAATTAGTAATCCTTTAGAATACACTCAAGCTTCAAGTCCTCCAGGAAACTTACTAACTTCCATACTAACAGAGACCCTTCTTTATGCTCCACAACCTCCTATGCACACCTGCATCATAGCACTTACCTTCTTAAATTTATGTTTGTCTGCTTTCAAGTGTCTGTGAGCTCTCTGAGAATTAGGATAATTTCCCCTGGGTCTAGCACACTGCCTGGTTTGCCAAACAAACTCCATAAATATTTCATGAATAAAACTGAGATCTAGGTTCTTGTGCCTCTTTTTACCAAGTAACTGTATGGCTTAGGGAAAGATACTTAGCTTCTCTAAGAGACAACTAAGCTCGTTTAACCAAAGAAGGGAAGTTTCTGTCCATCATTAATATTCTTTTGATTTTATTATGAAAATATTAAGCAAGACCTAGGCTCATTCCTGTGGCATACTACTCAGATAAATTAAAGCATACTAAATTCAATATACTTCAAGGATTTATGACTCCAAAACCAACTATAAATACCATTCTATGCCTCTTTCCAAAAACAGAAGGGAAAAGAAATTAACATTTAATGCACACTGGATTTGATCAAGATTGCTCTTGGTGACCAGACCAAGATTTGAATAAAATTTGTGAGGCCAGAACCCATGTTCTTTACACTGTGCCCAACCAAGAAGAAATTAAATATGGTGTATTCTGAGAGATTTTTTTTAATTTTTTTAAAAGAATGGAGATAAATTTCCCTTCTTTTCCCTGCTAGTGGCTACAGATTATAATGAAAAAGAAAATACCATTTTCTCCAGTTTTGGCAGGATTGGGTCATCAGTCAGTTGAGTAGGACTTAAAAATTTTGTTTAGCTTATAATTAATTACAGCTAGTATTTGTTATAAAATATGTTTTCATTTTATGTATATTCATTTGTTTTGAGCTATTTTCCCTTAGTTAAAAAAAATTTTTTTTTTAATATTTATTTATTTTTGAGAGAAACAAGAGATGAGAGAGGGGCAGAGAGAGAGGCAGACAGATTCTGAAGCAGGCTCCAGGCTCTGAGGTGTCAGCACAGAACCCAACACAGGGCTCGAACCCACGGACCATGAAATCATGACCTGAAGTCGGATGTTTAATGGGATGCTTAACCTGAGCCACCCAGGCACTCCTCCCTTAGTTTTTTCTTAAAAATTCCCTTCAAAAATGTGTGTGTGCACATCAGCTGAATTAAGAAGAAAGGATTTGCCTAACTTCAAGCCCAGATAATCAAAGAGATATAAATACAAAATAGGAGAAAAGAAGCAAAGAGATATCTTAGCTCAAATTCATAACAAGAAAACAGAAGATGAAATACAGTGAAGAGTACTGGAAAACTCCTGTGTATATTAATTTCTTCCTACCTTACATTTTCCATCACACACTTATTGGAAAGGAAAAAAAAAAAGAAAACACAAACAAAAATATGGAAATTTGAGATGCTTTCCACAAGTATCATCAAAATAGATCTAGAAACCAAAAACGATTAAACACATAGCAGCAAAAAAGTTTTAAAATAGAAATAATGGTAAAAATAGTTTTATTCAGAATCCAACCAAGTCAAATGCTTTGAGAGAGCACATTGTGAGTAAAACATGTAAGAAGACTCAAATCCCAGCTTTGCCACTTCTTAGTTACCTATATGAACATGGACAAACTCCTTAACCCTATCAGGCCCTGCCATAAACATTAAGTGGAAGAATGTACATTAAGTGCTAAGTACAGTGCTTGCATAGGGATGGCTGTCACTGTGTTGTCTGCAAGAGAGATATATTTTTTTAGGCCAAACTATGATCAAATAATAAATGCAACAGGATCTCAGTATCATACCTTACGCTGATATATTTCATTTCTGTGAGTGCTAAGGTCGAACTCTACCTAAACCAAGAGGTTTGAATAATTACACCTAAATCCATGCCCTCTGAATAAAGAGTTTTAAACAAGCCAGGTCTTTGGGCCTCTTTTCTACACAGCCTTACACCTGCCTGTTTGAATCCCAGAGGCTATGCTACTCAGCTTCTGCATTTTTCACAAGACCTATGGATGCTCTGTAGGTCTCTTCTCTGTTGTGTGAGTATGTATAAACTATTCAATGAGAAGGCTACCCCAGAATATTCCGTAGTGTCTGCTTTTGATTTCCTGATTCCATAGTGGCTGCTTTAGTCCTTTTATTTTTTATAACTTTTTTTTTTAAACTTTTATGTATTATTTTTGAGGTAGAGAGAACACACAAGACAGGGAAGGCGGGGGAGGGAGAGAGGGAGACAGAGAGGGAGGGAGGGAGGGAGAGGGGGGGAGAGAGAGAGAGAGAGAGAGAGAGAGAGAGAGAAGGAGACGCAAGCGCGCACGCGCGCGCACACACACACACACACACACACACACACACAATCTGAAGCAAACTCCAGGCTCTGACCTGTCAGGACAGAGCCCGATGTGGGGCTTGAACCCACAAACCAGGAGATCATGACATGAGCTGAAGTCGGAAGCTTAACCGACTGAACCACCCAGGTGTCCCTCTGCTTTAGTCCTTTTATAAAGAATGTCTTCCCATCTTTATTTTGAAATATCAAATTTAGGCATCTTAAATTTGGGTATATACCATACGTGATATTCTTCTACTGAACTAAAAATGAAAACAATTATCTTTTATAGCCAGCATACATGAAAAGATGCTCAATATCACTGATCATTAGGGAAATGCAAATCAGAACTACAATGAAGTATCACCTCACACCTGTCAGAATGGCTAAAACCAACAACACAAGCAACAATAAGTGTTGGTGAGGATATAGAGTAAAAGGAACCCTCTTACACCATTGGTGGGAATGTAATCTGGTGCAGCCACTCTGTAAAACAGTATGGAGGCTCCTTAAAAATTTAAATACAGAATCACCATATGATCTAGTAACTGAGCTACTCAGTATTTACCCAAAGAATATGAAAATACTTATTTGAAAGGATATATGCAGCCCTATGTTTGTAGCAGCATTATTTACAATAGCCAAATTACATACACAGTCCAAGTGTCCATCGATAGATGAATAGATAAAGATACACACACACACACACACACACACACACACACACACACTGGAATACTACTCAGCCACAAGAAAAGAATGAAATCTTGTTATTTGCAATACATGGATGGAGCTAGAGAGTATAATTATAAGCAAAATAAGGCAGTCAGAGAGAGAGAAATACCATATGATTTCACTCATATATGAAATTTAAAAAACAGAACAAACAAGGAGAAAAAAAAGACAAGCCAAAAACCAGACTTTAACTATAGAGAACAAATAGTTGGTTACCAGAGGGCAGGTGAGTGGGTGGATGGTAAAATAGGTAAAGGGGATTAAGAGTATACTTACCATGATGAGCTTATCAGTAATATATGGAATTGGTGAATCACTATATTGTACATCTGAAACTAATATAACACTATTTTAACTATACTGGAATTTAAAAAAAAAATTACTCTTGGGGCACTTGGGTGGCTCAGTCAGTTAAGCACCCGACTCTTGGCTTTGGCTTGGGTCATGATCTCATGAGTTCCAGCCCCGTGTCAGGCTCCAAGCTGGCAGTGTGGAGCCTGCTTGGGATTCTCTCTCTGTGCCTCTCTCTCTCTCCCTCTCTCAAAATAAGTAAACGTTAAAAAAAAAAAAAAAAAAAATTACTCTGTTTTTTTTTTAAATAAAAATGGCAATTTAACAATTGAGGGCTCATTTTTTAATGAATAACCTAACTAGAAGAAGTCATCAGAAGAATAAAATTTATTTGCAACCTAAATAATGACTATTAGTCTGCCTGATTCAATGTATTTTTAGGATTAAAGAAAGTTGAAATTCAATATCCCAGTCAAGATCCTTCTGTCCAAGAAACATAATGATTTTGAATTAGTTACTAGGGGGCGCCTGGGTGGTTCACTCGATTAAGTGTCCAACTTTGGCTCAGGTCATGATCTCGCGGTTTGTGAGTTCAAGCCCCGCACTGGGCTCTGTGCCGACAGTTCAGAGCCTAGAGCCTGCTTCAGATTCTGTGTATGTCTCTCTCTCTCTCTCTGCCCTTCCCCTGCTCGTACTCTGTCTCTCTTAAAAATAAACATTAAAAAAATTACAAATAAATGAATAATAGAAATAAATTAATTATTAGAAGATTACTGCCCCATATAATTGAGATTAATTACATTCTGAGTTGTTTTTAGCCTTGGACTCTTCAGGTTCCTTAGCAAATAAAAATATTAGACTTGTTTTGGATATCTTTTTATACCCTTCAACAAACTTTAGTAGAAAATTGTCTCTAGGATGCCAAAAAATGAGGCTTTAAAAAACAGATAGTATAAAACTCAAAATCTTCCTCTTCATTTGAATACAATAATGCCGTTTTAAAGGTAGAACAAATGTTTACTGTCAGCATACACAAATATTAAATAGTACTGCCTCCAAAAAATGGTTAAGGTAAATACTTAACTATTCAATCATACCAATAGAAGCAAAGTTAATAAATGTTCTCTTTACCTATAAAGCTCAATGTCTGTTTCTAGAAAATCCTTTTCTGGCTAGAAAAAGATTTGGAACATTATTTGCTTAATTACAACTACAGTGGCATGCCTACGGGATTATATTTGACGACTGCTCTACACGAGGAATGTATGTTTTTTAAATACTGCAAATGGACTCATTCACTGTTGGAGATAAAGTCAAAGCACACGGGCATGGGCAGATTTTAATTTACCTCAATGGGGGAAAACAGATATAATCAAACTGATAGTTCTATCTGAACATATTATTTATTTTTTATGACCACCTACTGCACCCACAAAATTGATTTCAAGAACTCCAGCAAGTAGTACTGAACTACTTATAAAATCTAATTTGATACAATCAAGGCATGACAAAATTGAAAGATCACTAGAGAAAATGGACTACTTCTTTCTAAATATTATAATGGCTTCTCTCACGGGAAAAATTACTTTGATTTTATGTTACATCTAAATTCCCAGAGAAAGTTTCTTGGAGTCACTAGACTATTTCTATTTCTAGGGTGCCTGACTTCCCACAGTTTGCCCAGGACTTTCCTGGTTTTAGTACTGATCCCAATTCTGGGAAACCACAAGCCAGGCAATTCCTGATGGGCATACTACTTATTTCCAAGAACTACTTATTTATCATCAAAATAAGTTCAGCTAACACCATTAACATACTAGCTATATTGTAAAGATATATTATGCAGTGTCAGAATAACTTTTATTACATTATGAGTAAGACAGTTCAAAGTTTTTTTTTTTTCAAGTAAATGAGTTTCCTTCATTTAAAATCAAAATTATAGTGAGTCATAAATACAAGAAAAAAAGAATTAATTTTCAAGCAACTAAAAAGGGTCTGAGGAGGGTTTTCAATCTCTTAGTCAAAAAGCAAACTTCTTAGTCAAAAAACAATGGAACAGAGATGATGATAAATTCTTTCTCCTGTTTGTCCTAGACCATTATGAGTGTATGGGTATTTATCCATATGACCCTTAGAACCTAAGAAATACTCTGTAATTTAAAACCTACCTGAATAAACCATAAATTCATACAATGTTAGAGCTGAAAGGAAGTTTAAGAGGTTTTAAAGCTGTGTTAAGGCATTAAGACTGGATCAATAGCTAACATAATTAACAATGACCACTTTTTAGTGATCCCCTACATTCTTGAAGTAAAAAAAAAAAAAATGTATATAAGACACTTTCTGAATTACTAAATCAGTATGTTCTCAAAAAGAACGAAGGAGAAAGCCAATTGAAATGACACAAAAAAATAAAAATAAAAACTTTTACAATGGTTGAGGTTATGGTTATTTTGTTTTTCATACAACTATGTATGCACAAGTCTTTGGAATTCTAGTCTAGAATTTTTACTCATTAATTGGAAGACTCATATTATAAACTAAATGTACTTATTGTATGCTTTACCTAAAAAAATTAAGAGTTAATATAGATAAAATGGAAAAGAAAATTTGACACTATTTATATGATTTTCAAAGATATGGCTACAAAATAAATGTGCGTGTATTCATAAGTATGAATGAGTGTGCATGTACGTACATATGATATATATATATCAATCCTGTACTATATTTCTTGTTTATTCCTCAAGATTTTAACAATCTTCATATCCTAACAGAAAAGTAATCTACTACCCAAATTTAAAAATATTCTTTACTAAAATTTCCCCTTAAATTCTTACATAAATAACTTATACTACAAAATTTTAGAGAACTACAATACAGTATGTTTAAAGATGTGATGAATAGCACATTTAAAACTATTTTAAAAGGAGGTCAAATCTGACCTCTGGGCCATGAAGCACCACATTAGCGGCTCTGCAGAAAGAAAAATGATAACGTAGGAAATGAGGGCTCAGAAACTAGGACCTTATCAGTTAGAGTAGGATTCGCGCCTGTAAGACAAATTGCTCAGCAAGGCAAGTCACCCTCCTGCTGTGATGAGGATACAGCCGAATTTCCAATGCCACTATCTCCCTCATCGTGTCTCTAGACCTGATACCATACAGTCAAGGAATGGCGTACAGTTTTGAAACATCCCCTACTTATCCTGAATACATTTTGTCAAAGTCACCAGCTAGGATAATTTTATTTGTCCTTCAACTGGCAACTCAGTGTTTGAAATAAAAATCTTCAAAGGATACTCATTCATAGGAACTATCTTATGTTGCCCCTTCATTAACAAAGAATGATGATTCCACCTCAGGTTTTTAATAAGTAAACAGAGTTTGTTATTTAAATCATTTTAAGAGTTTTCTCAGTTCTTAAAAAATAAAATCTGTAATGTTAGAAATTTAGCAAAGCCCACAAATTGTCTCATTTGAAAGCATACCTGAACACCGATGGACTTTTTTAGCAGTTCTTCTACAAAATTCCAATTTGATTCCATTTGTCTCTAGAAAGGGAGAATATTGCAGCAAAATTATTGCTCTCAATTATGCATTGAAATTATAGCATAGCAGGCTAGTAGTGAAGTACAAATATCTTCTCTATCATCAGACATCATTACAACTTCTTGAATGTCTAAAATTACTTGGACAGAGTAACTTGACAGACTTGGTAGAAAAAAAAATTGTAACTATTCCAATCCAATATAAACCTTAACAGGACATGTTTTATTAAACAATGGCACTTCTATACAATTATAACTGTTTTAACAAATATTTAAATTTTGCTGTCATATGTAATTTAAGCGGAAAAAAAAACTTCATGTAGTTTTTGGAGTGTTTTATGCTTTGAGTGTTTTTCCTCATTGTATACTTTACTCACCAGAGATTTTTTCATTTTATGTATAATAACATCAAGACAATCTATTCTACTAAGCAATTAACTAAACATTTTGTATAGGAAAAAAATGTACACAGTGCTACCTCATTTAATCAATGGTCACTTATCTGGAAGACTCCTCACAATAAGGAAGAAAGCTGAAAAGGACTTTCACAAAGCCAAAATACTTCACAAAAGCTAGGCACTGAAAAAGGCTTTGCTTTCCAAAGGGAAAGCCTGGAGGAACGCTCAGTTCTTAAAGCTCTGGATACATGTATACTAGTCAAAACCAGAAGAAAAGAAAGTGCTTTGGAGAGGCAGCAAATAACAACTAGTTTCTGACAGTGAGTGAAAAAGGTACAAAAGGTAACTGTAACACCTCAAAAAGCAAAGCCAGAACCCTTAAAGAATAGAAGCAAAGAGCCTCATCATACCCTACCATCCCCATCATAATTAATATGTTGTTCAGAAGGATGAACCCAAATGACTCATAAAAGGTTAAAGCATAAAAGGTTAAAGCATGTACAATATTCTTGATTAAAAAAAATTTTTTTTGAAATATTTATTTTTGAAAGACAGAGAGACAGAGCACAAGTGGGGGAGGGGCAGAGAGAGAGGGAGACACAGAATCTGAAGCAGGCTCTTGGCTCTGAGCTGTCAGCACAGAGCCCAATGTAGGGCTCAAACTCATGAGCCAGGAGATCATGACCTAAGCCAAAGCCGGACGCTTAACTGACTGAGCCACCCAGGCGCCCCTGCAATATTCTCGACTTTAAATGACTGGATAATGTTCATGTAAGATGCTCATTACATAAAATTACTAAACAAACATTTCCTTAATAAAGGTACTCAATGACTGTGGTAGCCCCTCTCTAAAATGGCCCCAAATGACCCTGTCTCCTGGTATTCATACACTTATTTAACCCTCCACCCCCACCCCACTGCACACTGTGCCAGGGTTGGTCTGTTATCAAGAGAGCATCAGTACTAATAGGAGTGTTGGTATGTCACTTCCAAGATTAGGTTAGAACACAATGAAGCTTCCATCTTAATGAAAATCTCTTGTTGACTCCGTCAGGGAAAACCATAGTGTGAACAGGCCTGAAGAAGCCTATATGATGAGTAACTAAAGCCTCCTGCCGACATGAGAAAGACTGGAAGTGAGTCCTCCAGCTCTAGTCTTCAGAGACTCAAGCACCTGCTGATAGTTTACTACAAACTCATGAGGGATCCTGGGCCAGAACCATCCAGCTAAGCTCTTACTGTATACCTGAGCCTTAGGAACTGTGTGGGATAATAAATGTTTGCTGTTTTAAACTGCCAAATTTTGTTTCACAGTAATAAATAACTGATACAATGACTCAGTTATTTTTAGCAAAAAAAAAAAAAAAAAAAATTATTGACCTTTTCAGATATATTTATGTAAATAAAGTGAATACAAACCTTTTATGAGGAGAGAATCTGTAGTAAAGAATTTGGCCTTACCCAAAGAGAAAATCTGGCCTTTATCCTTGGCTTCTGGGGAGTAATTTCTAGGCCCTTGGAATGTTGTACCTGATAGGGATATCTTTGTTTGCCGGGGAGCCTAGAGTCATACTGGATAGTCTAACAATGTAATTGAGGGTGGAGGCTGGCCACAGCCCAAAACCAACAATGTGACTTAGGCTAAGGGCTGTGGAGACCTGGAAAGTTGATCTGAAGATTGAGATTAACCGTGTGGGCAATCAATCCATCACATCTATGTAATGGAGCTCCAATAAAAACTGAACACTGCAGCTTAGGCAAGCTCTCCTGGTTGGAAATACTCCCTGCATACTGTCACACACTGATGCCAGGAGACTAAGGTATCTTGACAACATGGGGAGAAAACAACAGGAGCTCCACATTTGGTACTTCTGGACTCTACTATATACTCCTCCCTTAGCTAATTTTAATTTATATTCTTTCTCTGTAATAAACCATAACCATGACTGTAATAGCTTTTAGAAAGTTCTGTAAATCTAAGTAAATTATATGGTTTTGGGCATTCTTGAGCTTGCAATTGGTGTCAGAAATGAGCAGCCTTGGTAACTGTCCTAAAATTCTCTCAAAAAGGAGACTATTTTGTTTTATAATACTATATGAACACTGTGTTAAGGTCTTTATATTACTTCCTCAAAAAAAAAAAACAAAAAACAAAAACTTTCCATTTCACAATTTCCAAACACAATTAAGTCTCAGAGAGGTTATGTATATATACATACAAGTCAGAGCAAGAATTTTGCTCCAAAGCCAGTATTCTTCGCATTTTCTAGTAAACCTTCCCTCACCTTTCAGCAATTCCCTTTTATATCACTCTTGACTAAGAAAACATCATCACTAACCCCAAATAAGCAGGGGTTATGACAGGACTACTGTATTTAGCTTTATAGTTTCATAGTGTTAGTGAGTATATTTCAGTGATTCTGTTCTATCAAGGCATTTGAATCACAGGAATTATAGGCAAGTAATGTATTCTTGTCCCGAGAATTTCAACTCTGTGGATCAGTACTGTGGCTATAATCTAAAACAAAAATAAACCATAACTCAGATTAAAGAATGACAACTATATCATGCCCAAATCAAGTCTAAGAGACTGTATCAAAGGACACAGATTTTTTTCTCCACAGCAAAACTGAACTTTGAGCACCTACATTTCTTTTCTACATACTAACTTATACAAAACTTAATCTCTCTGACAGAAAGGAAATATGGGGCGCCTGGGTGGCTCAGTTGATTAAGTGTCCGACTTAGCTCAGGTCATGATCTCACGGTTTGTGAGTTCAAGCCCTGCACTGAGCTCTCTGTCGGTACAGACCCTGCTTCGCATCCTCTGTCCCCCTACCCTCTCTCTCTGCCCCTTCCTTCTCATGCTCTCTCTCTCTCTCTCTCAAAAATAAATAAACATTAAAAAAAAAAAAAGAAAGGAAATAGGAAGTCATCAATTTTGGGTTATGTTTTAATATCTCTTATCCCACCATCCAAACTAAGACAACCACTTAAGCTTCAGGACAGGTCATGTCTCTACCACAAATATAAAATAGATACCCCATTCTCCACTTCCAGCAGACAAGGTAACTTGGTGCAGCTCTCACTTTAAGGTTATATTTCAGACTTTTTATCTAGTCACCATTTCAGATGTTTCGAAGATGAGCATCAGCTGGCGTGACATCAGCAGGGAAAGTACTGTTAAACTGATTCCTGCAATGCCCCAAAATATTTCTTCTCTTTAAACTATATTTGCTTTTAAAATAGATGGTGGCAATTGTGAGATGATAACACACTCTTATCTAGGTTGAAAGAAAAACCTTAAATAGAAACACATGAAACTCTAAAGCCTCTAGTATGAGATACCAAATTTTCCTTACAAGCCTACATTAATCAATTGGCAAATTTTGTGATTAAATGCACAGCAAAAGTTTAATCCACAAAAAAGCTTTTAAAATAAAATTAAAAAATGAAGCATATGTGAAACCTATTTACAATGTTAAAATTTTGAGATGCCTGGGTGGCTCAGTCGGTTGGGTGTCCAACTTCAGCTTGGGTCATGATCTTGCGGCTTGTTCAAACCCCACGTTGGGCTCTCTGCTGTCAGTGCAGAGCCTGCTTTGGATCCTCTGTCTCCCCTTCTCTCTGCCCCTCCCCCACTAGCACTTTCTCTCTCTCTCTCTCTCAAAAATAAACAAACATTAAAAAAAATTCTTTTAATTAAAAAAATAAAACGTAAAGATCTCATCTTGTGAGTGGAACAAAGCAGGGTTATTAATGCATAGCCATTTTCTATATGGTAGTTGGCTGTGATACTATATCATAAAAAGAAAAAAGAATTCAGAAAATTTTCAAAATTCTGATCAAAATATATCCCAGATCCAAATTAGCATTCTGCATAATCTCTCTGAAAGGATGAGTCAATATACCTTTACATTCATAGATCAGAATGATTACAGGACTTCTGAACCAAATTGAGACACTTGAGAGTAAAAGGAAAATTAACCAGATAGGAGGAGGGGATAATAGGCATAACAGAAATTGTCCATGGCAAACTGGTACACATGGTTTCCATACTGAAGGTCTATTCATGAGAGAAGGCGGTCTTTAGGAGAACCCCAATATCAAATTTATCTAAGTGACAAAGATAGGCTGACATTTAACTACGGTGTACCTCAGTTTTGTTACTTGTAAAATGGATATGTTACTCTCTCACCTACTTCATGTTACTTCACAGATATAAAGGCTGCTTAGTCGCTGTGAAATATTAAACACTTAGCAAATGTGGGGCGCCTGGGTGGTTCAGGAGGTTAAGCATTCAACTCTTTCGGCCCCGGTCACGATCTCAGGATCATGAGATTGAGCCCTGCGTTGGGCTCCGTGTGGAGCTTGGAGATTGCTTAGGATTCTCTCTCTCTCCCTCTCCCTCTGTCCCTCCCCCATTCATGCTTGCTCTAAGTAAATAAATACAATTTTTAAAAAAACCCACAAAACACTTAGCAAATGCAATATGCTGAAGGCATCACCCCTAATGAAAACTAGTATCAACTAGAGAGCTTGAGGTGTTTTTTTTTCCTCAAAGATATTAAGAAGTCCAGAAATATCTGAAGTTCTTTAAGCACTCATGAATACAGTCCAAGTCTGTTTTACACATATACATATACATTATACATCTCTATTATTTTTATCATATGAAAGGTTCTTTTTCAAATATGATGGCATTTTCCTCTTAAAACCTTCTATATAATTTAAATTAAGAGTCTTAAAATATATGTATTTTAGCAAAAGAAAATCATACAGGAACTGCTGACATATTAAAAGACGTAGATTAAGCTATTTTAAACACAGACAATTCAATTACTATCTTGATTCAGGGCTAATAAAAGCATTAATTTCCTATGGAATTCTCTGTATGAAATAGAAGAGTGATTTCAGCAATGCAACTGTACAGTACAACAGTAATAGTAATGATATATATTAACATGGCTAGATTACGTACCACATGTGGGTGTATGTGGAGGTCAACATCAACCACCACTGAAATACACCATTCACTTGCGTAAGTGTTAGCGGCAGTTCCAGCAAGCATTTATAATCTGAAAGCATGCTCCCTGAAGCAAGAGGCAATAAATCTGTTTCATGTACATCCTATCATTGGCACCTATTATTATGATAACCACCTTAATGGTAACTCAAAGGTGCTTTTAACTAATTACTGTTTTTATTTACACCGATTAAAATCAAAAATATGTACTGGGGAATTAAAATGGGAAGAGAAATAAAATGCTGATGTAAAGACATTATTTTATAGGGTAAATTTTTGAGTTACTTTAATGTTCTAGTATTCTAATGGTTAAAAGATGTGAAACATTAACATATTAACTCCACAAAAATACTCAATGAAAGGTCTACTGCAATAATAACGACAATCTGCTATGATTTATGGAGTATTTACTATATATCAGCATGATAAGAACTGATGTACAGAAACAAAGGACATATAATCCTTTTCTCTGGGATGCTCATTCCACTGATCCCTCTCAATAAATTGGTATAATGCTTAAATACGTTAATATTGATCTGTGTGTGAGTTTCTCAGAGAACTTTCTGATTTATTATTTTAATTTATCTTGGGATCTCCTGGAAAGCTTTTTATTATTAGGCGGATCATTTAGAAGACCTTTTGAGGTCCTTTCCATTCCTATGACATAACTGTCAATGCTAACTGACCCTCAGATTCCATGCATGATTTCCGAGCTGACTTTGTTCAGTATTCAAAAAGAAGAAAGTCTGTCAAGGAACAGGTTTCATAAGCAATGATCTCCATACCTGATAGAGGATGAGAACCAAGAAACTTTTTACAAATAAGAATTCCCAAATTCCAAACCAGATTACTAAATCAGGACCTCTAGAGTTGAGATCTGAAAACCTGAATTTTTAAAAACTTCCAGGTAGGTCTGATGGATGATAAGCCAGATTTGGGAACTACTCCCCCCGCCCCCCCTGTAAAAGGTAAATTTTGAAAATCAGACACATTAGCTAAAAGATTCCATATGTTATAGAACTGATGGGCTAATAGAATACTACACTATTCACTTCTGAACATGGAATAATTATACACAAATAGAGCTTCAAATAAATATGTCTACCAGCTAGTTTTACTCACAGGGCTTTTTAAATAACACCAAAAAAAAAATGTTTCTAACTAGAAATTAATATAATAAAATCTATTTGAAGTAAACCTCATGGTTGTTTAATAGATTAAGATATCTTTATGAAAAGCTTCCCTAAAGAAGCATTATTCGGAAGAAATAATTTTACCTAATTATTCACAGAAACTACTAACTCATTACTGGAGACATGTGCTTTCCCTTCATCAATTTTACAGATTTTGGAACTAAAAGGCATTTTCTGAACACTCAATCCCATGATTTTTGGAAGAGGGAACACAGGCTCAGAAAGGTTGAAGTAATTTACTGAAGGTCACACAACTACCTAGTAGCAGAGCCAGGACTGGACTAGATCTCAAGTCTTCTACAAGGTGCTCTTCCTTAAACAGTAAAAACATAAAAATTACCATTTTTCAAGATGTTTAGGGAAAGGTCTACCAACTTCTAGATTCAGAAGCTGAATTTTTCCCTGTAGGATTGTGATCTACTTTTATTTTTAATTTGTTTTTTTAATGTTTTATTTATTCTTGAGAGAGAGAGAGAGAGAGAGAGAGAGAGAGAAGGGATAGCATGAGCGAGGGAGGGGCAGAGCAAGAGAGGGACACAGAATCCGAAGCAGGCTCCAGGCTCTGAGCTGTCAGCACAGAGCCTGACGTGGGGCTCAAACTCACAAACCATGAGATCATGAGCTGAGCTGAAGTTAGACACCCAACTGACCCACCCAGGCGCCCCTGTGATCTTTTTGTTGTGTTTCTGTGCTCGTTTACTAACGTGTCTACAAAAAATACATATTAATAATATGAGAAAGTTTAAGAAAATAAAATCTTACCATTTCATCTTGTGTTCCATGGCGATCAAACTGGTAAAATGATGCTACATGAGTCATGATCCACCAACTAAAACCTAATGGATCCCTGGGCTGGATTATAGGCACAGAAGGTCGTCTTCGGTCACTCGATTTGTCAAAGAATGTTTTAAGTAGTTTATTCAACCAGTTCCAAAATGACTATACAAAGAGAGGTAATATGATTCAATTACACTAAGAACATAACCTTTGGTTTGGGCTTTTTTCTCCATTTGTATAATAATATATACACATAAAAGAGAAAAAAACCCATGTATGTGAAATTTAAAGAATAAAAATACACAGGTTAAGAATTATTAGAACATGATTAGCACTCTAGAAAGATCCTATGTGTTCCACAATCACATCTTCTGCCATCCAGGGGAAATGATTATCCTGACCTTCATCATAAATCATTCTCTTGTTTTTTAAGTTTTGCCACATAGGCCTATAAGCCTAAATCATATACAGTTTGGCTTCCCATCACCACTTTTTTATCCATGTTTGTATTCTTAAGTGGGCTAATTCTATTCTTTATAACTTGCTTCTTTTCTCAACATCGTGTTTCCGAGATTCATCCATATTGCATATAGGCCTAGTTCATCAAAGTATTCCAAAATATGACTATATGATGAACCATTTACCTGATACACTGTTGTTGAACATTTGATGAGTTTTAGTAACTTTTTTTTTCTAGTAATTTGTCCATTTCATAAACATTTTCAAGTTATTAGCCATACAGTTAATGACAATATCTCAACTTTTAAAAATATCTGCAAAATCTGGTCATGTTCCTTTTTAAATTTTTAGTATTGACTGTGTAATCATTTCAAGAGAAATTAGCCAATTTTAGTAACTTTTAAAGAACCAATTTTTGGCTGTTTTAGTCCTTTTCTGTTTTGATCTTTGTTATTTTTAATTTTACAAATTTGTGTTAGTTTTATTTGCTACCTTTTACTTTCTTTGGGTTTATTATGCAGGGATTTTTTTTCCCTAACTTCTTGTATGATGAATTATTTTTAAGTTTATTTACTTATTTTGAGAGACAGAGCATGTGTGTGAGTGGGGGAAGGGCAAAGAGGAAGAAAGAATCCCAAGCAAGCTCTGAGCTATCAGACTGGAGCCCCAAATAGGGCTCAATCTCAGGAACCGTGAGATCACAACCTGAGCCAAAATCAAGAGTCAAATGTTTAACTGAGCCATTGAGGTGCCCCTATGATGAATTCTTAGCTCATTAATTTTCAGCTTTTCCCCCCTCTAACATCTGTATTTAAAGTTATAAATTTCAGGGCTCTGCAATGGCAGAGGCTGACGGAACTCTCCCTCTCTCTCTAACCCTCCCTACTTGAGAGAGCTCACTCTCTCAAAAATAAATTAAAAAAAAAAAAACAACATAAAGTTATACTTTTCCCTCTTTATCTTTAGCTGCAGTCCCAAAGCTTTAATTAGTAGTATGTTAGTTATCATTTACTTCAAAAAATTTTACAGTTCCCATTATATTTTCTTTCACCTATGGGTTAGAAATGTATTTCAATTATTTCTAAGCATATGTGTATTTCTTCTTGTAATTCAATTTTTATTTTCATTTAATACTATGTTCTCAGCCACATAAAAATTTAAATTTGCTTTATCTTCCTGATAAATTGAACCTTTTATCAGTACAAAATGACCTAATGCTCTTATTGGTTTTAAAGTCTAATTTTCTCTAATGCTAGTTTAACATATTACATCTTTTTCTATCAATTCTGAACTCTTCTATAGTTTGTTTTAGCTTATCTCTTATAAACAGCTTACATTCTGTTCTGACAGTATATTTTTTTAAATGAGCATTTAGTAGTCCACTAATGTAATGACTCCTACATTCAGTTTTAAATCTACCATCTTATCCTGTATTTCTATTTGTATACCTATTTTTTCCACAAACACCTCCTTCTTGAGTTCTTTTGGGTTAAATATTTTTTTCCCCCTCCACTAGCTAGTACGTTAGTCTACTTTCTCTTCTTTCAGTGATTACCTTACAAATAACAGCATATAGGCAAATGTCTTGATAAGTTAATACATATCTTCATTCTCCTCTTAAAATAAGTACCTTAATATACTCATTATGCCCTATCCAATTTCTACACCAGTATTACTGTGTACTTTAACTATTTCTTAATTCAAACAGATTATATTACTGACTTATACAAAACATTTACTATTTTCTTTGCACTTTATTCCTTCATACATCACACCACCTCTGCCCTGCCCCCAACTCCCCCAATTCAGGCACCATTCTTCTAAAATACCTCTTTTAGAATTCCCTTCAATTCTGTTTCACTGACAGTAGCTTTGTTTCACCTCACCCTTGAAAGATTTCACTGGTGAAAAATTTTAAGTTGACAACTACTTTGCTTTAATACAATGAAAATTAACATTCCCACTGACCTCCACTGCTGTTGAGAAGTCAGCTGATAGTCTAATTGACATTCTTTTGAAAATAACATTTTTCTGTCTGAATGCTTGTAGCTCTTCTCTTTGTCTTTGATGTTCTGCAGTTTCACTATGATGTATCTAGGTCTGTTTTTTTTTTTTTTTTTTTTTTAATCCTAACTGGAATTGATTTTCTTTTTTTTTTTTTTAAACATTTATTTATTTTTGAGACAGAGAGAGACAGAGTGTGAACAGGGGAGGGGCAGAGAGAGAGGGAGACACAGAATCTGAAACAGGCTCCAGGCTCTGAGCTGTCAGCACAGAGCCCAACGCGGGGCTGGAACTCATGGACCGTGAGATCATGACCCGAGCCCTAGTCGGATGCTTAACCGACCGAGCCACCCAGGAGCCCCTGGAATTGATTTTCTTAATGCAATAGCTTTTCTTAACTATGGAAAATTTTCTGTCATTTTCTCTTCAAGTATTTTCTCTGTTCCACTTTCTACTTCTTTGGAGCTACAATTAAAAGCATTATCATATCCCCTCTATTCTCACATGCTGCATGTAGCCACCAGGTCTCTTTATTTCCTATATTCCATAATAGTTCTTCAGTTATTATCTTTCCTGACCTTGACATTTTTGAGGAGTACAGGTCCATTATTTAGATTTAACTTAAGTTTCTTCATAATTAGATTCACATTATATATTTTTGGCAAGAATACCAAAGACACATTTTTCTTCTTTAAGTGCATCACATCACACTGAAGGTACATAATATCCATTTGTCCTATTATTGGTTAACTTTGGTCATGTGGGTAAGGTGGTATCTGCCAGATTTTCTTTTTTTTTTTTTTTTTTTTTTTTCACTTGGAATTTATTTTTATTTCTTTTTAATTTTTTAATTTTTGAAGTTTATTTTTTTATTTTTATTTTTATTTTTTTATTTTTTTTTATTTTTAATATATGAAATTTACTGTCAAATTGGTTTCCATACAACACCCAGTGCTCATCCCAAAAGGTGCCCTCCTCAATACCCATCACCCACCCTGCCCTCCCTCCCACCCCCCATCAACCCTCAGTTTGTTCTCAGTTTTTAACAGTCTCTAATGCTTTGGCTCTCTCCCACTCTAACCTCTTTTCTTTTTTTTTCCTTCCCCTCCCCCATGGGTTTCTGTTATGTTTCTCAGGATCCACATAAGAGTGAAACCATATGGTATCTGTCTTTCTCTGTATGGCTTATTTCACTTAGCATCACACTCTCCAGTTCCATCCATGTTGCTACAAAAGGCCATATTTCATTTTTTCTCATTGCCACGTAGTATTCCATTGTGTATATAAACCACAGTTTCTTTATCCATTCATCAGTTGATGGACATTTAGGCTCTTTCCATAATTTGGCTATTGTTGAGAGTGCCGCTATAAACATTGGGGTACAGGTGCCCCTATGCATCAGTACTCCTGTATCCCTTGGATAAATTCCTAGCAGTGCTATTGCTGGGTCATAGGGTAGGTCTATTTTTAATTTTCTGAGGAACCTCCACACTGCTTTCCAGAGCGGCTGCACCAATTTGCATTCCCACCAACAGTGCAAGAGGGTTCCTGTTTCTCCACATCCTCTCCAGCATCTATAGTCTCCTGATTTCTTCATTTTGGCCACTCTGACTGGCGTGAGGTGGTATCTGAGTGTGGTTTTGATTTGTATTTCCCTGATAAGGAGCGACGTTGAACATCTTTTCATGTGCCTGTTGGCCATCCGGATGTCTTCTTTAGAGAAGTGTCTATTCATGTTTTCTGCCCATTTCTTCACTGGGTTATTTGTTTTTCGGGTGTGGAGTTTGATGAGCTCTTTATAGATTTTGGATACTAGCCCTTTGTCCGATGTGTCATTTGCAAATATCTTTTCCCATTCCGTTGGTTGCCTTTTAGTTTTGTTGGTTGTTTCCTTTGCTGTGCAGAAGCTTTTTATCTTCATAAGGTCCCAGTAATTCACTTTTGCTTTTAATTCCCTTGCCTTTGGGGATGTGCCGAGTAAGAGATTGCTACGGCTGAGGTCAGAGAGGTCTTTTCCTGCTTTCTCCTCTAAGGTTTTGATGGTTTCCTGTCTCACATTCAGGTCCTTTATCCATTTTGAGTTTATTTTTGTGAATGGTGTGAGAAAGTGGTCTAGTTTCAACCTTCTGCATGTTGCTGTCCAGTTCTCCCAGCACCATTTGTTAAAGAGACTGTCTTTTTTCCATTGGATGTTCTTTCCTGCTTTGTCAAATCGATCAACGTGATACATCACATTAACAAAAAAAAAGAGAAGAACCATATGATCCTGTCAATCGATGCAGAAAAGGCCTTTGACAAAATCCAGCACCCTTTCTTAATAAAAACCCTTGAGAAAGTCGGGATAGAAGGAACATACTTAAAGATCATAAAGGCCATTTATGAAAAGCCCACAGCTAACATCATCCTCAACGGGGAAAAACTGAGAGCTTTTTCCCTGAGATCAGGAACACGACAGGGATGCCCACTGTCACCGCTGCTGTTTAATATAGTGCTGGAAGTTCTAGCATCAGCAATCAGACAACAAAAGGAAATCAAAGGCATCAAAATTGGCAAAGATGAAGTCAAGCTTTCGCTTTTTGCAGATGACATGATATTATACATGGAAAATCCGACAGACTCCACCAAAAGTCTGCTAGAACTGATACATGAATTCAGCAAAGTTGCAGGATACAAAATCAATGTGCAGAAATCAGTTGCATTCTTATAAACTAACAATGAAGCAACAGAAAGACAAATGAAGAAACTGATCCCATTCACAATTGCACCAAGAAGCATAAAATACCTAGGAATAAATCTAACCAAAGATGTAAAAGATCTGCATGCTGAAAACTATAGAAAGCTTATGCAGGTAATTGAAGAAGATATAAAGAAATGGAAAGACATTCCCTGCTCATGGATTGGAAGAATAAATATTGTCAAAATGTCAATACTACCCAAAGCTATCTACACATTCAATGCAATCCCAATCAAAATTGCACCAGCATTCTTCTCGAAACTAGAACAAGCAATCCTAAAATTCATATGGAACCACAAAAGGCCCCGAATAGCCAAAGTAATTTTGAAGAAGAAGACCAAAGCAGGAGGCATCACAATCCCAGACTTTAGCCTCTACTACAAAGCTGTCATCATCAAGACAGCATGGTATTGGCATAAAAACAGACACATAGACCAATGGAATAGAATAGAAACCCCAGAACTAGACCCACAAACGTATGGCCAACTCATCTTTGACAAAGCAGGAAAGAACATCCAATGGAAAAAAGACAGTCTCTTTAACAAATGGTGCTGGGAGAACTGGACAGCAACATGCAGAAGGTTGAAACTAGACCACTTTCTCACACCATTCACAAAAATAAACTCAAAATGGATAAAGGACCTGAATGTGAGACAGGAAACCATCAAAACCTTAGAGGAGAAAGCAGGAAAAGACCTCTCTGACCTCAGCCGTAGCAATCTCTTACTCGGCACATCCCCAAAGGCAAGGGAATTAAAAGCAAAAGTGAATTACTGGGACCTTATGAAGATAAAAAGCTTCTGCACAGCAAAGGAAACAACCAACAAAACTAAAAGGCAACCAACGGAATGGGAAAAGATATTTGCAAATGACACATCGGACAAAGGGCTAGTATCCAAAATCTATAAAGAGCTCATCAAACTCCACACCCGAAAAACAAATAACCCAGTGAAGAAATGGGCAGAAAACATGAATAGACACTTCTCTAAAGAAGACATCCGGATGGCCAACAGGCACATGAAAAGATGTTCAACGTCGCTCCTTATCAGGGAAATACAAATCAAAACCACACTCAGATACCACCTCACGCCAGTCAGAGTGGCCAAAATGAAGAAATCAGGAGACTATAGATGCTGGAGAGGATGTGGAGAAACAGGAACCCTCTTGCACTGTTGGTGGGAATGCAAATTGGTGCAGCCGCTCTGGAAAGCAGTGTGGAGGTTCCTCAGAAAATTAAAAATAGACCTACCCTATGACCCAGCAATAGCACTGCTAGGAATTTATCCAAGGGATACAGGAGTACTGATGCATAGGGGCACCTGTACCCCAATGTTTATAGCGGCACTCTCAACAATAGCCAAATTATGGAAAGAGCCTAAATGTCCATCAACTGATGAATGGATAAAGAAATTGTGGTTTATATACACAATGGAATACTACGTGGCAATGAGAAAAAATGAAATATGGCCTTTTGTAGCAACATGGATGGAACTGGAGAGTGTGATGCTAAGTGAAATAAGCCATATAGAGAAAGACAGATACCATATGGTTTCACTCTTATGTGGATCCTGAGAAACATAACAGAAACCCATGGGTGAGGGGAAGGAAAAAAAAAAAAAAAAAAAAAGAGGTTAGAGTGGGAGAGAGCCAAAGCATAAGAGACTGTTAAAAACCGAGAACAAACTGAGGGTTGATGGGGGGTGGGAGGGAGGGCAGGGTGGGTGATGGGTATTGAGGAGGGCACCTTTTGGGATGAGCACTGGGTGTTGTATGGAAACCAATTTGACAGTAAATTTCATATATTAAAAAAAAAAAAAAAAAAAAAAAAAGATGTTTTTATTTCACAGAATATTTCTTTAACAATCTTTCTGTGACACTTAAACGTGACAACATACATAAATTTATGCATATATGTGGTAGCTAAAATATAATTTGTACTGGTCAGAAACGCTATGATATTGCACATGGTACAACACCGGTGTCCCCTGCCTCATTCATGGCAATTTGGGGAGTACACATAAACTATATTTAGGTCTATTTCCCCAAAGAGGAGTGAATTAATTCAGCTATTTCTTTTCTTTCTTAAATATGCACTTTCTTACATTAATTGTGTGGTAGGAAAAAACATGAGTTGTAGCACCAAATAAATCTGCATTTGAAGTCCAGTTTATCATATTCTGTTATTTGAACAGTTTACTTAACCTCACACCCATTCTACTTTCTGGCACATAAGAAATATCACTCAAGGATTATTTATTAGCTTTCCTTCTGTGAAACTGAAATCTGATTGACGTTTACTAGATAATGAGAGTTGGGTTTTCAGGAAAACAGTCATACAGATAGATCTACAAAAGCTATGTGTTTAGAATATTTCCTGGAACACAATTATGTCCTTGATCAAATTAGTTTATTTCCATTCTTGGAATTCCCACATAATTTGAGGTGTATGTGAATTTGCAAACCTTCCTGAGCCTCCACGAGGGTTCCTTAATTGCTTTATACACTGTCCCCTTGGGAAACATCATCCTGTTGGCTTCACAAAGGTCAGCAGGAGCACAGGCAGATTTGAAAATAACTTAAAAGCCCTGAACTGCCTCTCCCCTTTAGATAATTTCCTTAGAACATTAGTTCTTTGAACACAGACCTGATTGCAGAAAATGTCTCTTCCTCAGCAAGAAAACTCCAAATCCCATTCAATCTTCACCTACCACATTCCAGGGATGGGGGTGGGGGGGATGCCAGGGGGTAGGGAGAAGGAATTAAATACTTTACGGAAAAATGTTAGTGTGTATACGCATGCACACATACGCATGATTTCTTCTTTTAAAAACATAATGAGGGGGGGCGCCTGGGTGGCTCAGTAAGTTAAGCGTCTGACTCTTGGTTTCAGCTCAGGTCATGATCTCACGGTTAGCGACTTTGAACCCCACAACAGGCTCCATGATGACAGCTAGGCACCTGCTTGGGATTCTCTCTCTCCTTCTCCCTTGTTTGCACTCTTACACTCCCTCTCTCAAATAAACAAAAAAAGTTTAAAAATGTAAACATAATGAGGGTATTGTATAAATTAATGTTGTCACATCGTAAAGTTTAAAAATCTCTGTACAACATGAAGAAAGAAAAAAAGTCTCTGCCTTCAGCAGTCTGGAAAGCTGTTAAGAACAGGCCCTGTGTGGAGCTTAGACTGCTGTCAACATTCAGGGAATGATCATGTCTTCTGTGATATCATTAACTCCCAGGTGGATGAGGAAGGGAAGCAGCCCTGTTCTTGAAATTTTCAATTGCTTTTTCTGTTTTTCTTTCTTGGTTTATCCACATCCATCTCGGTCCCCAAAGACACTGCATGTCAGATAGTACAAGGAATAATTTTCAACTAGCTTCTTTGCTGTCTTAGAAGAAACTTTTTGCTGTTTTGTTTCCTTTGGGTTTGGTCACTTTTTCTTGGTCTTGAGCTTTCTATCAAGGGAGTGAGTATGTCATAGTTCCAGTCCATATAATCTCTGTAGAGTGAAAGATGGGACCTACAACACTTTTCTCTAAGCTGAAGGCTTGCTCTGTTGTGGCATATTGTTTATTCATTATGGAGGCTGAAGTCCAAGATCAGGGGTCCTTCTCTAGACAGCAGACTTCTGGCTGTGTCCTCACAAGGAGGAAGGCTCTTTGAGTCTTTTAAGATGTTCCATTGTTACCTTCTGTTGTTTTTGAAAAGCCTAGTGCAGGTCAGATTACTTTGCTCTTTTAAGTTATTTGGTCTTTTTGCCTAGAAAATTTGAGGATTTCCTATAGGACCTAAAGTCATGTTTGAAATCAAACAGTTTTAGTATGATATGTCTTGGGATGAATTATTTGGAGTTAATCTTACCAGTTACCTGGTAGGCCCCTTCAATATGTAGAATTAGCTCTTCTTTTTTTCCCCCAATAACTGTTTTCTTGGATAACAGTGTTGAGTGTTAGCTACACCCTATTGTTCTGTTTTCTTCTTTAAAGACTCCATTTACACATATGGCTATTTCCTTTTTGCTTACCTTCCATTTCAGCTATTTTCTAATTCTTTATATTCCTTGGATGTTTTCTGCCTTTCTTTCATATCCCTGATTAAATTTTCATTTGAGTGTATTTTTCTTGGGCACCTTGTAATTTAGTCAACTCTAAATTTATTTTTTCTTTCATTTCTCTCCTGCATTCAATTTATTCTTTTCATTCATTTCTGGCTTTTACTCTACTTCTTTTTAACACCTGAGTATCTTATGCAGGGTTTTTGTTTTTTTTTTTTAATAGCTCCAAATGTTTGTCTATTTAATCCAGTTTGGATTAAAATTAAAATTTCCTTCTGCTTCAGGGGTGCCTGGGTGGCTCAGTTGGTTAAGCGTCTGGCTCAGGTTATGATCTCACAGTTCGTAGGTTCCAGCTCTACTTCAGGGTTAGCTCTGTGCTAACACCTCAGAGCCTGGAGCCTGCTTTGGATTCTATGTCTCCCTCTCTCTCTCTCTCTCTCTCTCTGCCCCTCCCCTGCTCACGTGCTCTCTCTCTCTCTCTCTCTCTCTCTCTCAAAAATAAACATTAAAAAATTTCCTTCTGATTCAGTTGTTTCTTGTGCAAAGGGTGTATCAGCTAAAGTTTTTCAATGCTGTTTTCTAGTAGTAACTTTATAAAGACTTGTACCAAAGTTTCCTTTTCCTTTCTTTCATTTAGTAAATTTGGACTTTAAAAGATTTCCAGTCCAGTGGAGGCCTCTTTTGTCAATGTACCAAAGTCCCATTTCTTTCCTGAATTTCCTTTTTCTTTTTTGGTGGTGACATTGGTAGGAGACTGGGTATGAGAACTTTGATTTTGTTTTTTCTTTTCTTTTAGAAGATCATTTTGTTTTTACTTCCTATACCTTTCACCACCCAATCACCAAGACTATCATTCCTTTTTTGCCTTTTTATTCTCCAGAATCCTACCTTCAAAGACTACCTACTCATGTCATGTACACACTTTCATGTTCTATCCTATAGTCAGTTCTCTGACGTACAAGGAAGGTCAGAAAGGTCAGAATGACCAACTTTCTCAGTATATTCACAACCTGGCAATGGTTTTATCTGATGACTGATGTCACCTATCTGATGACTACTGCTAGCTCCCTTCTTCTCTTCTCCAAGTTGTTTTGCAGACTGCCCTTGCTTCCTATAAAGTTTTATGGTAGAGCTTTGGTGGTTTTTACCTTTAACTTAAAACCCTTTTATCACTCCTATCCTGTAGTTAAGCTATCAACATGTTGGTGTGGTTTTATTTGTTCTTGCTGTTCTATATTTTGGGGGAGTTACTTGGGAAGATTTAGGTGTAAGCATTCACCCAATGTCCATGGCTGCTTAGAAGTCACTGGTTGAAATTTTTACTACAATCCAGGCAACACCAACTCAGGCTATAAACCTGAGGGCTGGCTTGCAATAACAAATACACTGAAGCAATTTCAAACTGCAAAATATTAGAGTAAAGGGCTATTTTCCTTATAAATTTAGTTGAGGTCCTAGTTCCTCTTTTGGGGGGCCCAGAACTAAGGGCAGCTAGTGTATTAGTAGGGTACCAACTTGGGTCGACTCTGACTTTGTCTTCTTGTACCTTCTACGTACAAAAGCTAATGTTCAAGTTTACACAATTTAGCAACTGTCTGTAAGGTCATGGGGCAGCTTCAGTCTTCAGCTGACGTGAGTTCCCATCTACATTCAGTATTTGGCCTCAGGACTTCTCACTTTCTACAAGCTCACTAAAACATGCAAATGTTTATTGTATGATGATACCCAGTATGATTAGATTATTTTTTCAGCAGGAAGGTTAAAATGTCTTACTATTAGGCATGGCAAATTTGAACCTGAATTTAAAAATAAAATAGCCTTCAAAATCTGTGAATGATATCAATTACTTTTTACTTGTACTACAAAAAATTAAATGCCTTCAGATTTTCATTATTTTAAGACAAGTAAGTCTGGTTACTATATAAAATGAATAACATATAAATAATTTAGGTCAAACAATAAATATTACTATGCAAATTTCTACAATATAATATTTTAAAATTACACCTACTATATGAAAACTAACAGCAACAAGTACGAACCTGCACTATATGTGGTCTATATGTTCAAGTCTGAAATTGGTAAAATAAGAATTGTAAAGAAATATAAAATCCTTAAAAACAATAAGCTTTACAGAAAATGGAAAAACTGATATTTACCATGTCAATGAAACAAAATATGCTGGCAAATGATCAAAGGAAAAAAAAATCCTGAGACTGTAATACTGAAATCTCACCAAAGAAAGCTGAACTCTACTGAAAAGCCAAACTGCAAGCAAAAAAGAATTTTTTTACTTGATTATAAGATATGTTAAGTTTATACTTAAATTTACCGCTGAAATAATAAACTGAAAATAAATATAACACCTGTAAACTCGTAAAAGTATGTTTGTTATTAGAATGAGATAGTAGCACCCAAACCCCAAATTGTGGACAATCAGAAAATTCTGAAATCCATTAAAATCAAAGACATTTTCATATAACATAAACAATTTTAAATATCATTTCACGATGAATTCTTTGTTCTTACTTCTGCCTGTGAATATTTCTTATTTTCTACTAATCCACAACAGCTGAATAAATAAATCCCCATTCTGAAAGATTTGGCCCAAAATGAGGTCAAAGAAAATTTCTCATGCTCTCCTTAGCGCTTTCTTCCTCCTTCCTTGAAATAAGATGCCATAAAATTCTTTAATAAAAACCTATTTTAGGAGTGCCTGGGTGGCTCAGTGGGTTAAGCTTCCGACTTTGGCTCAGGTCATGATCTCGCGGTTTCTGAGTTTGAGCCCCGCCATCGGGCTCTGTGCTGAGCTCAGAGCCTGGAACCTGCTTCGGATTCTGTGTCTCGCTCTCTCTCTGCCCCTCCCCTGCTCACGCTTTGTCTAAAAAATAAATAAAACATTAAAAAAAACCAAAAACAAACCTATTATATTTCTCTTCAAATCTAAATCTGCCATATTTCCTAACTTGTTTCCTGGATTACTAGACAGTATGAAATATTTTAGCCCAAAAGATTCTTGATAGGAAAACAACAAAAAACTTGCGAAAATGAGTCAAATCTTGCACTTCTCCGAGATGTTTCATATTACCACTTTAGGGTTAAAAATATAGTAGGTATTTAGGACTCAACTAATGATGTGTTTGGTGGTGGTGGTTGTTTTATTATAAACAAGAAACTTTGTAACATTTTTCTTGGCTAAAACCACTGCATAAATTCAATTTAAGAGTTAGGAACAATAATTAACACATCAATCTGACAACTTACCTCTGAAAGAGACCATTTACTTCTGTGGTCTAGAAGATGAATGAGTAGAACCCATAATTCTTTAATACATGGACATGGGCAGTGGTGACTCATTAATGCTTCAGAAGGCCTGACCTGTAGGGAAGAACCAAAATGAGTTCTTTAAAAGAGAATTTTATATGCCACATACCTCGTTCCAAATGTTTTAAAAGAATGATTTAGATGACTTAACACTGATGTTCAATTACATAAATTGTTTATGAAAAATGTGCCATTCCATTAAATTTTAAAATAAATCCCCATTTTAAAACCAAAAGTATACAATGAACTTCATTTTCAACTTTTAAAAAAGTTTGCTTTAATCACTGATGTTCAGCAAACTTTTCCCGTAAAGGGCTAGATAGTAAATACTTCAGGGAGATATAGTCCTTGTCACAACTACTCAACTCTGCCATTATTATGCAACATCACTCATAAATAATAGACTTAAAAAAAAAAAAGGTGGGCTGTGCTCAGTAAAATTTTATTTATAAAACCAGACAATGAGCTAGATATGGGCTCAGGGCATTGATTTCCTAACTCTGATCTATTTCATCAGCCACAACAGAAAAACTTTTAATAAAATGATTAGAAAACAAATTTAATCCATTGTAAAGCAAATTAAAAAATTTTTACAAGTCAGAATAAATACAATTGTTGGGGACCTATAAAGGTTAAGCAATTTTAGATTAAGTATGTTTTTATCAAATATACCCTCAATGGTCCTACATAATGCAGAGTATATACACTATACTTGCAAGTACAGCTAGACTTCAGAAATTGATTATGCAATCACTACTTCACATATACTATATTCATGTTTCTAATGTAATACGGAGTAAAAGATAAAGTATTACTAACCCCTATTTGGTTAATCCACTAATTACATTAGTTGTAAAATTATGTAGACTAGACTTAAAAGACTTTGGTAATACATAAAACACAATCTAAATTATAAAAAATTATAAATCCTCATTTCCTATAAGATTTGTGCTAAAAATCTGAAATAACTGATAATGATCTAAAAATTTCCATTGCTAGCAAATGAGTAGCTATATAGCACCTTTAAATCATTGTCTGCATTAAACACTGTTAGACACAATTTAGTAAAAACAAGTAATTCTCCCCATGATTCTAGACCTTTTTTTTTTTTTTTAAACCTTAGGTTTATTTATTTTTTTTTTTTAATTTTTTTTTTGTTTAACGTTTATTTATTTTTGAGACAGAGAGAGACAGCATGAACGGGGGAGGGGCAGAGAGAGAGAGGGAGACACAGAATCGGAAGCAGGCTCCAGGCTCTGAGCCATCAGCCCAGAGCACGACGCGGGGCTCGAACTCACGGAACATGAGATCATGACCTGAGCTGAAGTCGGACGCTTAACCGACTGAGCCACCCAGGCGCCCCTAGACCTTTTTTGAAAACAAATAAAATTTCCCTTTACAATTGTTCACTAATTTTAGTTAACTACTCATTTATTGTATTATGTAACAATACATGTATTATTAAAGGGCTGGACTCTCCTACTGGAACAGAAGTTAAATGTACAGTTATTGTCATAAACATCTTGTTTTTATTTATTTTTGACAAGATGGAAAATTAAAAAAAAACAAAAAACCGCCTCTGAAACATTAATTTCAGCCTGTACTAAATGTTTAAATCAAATTATTTTCCCAGTCAACTCCCAGATAGTAATAAATATAAAATTAGGAGAGTTAACAAGTAAACAATTTCAGTTTAAATTCTTATAAACTACACACATTAAGCAGTATTTCCATTAAGTATCAAAAATACAAATAAACTCTTAAAGCATTACCTTGTCATACCTGTTGAGTGACAGGCTTATTAAATCACAAAGAAGATTTTCACAATGTTCTTCAAATAGGCTGACGTTAGTTAAATTGTCTCCTGCCAGATTCATAAACTGATGACCATATATAACTTGCTCTAAAAATATAATAAAATATATTTTTTTAAAACTAAAGTAGATTTTACTAATTCAGAAGAAGGAAAAAAACTATAGACCTTTCAACTGACTTACGACAAAACTGTAACACATAGTGTTAAAAGCAAGTTTCTTTGGAAATAAGTTAAATTTGAGGACAATTCCTTTCTTATATGATCACTAATAAACATTACCTAAAAAAGTTTTCAGTTCTCTCAAGTACCACTTAATAGACTTCTCTTTTCTTAATGTGGCCTTCTTTTTTTATAAAAAAATTTTTTTTTAACGTTTATTTATTTTTGAGACAGAGAGAGACAGAGCATGAATGAGGGAGGGTCAGAGAGAGGGAGACACAGAATCTGAAACAGGCTCCAGGCTCTGAGCTGTCAGCACAGAGCCCGATGCGGGGCTCGAACTCACGGACCGCAAGATCATGACCTGAGCCGAAGTCGGCCGCTTAACCAACTGAGCCACCCAGGCACCCCTCTGTGTGGCCTTCTTTAAAAAGCAACAATGCAACATCATTTAAGGAAAAAAAAAAAATAGAGGGGAAACACTAAAAATCTTCACCAATATTTCTAACCAATCAATACTTTAAAACATTTAACAAATGCTGATAAACTAATCGCATACAATTGTTTCGTGGTATTGCTAGAGAAAACCAAGGTAACAGGTAAGTATACCTTAGAATATTGCTGTAAGGAAATATTTGAAATACAAAGTCCACATGAGAGAATAAATTATGTATTTGTATACATGTTTGCATGTGTATATATGTAAGTGTACACACATGTATATACATTTGTGTATTTTTTAATTAGTTCATTGAAAAGCAGGTATTGAGATAATGGATGTCTTTATAACATAAGTAATTGATAATTCACAAATAATTACAAAATATTGCCAAGTTGTTAATGGAATCTAAAGATACCAGAGAGCAAGACCAAGAAATAAACAGGCAATATATGAAGTAAAAAAGTATCATCCATGATATAGATAAGCTCCTAATTTTTTAAAAAAGAAACATTAACAAAAAACAATAATGAAATATAAAAAAAAAGCAATAAAATTATGTAAAGATGTTCAACTTCACTGGTACTCAGAAAACTGCAAAACAGATTCAGTATTTTTCATGTATTAGTTGCCAAAAAATAAAAATAACTGATAATATCCACTACTGACAAAAGTGTGAGGCAAAGGCACGCTCATCATTAGTGTACATAAATTGGGGAAAACTATGGCAACTGAGCGTTTTCAATATTAAAGCTGAAGGCGAGGGCGCCTAGGTGGCTTACACAGTTAAGTGTTCGACTCTTGATTTTGGCTCAGGTGATGATCTCACGGTTCATGGGATCAAGCTCCACATTGAGCTCTGTGCTGATGGTGCGCAGCCTGCTTGGGAATCTCTCCCTCTGCACCTCTCCCACTCTCTCTCTCAAAATAAATAAACAAACTTAAAAAAAAAAAAAAAAGCTGAATGTGCCACTCTAATTCTAAGAATCTATTCTACAGAATAACTTGTACATGTATTCAAAGATGTATATATATATATATATATACATACATATATATATATATACACACAAGGATCTTCTGTGAAATATCATTTGTAGTATCAAAGAAATAGAAATAACTGAAATATTAAATAGACTTGGCTAAATAAATTGTGACAGAGCCATAACATATAGGCCTTAAATGAATAAAGTAGAGCTATATGTACTAACATGAACAGATCTCTAAAAACTATTAAATAAAACATTATACAAAACACTATGACAATACTAATTGTGATTAGTTAGAAACAAAGACAAAAATTCTACCCATGAGTTTCTATATATGTATACCAACAGAGAGTAAGTATGGAAAGATAAATGGGCCAAACTGTTCTCTTGAAAAAAGGAATAAGACTTTGACTTTTTACTTTGGTTACTATTTGAGTTAAAATTTTAAAAACTTAAAAAACCCAGAAAGCACTTATTACCTGTAATTTTAGCTCCTGAAACCAATATTACATTGTATGTTAACTAAAATGAAAAAAAAAAAAAAAAATCACCTATAATTTAAAAAAAAAATAAAGGCTTAGATTTAAAAAAGAACATAAATTAGGAATTCATAAACTTACTCAATTTTTCACCAAGCATGTGAAGAATTTCTAGCACCAGCCAATGGATATCTAAGTGGAGATGTAATAAATGCCATGATGGTGGAAAAAGCTGTGAATGACATTATCAACTGTGACTGAGAATTCGTAGTACTTTACTAGGTATTTTATAGCATGTCACAACACTCCTCCGTAAGCACAAGGATAAAGAACCAATTAACTACCCACTACTCAAAAGCTCAGGGAAAAACTCTGTCTTGCTCTTTAGAGGACTCTTTCACTAGAGTTCTTTGAAAGCATATTTTCTTCTGATACTTTAGGACAGACTCACCTTGGGGCTGCTTAACAGACTTATATTAAAGGTCCCTTCCAACCAATCTCTGATTTTACTATAGCTGCAAGGCAGTAAAATAATTTTTTAACCACTTATTTTCATCATTTTGTTTTAGACTTTCCTATAAAATATTTTAACAGGAGAACTTTAGACTATCATACAGACCCTAATGAGATGCTCATTAAGAAACTGAAGTTAAAAGCAGTGAAGAAATTTACCTTTCAACTCATGCATTAAGATTCAAATCTAATTCTATCTGATACAAAAGCCAGTGCCCTTAACTACTCTGCTGTAGTAGGGTTGTCAATAACCTCCCTCCAGCCAATACTTGGTACCACCTTAAAAATAAATACAATATACATGTTCTATTAAGAGAACAAGGAAGGGGCACCTGACTGGCTCAGTTGGTAGAACTTGAAACTTTTGATCTTGGGGTTGTGAGTTCAAGCCCCACATTGGGTGTAGAGATAACTTTAAAAAAATAAAACCTTTAAAAAAAGGGGGAAGAGAACAAAGAAGAATTACAGAGAGGGACTTGCCGTATCAACTATGCAAACAAAACAAAATGCTATACTAATAAAACAGTATTGGCTCAGGAATAGATAATAAATAAACAGAAAAACAGACAAACAGAAAAAATAGGCAAAAGAGAAATAGATAAACCTGGTATCTTAAATCAGTGGGGAAAGCATGGGCCATTCAATAAAAGACCATTTATTAACTTATTCATTTGCAAGAAACTAAAGTTAGACTTCCCACCTCACAGCGTATTTTTAAAAAAGAGATGAATTAAAAAGATGAATGTTAGGGGCGCCTGGGTGGCTCAGTCGGTTAAGCGGCCGACTTCGGCTCAGGTCACGATCTCGCGGTCCGTGGGTTCGAGCCCCGCGTCGGGCCCTGTGCTGACAGCTCAGAGCCTGGAGCCTGTTTCAGATTCTGTGTCTCCCTCTTTCTCTGACCCTCCCCTGTTCATGCTCTCTGTCTCAAAAATAAATAAATGTTAAAAAAAAAAAAATTAAAAAAAAAAGATGAATGTTAAAAAAAAGTATATTTTTAACAATAGCACAGAGATGATACACATGAAAAACCTGACAAATATAATTATATACAAAACTGCAACCATCTACCTAGCAAGGCAGCTTAATTGTCGAAAATAAAAAGTGAACTGATGAAAATATCTATAATATGTAATACCCGCATTTCTAATAAAAAAAGTATCTCTAATAAAAAAAGTTCCTAGAAAGTAATAAAAGACAGATGCTTAACAAAAATAGCAATTAAATCAACACTTCTCATATATAAGATAGGTAAAATCCAAAAAACATAGTCATGAAAGATATTACTTTGTAAGATTTTTTTGTTATTGTTTCAGAAAACAAAAAGTACTTTAGTGTACGATTTTTTGTTTACATGTTGAAGACTACATTGCCCTGCTTTAAAAATTCAGTCTTCTGATCTTCAAATAACCTTTCTTTTCACATTTGCCTAATTAAAAAGCCTATGAATGGCAAAACTTAGCTTGAGAACCTTTCTTTGGACACAGTCTTTATTTCTGCTGCTAGATAAATTATTTTTATTTTATGCACTTGATGAATATTCAGAAAATATAAACCAGTCCAATTTATAGAGGCCAAAATGAAGGAAAAATATCCCTCCTTCCATAATCTATCCATGAATTTTCATTAAGTGACATGATTAAAAGCAATTATCTATTTGCTTTCTACAGATTAGACAGATTAACCTGGGAATTCAATTGGGACTCTATTTACTTTTAATATTAAATATATTGGTCCCTGATAAGAAGAGTGCATTTTTTTTGTTATTGTTCTATTTCATAGAAATATATAAACATTTATTTGTACATTACATTTTGGCAAAGTTACATTCCTAAAAATAATGTTATTCAAACTGGTAGAGTCAAACAGAATGAAAGAAGTTGAGATTTCAGGGAATATTCCATAGGGAATTACAACTTGCCATTCATATAAGCTCACATTTTCCTATGAAGAATTTGTTAATTACATCTATAAACTGGGTCATGCTATCAGTACAAATTTTTAAAAACCAAACTTCAGGGGCGCCTAGGTGGCTCAGTCAGTTGGGTTCGGCTCAGGTCATGATCTCACTGTGTTGGGATCGAGCCCAAGTCTGGATCCGCACTGCATGCATGTGCACGCTCTCTCAAAATAAATAAGCTTAAAAACAAACAAACAAAAACCCCAAACTTCATTAGGGATGATTACCACAGGTTGAAAAAAAGGGCACAATCAAAACAATCTTAAATCCTATTTCAGAAGGTTTCAAAGAACAGACATTATGATACAGTTTTGAAAGTGTAACTTGTATAAGGTGATCTTGAATCTTACTGTAATATAAACTAGGGTTTGCCCAAGCCTTTATCAATGGGAAAAATGATACAAATTTTTAAAAATGGAGGTTATTTTATTTGCTTTGAAACTTTTACACATTTGCACGTTATAAATTGGAATTGAGAATAGCTATCACCGATTTAGTGTATATTATATTCTAAGCACTTTAATTTTAATGTACTTAATTGTCCTAAATAACTCTAGGAAGCTTTATCAGTTATACAATGGGGAGACTGAGTCGAGAGGTGTTACATGCCCAATGGCACATAATTAAAAAGAGGAGCCAGAATTTCAACTCAGGGAGTCTGGGCTGCACTCTTGACTAATTTCCCTCATTCTTGAATGAATACTCTTTGTGTGAAGAAAAAACTGATGATTTAAAAATTAAATAAAACAAGTCAAACCTTAATCTGGTTTTGATTTACAAATGCTCCTAGATTAATATTGGGAAGTTCAGATAGATGTCCAACATATAAGAGTAATCCATGAAGCTCATCAACCAACACAGAGGGAAACTGTGCCTCCAAAGTCTCATAGGGATGGACAGGAACATGACTCTCAGCATTCTGTACTTTCAGGTACCTAAAAAACAATTACATACATAAATAACCAGAGTCTGGATGAACCTGAACTCAGAAATTCATGCGGTGATCAAGATACTCTTTTGATATCCTACCTAAAGATGAAAACTTTAACATAATGAAGAAATGTCACACACTGCTGCCTAATATTGTCTGCTTTGCTGTGTAGAATTGATATCTTCCCTGAAACAAAATAGATAAGTGTTATCATAGTTTAAATAACTGATCAGTGGGCAGTGACCAAAAAAAAGTTTTGTAAGCCATACAAGCAGCAATTCATCGTTTGTGATTTCATCCCTTCAAAATTCATCACTATCATACATTCTGATTCCCACCAAAAATAATTACCACTTTCCGCTCCCTGAATTTGTTTTAACATACCTCAGTGATTTTGTTTATACAGTTGTCTCTACCTGGAACTCCTCCTGTCCCCACAACTTTTGCCTACCTATTTTTTCCTCATCTTTGTAGACCAAGATCCGGCATCACTCTGTGACAGGCACACTAATAGATGAAGCCCCTGGCTCCACCGCAGCTTATACAGGCCACTATGACTACACTTTTCCATGTACCACACTTATCTATGCTCGTGTGTCTGTATGTCCTACCAACTGCAAACTCCTCAGCAGCATATTTTTCCACTTTGATTCATTATCACCTTACACAGTACCTGGCATGCAGCAGGGACTCAGGTGATAAATAATACTCAACATTTACTGGGCACATACCGAGAAACAAAACAAAACAGCCCTGACAGCTGATAGCTAACAACTAGGTCATGAAGTTCCCTACTGAAATTAAAGTTTCCATAAAATATCAACAATAATCAGACAGGGCCACTCTGTGATTACAGTGAAACAAGACAAAAACAAAACCTCTCTGTAATCATGTCTGAATACAGAAACAAGGCACTATGCAATCACAGAAAAACAAAATACAAAAACAAACTCCTCTTGCAGCTAACATGACTCCTGCTTCTTTACTAATTAGAACCCTCTCTAGCCTTTCTTTGTCCCATCTCCTAGACAAAAATTAACACATTTAATTGATGACACTCTCCCTGCTTAACAGCATCCAATCCAAAATAAAGTCCAAGCCCTCTTAAACTCTACTCCAAATCAGCCAATAGAGTGTAAACCCTATCACAAGCCCCTCCCTATTCTCTGAGAAGCCCCAACTGTTCCTCATGATCAGTAAGCTACTAAACCCTTCATTGACCAAAGGTGTGTTCCAGGTGATCTTTAGTTGGTGGGCATCACTAACAACAGATGTTAGCCTAAGCACTTCACATCCGGGATACCATTTAATCCTCACAAGAACTCAATGAGGTGGGAACTAGTACCTGGAACTAGTACCTGGTGTGAGACCAACAGTTAACTAGGATTGGAACCTGGGCTGACCACAGTGCCATGATTCTAATGACTACACTGTACCAAAACTGACAAAAAGGAGAAGCAGCTAGCCTGCGTTAAACCATACTGCCCTTCAATTCTCTTCACTCCCTTTACTATACTGAACCCTCCAAATCAGTAATCCATTAAGGTCAAAAACAAACAGAAAGAAAACAGCATGAAGTCTGCTGATTTCTCTTATAAGCTCTCCATCCCACTCCCCACCCTCAAAGCAAGTTGCTAATTCACTTCAGAACTGTTTAGTCTTAAATCAATTTTATCACAAATATGGAAAAATACTATAAATCTCAGCTACAACAAAATTTAAGTGTCATATTTTTTCTGAACACCAAACACTATCCTGAACCTCTAATCTAATGGTTCTTCCTCTGTATTATTATGATATCCCAATAATGCATCATAGACAGATGTGCAATTCACTGTAATGGGAGTACCATTCCTTTTTGCCATTAAACATACTTAAAACTTACCAAAATCACAGCTGGCCTGTAATAAGGTTTCCAAGTTGTATAGCTGTTGCCTAATTTTAAAAAATTGAAGGTGAGAGTTAATTTCCTCACAGTTTAAAGCATGTAACAGTTAAAGGCATAATGTTTCTAAATCTATTACATAGCCTTAGTGCTGCATAGCCTCTCATTTATGGATGATGTTTAAAATACTTTGTGAATGTTTATTCAGATAGTGAAGACTATGAAAAGATAGAACATGCCTTTGTCTGGCCTTCCAAAAAATATCTATTAAAAGCTATATATATGTATATGTAATTATAAATACCATAGATTTCACTATCAATGAGATACTGTGTATCCTTAAAAGCTAATGATACTTATATAAAAATCCTAGGTTAACAGTTATATAATGAAATGTTAAATTGTATCAGACAGTTCTACAACAGTTCAGAAAAGGAACAGAATAATTTAGAGTTATCAAGGAAAGATATATAGATGTCCCCGCTGAATTCTTTGATACTAATCTCCTGTCATTCTTCCTAGCTGCTTTTTTTTTTTTAATGTTTATTTATTTATTTCGAGAGACAGCATGTGTGTGAACAGGGGAGGGACAGAGAGAGGGAGTGAGAGGGAATCCCAAGGAGGCTCTGAGCAGTCAGTGCAGTGCCCAATGAGGGGCTCAAACTCACAAATTCTAAGATCATGACCTGAGTCGAACGCTTAACAGAAATATTTAAGAAATATTTAAGAGTGAGATAACATGATGCCTGGATTCTGCTAAAAATACTTAAACCAAAAAAAGGAGGGAAAGGAATAGATGCAGGAAATGCAATAAAACCCTGATGTTTATTGCTACTCAGGGAGGATACGTGAAGGTTCATTATGGTAGTGATTCTACATTTGCATATGTTCGAAAATTGTTAAAATTTTTAATGTTGTCCAAATTAATCATATTACAGTCTGAAAGATCTATTTGGACAAAGTCGGAATTCATTCTCTAAAACTCAATGAAACATTATGACGATTCAGCAACAAAAGTAGTATTTCAGTTTGCTTCCAAAATATAATATAGTTCAAAGACTTAAACATTTGTCTTCAATACCTGATGTCAAATATAGAAGAATAAAAAGTCTGAAAAATAATAAAGACTCACTAAAACAGACAAAACTCACGCAAATCATTCCTCCATCAAACATCACTACTTGATTGTTGTACTGATAATCAAGAACATGAACAACTCTACAGGTGCTTTTGTAATACTGACATTAACAACCACCCAGCAAAGTAACTTACAAAACTGAATAGCATCTACGCTCAAAAGCAGTTAAAAAAAAAAAACAAAAAAAACCCCAAAACATACCTGAATAAATGGAAGAGCACTCTAGATGAATTCACTAATGCTGTTTCTGTAACCCACTGAATGCCAAATATTTCCACTGTATCTTCTTCAAAATTAGTTGGTAAAGGGTCAAGATTCAAAATTAACCTGAAAGGAAAACTATGATTTAATCTCATAAAAAGTATGCTAAATCCCATACTATGGCATACCTTTTTTTGTCATTATATTAATGCATATTGTACATGACATGTGGACAATAATGTCAAGGTCATGATATGCCTTGATACCTGATACCTTACCTAGTCAGGAATACTACATTTAGACTGTATGAAAGATTCAGTCAAATACAGTGATTAAAAAAAAAAAAAAAAAGTATAACAAAGAGCAATGTAACTCAGGGAAAAATCCCAAAAAGAAGTCTAAGGAACATACTTTTGCCTGTGATCTTAAGTTGAAGAATTTCATCCTTTGAGGGGACATTTAATTTTTAAAACAGTTGAAAGTTACTCTAAGCCATGTCTGGAGCATAATCAAACTTAGTAATCTCTTTTACGGTCTCAAACAAGGAACAACTATAAAATCAACAAAAATGGTTTCCTTTCTGACTGAAACTGCTTCAGCAGGTACTCCCAAAATATTTCAGTAACTGCAGTTTTACTGCAATTTGTGTACATCTGCCCAAGGCAAGAACTTTGAACAACAGCATTCTTGTGAACTTACACAATCTGGCATAATTTCTTCAAAAGTTAAAACAAAAATAAGTCTATAAGACTTCTGTGTACAGATACACAGAATTAGAACTGGGGCAAAGACAACAAAAAAATGTGCATGTCTAACTTAAGAATTACTGTGAAGCTCCACAATATTATTTCATGTTTTAGAGGGTTATACCATTTCAAAAAACCCAGCTAGTTCGGAATTCACTTTAAGCAAAAGGGAAATTAATAGCCAGCTTCCTACCCAAAAGCTGAGGTAGCAGGAAAATAAGAAAACATAGGTAGCCAGAATTTCTTCCTAATATCGCAAAATCTTTTAGGTATGCTCCAACCAGGAAACCGACAACAGAACTGACAGCCTGAAACCATGTGATATACAAAAACGTTTTATAAAAACAATGCTTGAACATCGAAGTTTAATGGACTGAAATCATAATTAAGGAACATTCCTCACACACTGCTGAAAAATCTGATAAGGGAAAGATAAAGTCTCCGATTTTTTTACCCACCGCTTAAGGGATCCGCTAGAAAGGTAGGACTCTCCAGAAAAATGACTTCCTCCTCCTCGGTTGTCAAAACCACAGGAAAAACATGGGGGTTTGCACCAGTCTGTCCCCAGCTCCAGTTCCAAGCTGTCGGTCAGGAACATCGACGCGGCGGAACAGTTATCCATTATGTACTTCCTGTCCTGAAATGTTTGGGATTCATAATCATTCAGGACTCCAAAGAAATTGTGATAAGATTCCAGGAGATGGGGCCAAGAGATTGGGAGTGACCTCCGAAAGTTCTCAAAACGTCCCCCCCAAGCACAAAGAAAAAAGCCCGAGAAGCCAATTCCTCAACTCTCCCCACACCGACACCCCGATAGAAAGGCTGTTTCTATTTAGGTAGAATGCACCCCCGACTGGCTGTGGCAGGAACTTCATATCTGCTCTCTAGGTTCGACTCTGCAGCCCGAACAGCGAGAAAAGAAATGTTTGCAGGACAGATCCAGCTTAAACTCCCGCCCCCGCCGGGTCCTGCGCAGCCCGCTACGTTACCAAACAGCACGGAACCAGTGTTCCCATCAGTGAAGTGGAAAAGCTCCCTTGCACTCTCCGTGGGGGGGGGGGGTGGGGGGGTGTTGAGGATCAGGACCGCCCGACGCCAAAGTTTAGTTCTCCCCGCCGGGAGGCAAGTTCCGCCAGCGCGGGCCGGGCACAGATCGAGGGAAGCAGGTGTCCTGCGCACCGGGGCGCCCCTCGTTCGGTGCACGGCGTACCGGCTCACACTTTCGGTCCCGGAGATCCGCCCCAGCTGTCCAGTCTAGAACCGCGGCGTCGGTGGGGTCTAAATCAGAAACAGGCGAAATTCCCGCCACGGCGGACGCGCGCTCAGGAAGGGCGGGGCCACGGCGCAGTCCGCCCCGGAGGTCGGCTCGTGACGTCTACGTAGGACCCGCCGGCTCTCCGCGAGTTCTCGCGAGAGTCTGTCTGCCAAGGACTAAGTGCGGCGAGCTGCTTTTTGTTTTTTTAGTGAGTGTGTGCTTGTAGCTTTAATTGGTTCCTTTGGCTGGAAGGTGGGGCCTCACCGGGCAACGAAACTGGTACCGAGGCTGAGGTGAGCAAGGCCTAGGGACAGCTGGGTTTTCTTCGGGCAGGACCCAAGTAAGGAGTATTGCTCAAGTGAGCCCGAAGCGGGTGTCTCATTCACACCCAGAGCGGCTCCATAATCACTTCTTGCCGCGCTGGTGCCCGCAAGTCCTTTGTTGAGATCGAGGATGCCTATTGTTAATGTTTTGTGGGCAAGGCAAGTGCAAAAATAAGCTAATCCAGTGTATGGAAGCACTGAATAGGTCAGATGTCCCTTGCTTTCGGTATACAACTGTTGCTCTCCTTATGTGCAATACATCTGGACATGTTTAAGTCGCTTAAACCTGGTCGCTTTTGTAAAGGTATAGCCCATGTGCAGCATTTTTATATTTGAAAGTATTCTTTAAAATCTACTAAGAAGACTTTCCAGTCTAAATCAGAGATAACACTTTTAGGCATGTCAGTCACTTCAAATTCAAGAAAAACAGGAGAATTGCTCATTCATTCGTCTTATAATTTTGAGTGTTCCCCATTGCCCATTGCTCCAGAATAGTTTGTCCTGTGTTTAATTCACAGGGAACCTGTCATAACTCCTCTGTTCAAACCAAATAATGCACATTTTCTAAGAAATGGGATGAGGTAAGGAGAAAAACACAACATGACCTCTATTCTGACTGCAACCTAGGGATACTGTGATGGGTGTTATGTCTATTATGTACAGATGATGTGCCCTGCGACTTGATGCTTTGTTGGGTACCGCTGCAGCTTTTTTTATGGTTCGTGTGGAGTTCTAGCATGACACATAGTGTCATCTACAACAATCCCTAGGAAATAGTGCCTAGTTATGAGAATATTGGGACCTGGCACTGTGTTTAGGAGAATTGGGTCAACAGATAATTATTTCTTCCTCTAATCAAAACATGCAGATAGATTCCTTTTTCCTTTTTCAAGCATCTGATGAGTGATCAACTTGGTTGAACCAGTGAGTAGAATGAGAAGAACCAAATAACTTCTTTGTAAATAATTTAAGCTAGTACTGTAATGCATATCAGTAGGAATCCCTGACAAATTAACAGCATACTCAAGAGAGGTAATTAAAGATAGTTTAATCAAAGGGCCATTTTTAAAGATATGGACAGGGTTATTGGAAAACAAAAAACTAATGGTGAAGCATCCAGAACTCATCAGAGTCATTATCATCCTTAAGCCTAAGAGATTTGGGGACAGAGTGATTACTAGAGCCCAAGGAGATGTACTGCTGTGGGAGACATACTGCAGTAGGAGACAGCCACCTACCTGAGGAACATAGCTACGACCAACCTCCAACCCAAGAGGGAGGAGCTAGAAGGATTAAGTACCCAAACCACTTTCCCTCCACACTTCAATGTCCCAACTGGAGTTTTTCAATGGCTGCAGCCAACCTAAAAACAGAGGGCAAGCATGTAAGCTATAAAGTTCAGGCTCCTAGACTAGAGTCCAGGCAGAAGAGAGAGAGAGAGCGAATCTGACAAAAAGGGGCAAATTTTATATCAAAAAGACATAACAATACTAAATGTGTAACAGAGCTTTAATATATGGAAAGGGAAAAATATTATTACTTAGAGAAGAAATACCCAAATCAATAATTGCAGACTTGAACACTTCTCTCTCTCTAATTGGTAGAACAAATAGATTAGTATAGACTTGAATAGTACCACCAACCAACTTGACCTAATTGATAGATTTATAGGTGACTCTACCTAACAATAGCAGAATACACACTTTATAAATGCACACAGAACATTGACTAAGGTAGACCATATTCTTTGCAAGAAATCAAATGTCATCAACTTTAAAAGATTGAAATCATACAAAGTATATTGTCTGACCACAATGGAATTAACCTAGAAACAAATAACAGAAGGATATCTGCAATAAATCTCTCAATATTTGGACATTAAGTAACACACTTCTAATAAACCCATGGGTCAAAGAAGAAATCACTAAGAAAATGAAAAAAATATTTTGAATTAAATGAAATGAAAGCACAGTAATTTTTTTTATTTTAACTGCTTACATTAGAGAAGAAAAAAGACCTAAGTTAATGATTTAAATTTCTAAAGAAACTAGAAAAAAAAAACAGCAAAATAAAACCAAATCAAGCACAATGAAGGACATAAAGAGAAAAAATTGAAATGAAACAGAAGAATAGAGGAAATAAATGCAATCAAAAGGTGTTTCTTTGAAAAGATGAATTTAATTGATACACTTTTAAGCCAGAATTATCAAGAAAAAGGGAGAAAACACAAATTACTAATATCAGGAATTAAAGATCTGTCATCACTACAGACTGTTACAGACATTAAAAGGATAAGCATATTAGCATTTTTTTATGCCAACAAACATAGATGAAATGGACAAATTCTTTGAAAGACACCAACTGCCAAAGCTCACAAAAGAAGAAAAAGAAAACTTGAATGGTTCTATATCCATTATAGTAATTTTAATTAAAAAAAAAAAAAAAACAAAGCTTCTGGGGCACCTGAGTTGACTCAGTCACTTGAGTGCTGGCCCTTGATTTCAGTTCAGGTCATGATCTCACGGTTCCTCATGAGGCTTTGTACTATTGGCACAGAGCCTGTTTGAGATTTTCTCTCTCCTCTCTCTTTGTCCTTCCCCTCGTGTGTGTGCACTCTCTCTCTCTCAAAATTAAAACAAAACAAACAAACATAACCACAAAACTGTCTCTGGAGAGCCTGGCTGGCTCAGTAGGAGGAGCATGTGACCCTTGATCTTGAGGTTGTGAGTTCAAGCCCTGTGTTGGTTATAGAGATTACTTAAATAAATAAAACAAGATAAAAAAACTCCTCTCTCTTTCTCACCACACACACACACACACACACACACACACACACACACACACACAGAGTTTTTTCAAGGAACATTCCAGGACCAAATGGCTTTACCATTGAATTCTCCCAAACATTTAAAGAAGGAATAATATCACTTCTCTACTAACTCTTCAAGAAAATAGAAGAGGATGAAATACTTCAAAACTCATTTAATGTGGCAAACATTATACTGATATCAAAACATGACAAAGAAAATTACAATACAATATCATTCACATGGAGACAGAAATTTTACCAAATAAAATCCAGCAATATATATAAAAAAAGATTACCTATACTAAGAAAATCAGGTTCATTTTGGGAATGCAAGTTTGGTTAAAGTTTCTAAACACAATCATGGCAGTTCATTATATCAACAAACTAAAAAGACAAACCATGTCCTCACCTTAATCTGCAAAAAAAAAAATCACTTGAAAAATTCAGTATCCATTCATGATAAAAACTTGGCAAACTAGGAATAAAAGAAAATTTCCTAAACCTGAAAATGGCAACTTTGGCAAACCTACTGAAATCATGAAAATGAGTGCTTTCTCCAGAAGACTGAGAACAGGCAATGATGTCTACTTTTGTCTACTTCTATTCAACATTGTATTGGAGATAACTAACCGATCCAAAGGGTATGAGGCTGAAATAGATGGGAAAGGAGAAGGTAAAACTGCAATCATTATCAGATGGCATAATCATTTATGTAGAACATCCTTAAGAATATACAAAAACAGCTACTAGAACTAATTAATATATTCAGGGTGGAAGCATTCAATGTCAGTATACAAAAAAGGATTGATTTTCTAGACAAGCAATGAACACTTAGAAATTACAGTGTAAAAAGCAATACCATTTTAATAGCATCAAAAGTTCTCAAAGATAAATCTAACAAATATAAACAGGATTTTGTATGCTGAATATTATATAATATTGCCAAGAGAAATTTAAGAATACCAATTAAATATAAAGATATAACATGATAGTGAATTGGAAGACTCAATACTGTTAAGATTTCTTCCAAAATTTATCTACAAATTCAATGGCATGCCAATCAAAATCCCAATGGTTCTTCCTTTTGTAGAAATTCACAAATGCTTTCAGAAATTGATATAGAAATGCAAAGGATCTAAAATAACCAAAACATTTTGTGGTAAGAAGAATGTTGGAAGATTCACAGTACCTGATTTCTGGATTTATTATAAAGCTACAATAATCAAAACAGTATGGTATTGGGGTAAGGATAGACAGTCAATGGAACAGAATAGAGGGTGTATTCCTGGAATATCTGTTTTGTTAGGGTTAGTGACACTGACCCCAAGTACAGTTAAAAATCCACATGTAACTTTTAACTCCTCCAAACTTAATTACTAGTAGCCTATTGTTGACTGGAAGCCTTACAAATAACATAAGTAGTTGGTTAGCTCATATTTAGTATGCTATACATGTTATATACTGTATTAAAATAAGCTAGAGAAAATTTTATTATGTATGAGAGAAAATACATTTACAGTACTCCACTGTAAAAAAATCTGCATGTAAGTAGACCAGCACAGTTCAAACCCATATTGCTCAAGAGTCAACTGTATATCAAATGCTGGTTAAGTGGAATAATAAGAGAAAGCAAGTTAATTATTGAGTTTGGCAAGATGTAAGTCCTTATTGATGTCAATAAAAGCCATTTTAGTTGAATAGTAGGGGAGGGGTGACTGGGTGGCTCAGTTAGTTAAGTGTTCGACTTTGGCTCAGATCATGATCTCATGGTTCGTGGGTTAGAGCCCTGCGTTGGACTCTGTGCTGACAGCTTGGAGCCTGGACCCTGTTTCGGATTCTGTATCTCCCTCTCTGCCCCTCCCTCACTCATGTTCTGCCTCTCTCTCTCTCTCTCTCTCTCTCTCTCTCTCTATCTCTCTCTCAAAAACAAATAAACATTTAAAAAACATTTTTTTAAAAGAAAAATAGTAGAGTTGTAGGGGGAAATGTCAGATTATACTGGGATGGATAGAAAATGGGAGGTAAGTCAGCAAATATAGAAACTTTACCCAGGAATTTAAAGCAAAAACTGAGGGCAGGAAGGAGATGTGGGCATCAAGAGATGGTGGTTTGAAGACAAGAAATATTAGAACATGTTTGTGAGGCTATGGAAATAAACAAGTATAAAGAGAAAAGTTGATGATGTTGAAGAGAAGGGGAATGGTTGCAGGACTGCGGACATGGAGGACAAGGGGGACTGTACTCACTACATAGATGATGTATCCTCTAATAGGATCAAGGACAATTTCTCCTTAACAGGAAGAATGAAAGATATCCAGGTAAAGGTAGCTGAAGTTGGTGAACTGGGTGGTTGGAATTTGAGGTAGTGTGTGTTTTATTTCATCCAGTTTCTCTGTGAAATATCAACTGGAAGTGAGAGAAAAGAGTGGTTGTTAGAGATTTGAGGAGAGATAAGATGTGTCATCATATTGGTGAGTTTAAAAGGTGTATTAGGGAAGTGTAGTAGAAATGTCTGGGGGTACTGAGTGACTATTTGAGATTTATAATGAAAAATTAAGTATTCAGGTAGCATAGTTTTGTGATTTTTTTCCAACATTCACAAGGGGAAGACATATGATAGAATTTGAATCTTGTATTAGTGAACCCATTCTGACTTACTGTTTCATTTTAAGTATATATATAAATCATCTATTTATTATTATGTCATCGGACTCAAAGTCAAACAATTTAATATGAATGCCATGTTTTTCATAAGGAAACCTTATAGAATTCAACTGAATCTAATATAACCCAAAGGTTAAAGCCCTCAATTTCAGAAGTGTTATCACCACTTTAATTGAAATCTTAAAGTTTAAGACCATTTGTACCTGAAATGAAACCAAGGGTCATATTACCTCTATAGTAATTGCTTTTGAGCTTAGAATTGGATTTAGCATTTTGGTAAAATCTGACCAATACTAAATCCAGTTCTAATGATCTTAGTATACAATTGGCCATTGTTGAGGATCCACTAAGATAGCTAACTCAGTTATGAAAATACGGTTTTCTCTATGAGCTATCTATTGCCAGTGTGTATAAAACCCACCTTCAGTTGACTTTCTATCAACTCAAGTATTTTATTACACTAATTTAATGTGGCAGATAGTTAATGTTTCAAGTGCTACTCTCTGCATAGATATCATGATTTAAAAGACTACTTCAGTAGCAATGGGGAGGTTTAGTTAGTTAAGAAGGAACAAGTTTTCTGTATAGTAAAAGGAATTTTCCTGCAGCTCTTTGGTGCTTTGGGTCACATCATATAAGAACCTTAAACATCTGGATCCAGGAAAATTTTAATATTGACCCGCATTCATTTTTCTCTACATTTAACATCTTTCCCTCCTGCATGTGCTCTCATTCCATTTCGTTTTGTCTCCAGAAGCTTGATTCATCAATTACCCCTCTTCTTTCTACCTTCAACCGCTCCCTCTCCCCTCCCCTTTTTCCCTAGGCCCACTGTAGTAGGCAGTTTATAACATGGCCCCAAATAATCTCTGCTACCTTGTATTCATGCCTTTATGTAATCTTCTCCACTTGAGTGTGGACTAAACCTAATGACTTGCTACTAATATAATAAAGCAAAAATTGATGGCATATCATTTCTATGATTAGAATTCAAAAGACTGTGAGTTCCATCTTGCTAGCACTCTCTCTCTCAATGGCAGTTTCTCCCTCTTCTCAACTTGGTCATTTGGTGAAGTAAACTGCCATGTTACAGAGGACCATGTGGCAAAAACTGAGGGCAAATGCTGGTCAACAGCCATTGAGGAACTATGGCCCTCAGTCCAGCAGTTCACGATGAATCCTAACAACTAGTGTGAGTGAACTTGGGAAGTAGATTCTTCCCCAGTTTAATCTGGGGGAATCTTGAAATGACAAGGCCTTAGCAGGTATGTAGAATTTAACATGATCCAAACAGGGATTTGACTTTGTTTTATAAGACTGTCTTTTTGCCTGGGGGTCTTGGGTCATACTGGATAGGCTGACAGTATGGTTTAGGGTGGACCTGGCCTCATCCAAAGTACCAACAGTGTGATTTAGGGTGGGCTTTTGGGTCATGCAGTATCAGTCAACCTGAATACTGAGATAAACCACGTGGGTAACAATTTGATCACACATATGTACAGGAGCCCCAATAAAAACTCTGAACACCAGGGCTGGGGCATTTTTCCTTAGTCGGCAATATTCCAGTATGATTACTGAAGGTTGCATTGATGCTCTACTGTTCTTTTCTAAACATTTCCAGGTTAGATTTTCATGTCATACAAGTATAACACATAATTTTTATATATAGAATATACACATAATAATATACTTTACATATTGTAGACAGAATAATTGTGCCCATATCTGTCTCCTCAGTAGACCATTCACTTGAGATTTGTCCATTATTATGTGCTTTGTGTCTAGGATGGTACCTGCATATAGTAAGTAGGTCCTTAAATTACTTTTGACTAAATGAATAAAATATTATATCTGGTGTTTAACTATTAATAATCATATCTTTTGGGGGGAAATATTTTTGAAAGTTGTTATAATTGTACTTTCTTAGCCTTAGAATTTCAGCGAGGCACAAATCTGAGAAGTACTGTAAGGTACCCAATATTCTGACTGAGGTACTAGGTCACTATTGCAAAAGAGATGGCCAAAATTTGCTTTTTATCAGCATTAGCTGAACATTTAATTTTAGTCTATGTATAAAAAAAAATTCACTAGGGGTTGGAGTTTCAAGAGTGAGGGTTTATTTAGAGACTACATGTGGAAATCTACAGTGTCTTCCCCCGCCGCCCCCCCGCCCCACCTTTTTTTCCCAAGGCAAGGGAGGTGAGCTTGAGAGAACCACTGTGAAAGGCTCACATGTAGCTCCTGGCATTTGAGGCACACAGGTCCCTGTCTTTGTGCTGACAAATATAAAGGCAAAAGGTTGGCTGGCATGGCTTGTGGTGGCAGGCAAAGAGAGAGTGCTGTGGAGGGAGTGAGCTGTACTACTACCACTGTTGTGGGTACACAGTAAATGGGTCCTGAGGAAGGGAGCCAGACCTGAGGTGTCTTGGGAGGAAGCTTGTTCAAGAGGACCGCCTAGAGGGCTCAGGTGATATCAACAGGAGGAGGCTGGAAGGCCAGTGGAAATCAGGTGTTAGGGGGCAGTCATCTACCGCTGCCAAGGGAACTTGGATCAAAACACTTCCTTGCTTAAAATACTTCAGTGGCCTCTAGCTATAGTTAGAGAGAAATCTAGACTCTTCACGTTTGTGATTTGACCCCTTCCTATGTCCACAGTCTTACCTTACACCACTCTCCACTTCTTTCTCAAATGATCAGCCACATGGACCTTCTTTCAGTTCTTTTCACATATTCTTTCCTGCCTCAAAATGTTAGTGCAAACTGCCTTATGCCAGAACTGTTTTTTTCCCCTCTTGCATTTTCTAGTCCTGCTGCTTTTCATCCTTGACATCTTAGCTAAAACCTCTGTCCCTCATAGAGACTTCTGTTGGCCCTTCATTTTAGCATAAATTTCTATAATAGCTTGAGTTGGGTAAAGCAGCAAATGACAGAAAAAAACTCAGAATAACTGTGGCTTAACAAGAAAAATTATCTTTCCCTCTCACATGAGAGTCATAGAATCATTCTAGACCTGGTGGTGTAGCATAGTAGCAGGATCTCAGGAGCCTTAAATCTTGTGTCTCTATAACATGCAGCCTCTATTTAAAGTTCACCTTTTAGTCCATGAAATCTGTTCTTGTTACAGCCAGCACATGTATATTCCAGTTGGCAGGAAGGAGAAAAAGGGAAAAGGGCATGTAAGCCTCTAAATTCAATCCCAGGAGTTGTTCATACTGCATACACTTATATGGATTGCATCCGTATTGGATGGATTGGAAACCGTAATGTCCATACTCAAATGGGCCTAGGCATTTCACCCAGCTTGTGACTCCCTTCAGTATTTCATTGTTCTTGGTTTAGCTGTGTCACATCTTGCTACAAGTTAGGCAAGCTGGGAAAGACAATCTTTATTCTAGCTAAAGTTAGTGGATAGGCTAATATGAATATAAGGGACAACTAGCAGTTGCCCCCGCTAATAACCATCAGTTTTATTTTCTCACAGCACCAAGATATAGAGGCTAAAACATTTCCCCCTCATAGAAGCATTCTTTGATGACTCAATCTAAAGTAAATTTGGGGGCACCTGGGTGGCTCAGTCGGTTAAGTTCTGATTCTGATTTCGGCTCAGATCATGATCTCCCGGTTCATGGGTCCGGGCCCCACACTGGGCTCCGCCCTAGCAGTGCAGAACCTGCTTGGATTCTCTTTCTCTCCTCTCTCTCTCAAAAAAAATAAATAAGCTTAAAAAAACATAAAGTAAATTTCTATAATAATTTGGGTTGGGTTCAGCTACAAGTGACAGAAAATTCAGCATAAAAGTGGCTTAACAAGAAAATAGTTTAATCCTTTCTCACATGAAAGCCATGTATTTATTCTAGGGTTTGCATAGTGTTATGCAGTGTCTAGAAAGGGAATGAGTTACATTTCATGTCATTCAGTTATGGTAGTTATATCAGTCAGCAAACTGCTGTTTTTCTAAGTTTTATTGGAACTCAGACATACCTATTAGTTAACATATTGTCTATGGCTGCTTTCTTCTGACAACTTCAGAGTTGAGGGTTGCAACTAAGAATGTATGGTCCAAAAAGCCTAAACTGTTTAATATTTGGCCCTTTATAGAAAAAAAGTTGCCAACCCCTGAGTGATATTAATAGGTTTGTTGCATAATGTCTATTTAAAGGCATCAATTTCCTTGGAGCTCTAAGATTTTCCCTCCGAAAGCTAGCAGTTATAAGTAAAAGTGTTTTCATATGTCCCTACAACACACTCTTCTGTAATTTTCTGTTTTCTATGGAAGGTGAGTGAGATAAAGACTTTTCAATTATTTCACTTTGCATTTTTTTTCTGGCTAATCTGTCTGATGCCACCCTTCTAAGACTCAAAGAGTTCCAGGGCAGAAAAGTACTTTAGAGTCAGTGTATGGGACACAATAAAAGACTTATTTCCCTAGCTGCCAAAGTGCTGCTGCCAGTTCTGGGCTGTTGGCCCTTTTAAAAATTGCTTTGAGTTCTGAAAGAACAAGAGCCTGCTTGCCCAAATTGGTGCATCTGATATCCAATGGCAGTGGCATGGACGTATAAATGCCCAGTCTTCCTTTCTCCTGCCCTAACTTGGGATAACTATGAAGGGTTATCTCAGCTTCAGAGAAACCAGCAGTTGGCTGAGGCCTCGTGGAGATTACACTGCAACTCAACATCTCCCTCTGCCCTGTGCTATTTTTTCCCGTTCCTTCCACCAGTGGTTGTTGCCAATATTGCTCCCTAATAAATTTCCTACATACTAATCTCTACGCTAATTCCTGCTTTTTAGGATGCCAAATCTTCTGGATTTTGCAAGGCACAGATTTGGGAAAGGGGAGAGCCAGAACTTTTGGCTCCACAGGTCAGTTCCCTACTACATAATATGCGTAACCTCTGGGGCACCTGTGTGGCTCAGTTGGTTGAGTGTCCAGCTCTTGATTTGGGCTCAGGTCATGATCTTAGCTAGGGTCATGGGATTGAGCCCCACGTTGGGCTGTGTGCTGAGTGTGGAGCCTGCTTAAGATTCTCTCTTTTTCCTGCCCCTTTCCTGCTTGCATACTCTCTCTCACTTTCTCTCTAAAATAAACAAAAAGAAGAAGAAAGCTCTAATTACTGTTTAACCCCTTGAGCTTCTGTAAGAAGCAAAGACTTAAAGAATCTATGAAATACTATAGCCTCCTCTTAATGTTTTATTATTATAATGTCAAGAGGCTATGTCAATTAAGCATCACTGGAATCTGTTCACTGGGTTATAGAATAGGGTGGAGTAGAGATCATTGTTTAAAGGAGAGTTTATGGATCAGCATTCCTGAATTTTCCAGCTATATAATCTTGGATATATTTCTTAAACTCTCTGAGCATCTGGTTTGTTTCTGAAAATTGGAAGACAATGGTACTTATTAGAGGCATAGAGGACCTTCTTATTCTGTACTTTAGTTCCTCCAACAAGTAACATTCATTCTACTTCATTTCATTCTACTCCAGAAGAATTACTGACAGTTCTAAAATATTTCCATCACTATGATATATTTTTTTAATGTTTATTTATTTTTGAGAGAGGGAGAGAGATAGAGCACGACTGGGGGAGGGGCAAAGAGAGAGGGAGACACAGAATACAAAGCAGGCTCCAGGCTCTGAGCTGTCAGCACAGAGCCTAATGCGGGGCTCGAACACACGAATGGTGAAATCATGACCTGAGCTGAAGTCAGACTCTCAACTGACTGAGCCACCCAGGCGCCCCACTATGATATTGTAAAAAGCATGAAAAGTCATGGTTCCCACCCTCAAGAGATCTCTAATTCTATCAGAGAGACAAAATTTGAAATATAAAATAATTAGATATATAAGGCAGAAACCAAATCCAAATGGTATGGAATGGGAGGTATGTTAGGCAATGAGGACTGAGATAGATTTAATATAGGCAAAATTTCCATGTCATCACCTTATAATTGTTCCCTGACGGATCTGTAGGTCAAAGGAAGCAGAATTACCATTTTTCAGGTTACAAGGATAGAAGGAACTCCATTCTCTGCAGTTCAAAGTAGAAGAAAAGTCATCAATGAAATAGTAAACATTAATATAACAAAATATTAAAAATTTTACTTTGCATACAGTAAAATTTATATTTTGTTCAATTTTATGAGTTTTGAAAATATCAGAGTTGTGTAATCACTTTCAAAATTAATACACAAATAGTTCCATCACTCCCACCCAAATTCCCTTATACAAACACGGCAGTCGAACCTTCTCGCTTTTCCCAGTTTTTGACAACTACTGATCTCTTCTCTGTCCCTGTATATTTGCTGTTTCTATAATGTCACATAAATGGAATTACACAGTATGCAGCCTTTAACTATGGCTTCTTTTACTTGGCATAATGTATTTGGGGTACATCCATATTGTATGTGTCATTAGTTTGGTTTCTTTGGGGGTGGTTTCCACTTTTTGGGTATTATGAATATAATGTTATGAAGATTTATGAACAGGTTTTCTTGTGCTTTCATTTTTCCTGAGTGAAAATGGAGTGGAAATAGAATTGCTGGATTCCTGGGTAAATTTATGGTTAACCATTTTAAGAAACTGAAAACTATTTCCCAAAGTGCCTGCACCGTTTATATTTCTACCATCAACATATAAAGGTTCCAGTTTTCGGGTACTTGGGTTGCTCAGTTGGTTGAATGTCCAACTTGTGGTTTCAGCTGAGGCCATGACATCACGGTTTGTGGGTTGGAGAGCTGAGCTGGGCTTCATGCTGACAGTGCAGAGCCTGTTTGGGATTCCCTCTCTCCCTGTCTCTCTGCCCCTCCCCCCCACAAATAAATAAATGAATGTAAAAAAAGAAAGGTTCCAGTTTTTCCATATCCTTGTCAATATTTGTTATTGTCGTCTTCTTTATTATAGCCACTTTTGTGTGTATGAAGTAGTTTTCATTGGCATTTCTCTAATGACTAATGATTTGAGACATTGTTTCATGTCCTTATTGGCCATTTGTATATGTTAGATGATGAAATGTTTTATATATACGATTTGTAATTATTTTCTCCCAGTGTGTGGCTTGTCTCTATTGTTTTTCTTTTTTTCTTTTTCTTTTTTTTTAATGTTTATTTATTTTTGAGAGAGACAGAGACAGAATGCGAGTGGTTAGGGGCAGAGAGAGAGGGAGACACAGAAGCAGAAGCAGGCTCCAGGCTCTGAGCTGTCAGCACAGAGCCCAACGTGGGGCTTGAACTCACGAGCTGTGAGATCATGACCTGAGCCGAAGTTGGACGCTTAACCGACTGAGCCACCCAGGTGCCCTTCTATTGTTTTTCTTTGTTCAACTTTTATTAATTTCTGTTCTTCTTATTATTATTTATTTACTTCTGTTTGCTTTGGTTGTAATTTTCTCTCTAGTTTAAGATGGAAGCTTAGATTATTGATTTGAAAACTTATTTTCTAATAAAAGCATTTTAGTGCTATTAATTTCCCTCTAAGCAATGCTTTAGCTGCATTTCACAAATTTTGATATGCTGTATTTTCATTTTTACCTAGTTAAAAATATTTTCCAGTTTCTCTTGAGACTGGACCTATGGGTTATTTTGTAGTGTGTTGCTTGATTTCCAAATTCTTGGGACTTTTCCAGGTATTTCTCTTCTTGATTTCTTGTTTAATTTCATTGTGGTCAGAAAGCATATTTATATTATTTCAATCCTTTCATATTTGTTAATGTTTGTTTTGTCACTCAAAATATGGCCTATGTTGGTGAATATTTCTTTTACATTTGAAAATATGTATTCTGCTATTTTGGTCTAGCTGGTTGGTTTTTGTTTTTGTTTTTGTTTTTGTTTTTTGTTTTTGGCTGTTATTCCACTTGCTCTACTGATTACTGAGAGAGGAGTGTTGAAATGTCCAAGTATAAATGAGAATTTATTTATATCTCCTTTCATTTGTATCATTTTTTGTTTCAGGTATTTCAAAGCTCTGTTAAGTTCATTTACATTTAGGATCCCATGTCTTCTTAGTGAATCGTCCTTTTTATTATGATAAAATGTTCTAGTTTATTCCTGATAATTTTCCTTGTTTCATAGTCTGCTTTGTCTGATATTAACATGGCCATTCCAGATTTCTTATTAGTATTTGCGTGGAATGTATTTTATAATGATCTTACTTTTAATATTCTTATATCATTGTATTCAAAGAAAACATATTTATATTATTTATGGGTTTCTTACAAAAAGTGGTTTGGTTTACTAACAGCATATAATTGGGCTTTGTTTTTTCATCCAACCTGGCAATCTTTTTTTATTGATATGTTTAGATAATTATGATTTAATTTAATATGGCTGTATTCAGGTTTACTCTTATTATTTTTCTGCTTTTCCCCCCTCGAGCTTTATTTTTGTTTTTTCCATGTTCCCTCTTTTTTGTATTTTTTTTTATTATTTGACTGTTTTTTAGGATTCTATTTTAATTTATCTATTAGCTTGTTGGCTATATTGCTTTGTAGTATACTTGTAGTAATTTCCCTAGGGATCATAATATGTACATTTAATCTTTCAGAATATAATAAGAGTTAATATTTACTAACTTCAAGTAAAATGTGAAGGCCTTACCACAGTACAGGTTTCTTTACTTTCTTCCTTTTATGTTACAGTTCTCATATGAATTGCACTACATATATTGAAAAATTACCCTGGCAACATTATGATTTTTTTTTATTTCAAGAGTCATCAATATTTTTAAACACTTAGGATTTAAGTATTTCTTTTAGTATTTCTTTTAGAGTAAGACTGCTGCAAGTAAATTAAGCACTTGGCTATTCTTATACACTTCTGTACGTGTGTTTACAAACACTTGTATGTTAATGCAAGTCTATTGGAAGTAAACGTTCAGTTTCCCTTCATCTGATCTGTGGGGAAATAGGTTTTACTTACATAAATCGGTTGGAAAAAAGCTTAGGGCAGAAAGCCACCACATGGGGTGAAAGTGCCTGAGGTTAGGTAGCAAGTTATTGTAATGGGATCACGAGTAAAATTACTTTCCATCTGATGCCGGCATATTATTGTACTTTGATCACAAATTCCACTTGCCCCCCAGACCCTTTGCTTATTACACAAGTTAATGATTACTGTTTGATTGTTTTCTCCGTGTTCACATGTGTAAGATCTTGTTGTCTTCACATTCACCATGTGGGTAAATCTTGTGCTTTCTTCACATTTACCACATGGGTAATATCTTATGAGCTCAATAAATATGGAGATGAAATCCCTGTTTGGGGCTCTCGTCTCCTCCTGGACATTAGCCTGTCTTGAATTCAATTTTTTTTTTTTAATATGAAATTTATTGTCAAATTGGTTTCCACCCAGTGCTCATCCCAACAGGTGCCCTCCTCAATGCCCATCACCCACTTTCCCCTCCCTCCCATCACCCATCACCCCTCAGTTTATTCTCAGTTTTTAAGAGTCTCTTGTGGTTTGCCTCCCTCCCTCTCTAACTTTTTTTTTCTCCTTCCCCTCCCCCATGGTCTTCTGTTAAGTTTCTCAGGATCTACATAAGAGTGAAAACATATGGTATCTGTCTTTCTATGTATGACTTATTTCACTTAGCATAACACTCTCCAGTTCATCCACATTGCTACAAAAGGCCATATTTCATTCTTTCTCACTGCCAAGTAGTATTCCACTGTGTGTATAAATTGCAATTTCTTTATCCATTCATCAGTTGATGGAAATTTAGGCTCTTTCCATAATTTGGCTATTGTTGAGAGTGCTGCTATAAACATTGGGGTACAAGTGCCCCTATGCATCACATCCCTTGGGTAAATTCCTAGCAGTGCTATTGCTGGGTCATAGGGTAGATCTATTTTTAATTTTTTGAGGAACCTCCACACTGTTTTCCAGAGTGGCTGCACCAGTTTGCATTCCCACCAGCAGTGCAAGAGGGTTCCCATTTCTCCACATCCTCTCCAGCATCTATAGTCTCCTGATTTGTTCATTTTGGCCACTCTGGCTGGTGTGAGGTGATATCTCAGTGTAGTTTTGATTTGTATTTCCCTGATGAGGAGTGACATTGAACATCTTTTCATGTGCCTGTTGGCCATCTGGATGTCTTCTTTAGCGAAGTGTCTATTCATGTTTTCTGCCCATTTCTTCACTGGATTATTTGTTTTTCAGGTGTGGAGTTTGGTGAGTTCTCTATAGATTTTGGATACTAGCCCTTTGTCTGATATGTCAATTGCAAATATCTTTTCCCATTCTGTCGGTTGCCTTTTATTTTTGCTGATTTTTTTCCTTTGCAATGCAGAAGCTTTTTATCTTCATGAGGACCCAATAGTTCATTTTTGCTTTTAATTCCCTTGCCTTTGGAGATGTGTCAAGTAAGAAATTGCTGCAGCTGAGGTCAGAGAGGTTTTTTCCTGATTTCTCCTCTAGGGTTTTGATGGTTTCCTGTCTCACATTCAGGTCCTTTATCCATTGTGAGTTTATTTTTGTGAATGGTGTAAGAAAGTTTCAATCTTCTGCATGTTGCTGTCCAGTTCTCCCAGCACCATTTGTTAAAGAGACTGTCTTTTTTCCATTGGATATTCTTTCCTGCTTTGTCAAAGGTTAGTTGGCCATACTTTTGTGGGTCTAATTCTCGAGTCTCTATTCTATTCCATTGGTCTATGTATCTGTTTTTGTGCCAATACCATGCTGTCTTGATTTTTACAGCTTTGTAGTAGAAGCTAAAGCCTGGGATTGTGATGCCTCCCGCTTTGGTCTTCTTCTTCAATATTACTTTGGCTATTTGGGGTCTTTTATGGTTCCATACAAATTTTAGGATTGCTTGCTCTAGCTTTGAGAAGAATGCTGGTGCAATTTTTATTGGGATTGCATTGAATGTGTAGATTGCTTTGGGTAGTATTGACATTTTAATGATATTTATCCTTCCAGTCCATGAACACAGAATGTTTTTCCATTTCTTTGTATCTTCTTCAATTTCCTTCATAAGCTTTCTATAGTTTTCAGCATACAGATCTTTTACATCTTTGGTTAGGTTTATTCCTAGGTATTTCATGCTTCTTGGTGCAATTGTGAATGGGATCAGTTTCTTTATTTGTCTTTCTGTTGCTTCATTATTAGTGTATAAGAATGCAACTGATTTCTGTACATTAATTTTGTGTCCTGCGACTTTGCTGAATTCATGTATCAGTTCTAGCAGACTTTTGGTGGAGTCTATTGGGTTTTCCATGTATAATATCGTGTCATCTGCAAAAAGTGAAAGCTTGACTTCATCTTTGCCGATTTTTATGCCTTTGATTTCCTTTTGTTGTCTGATTGCTGATGCTAGCAGTTCCAATACTATGTTAAACAACAGCAGTGAGAGTGGGCATCCCTGTCGTGTTCCTGATCTCAGGGGTCTTGAATTCAATATTACGTCCACTCTTTTGCCAGACAAGAGAGAACTCCAGCCTCCTGGTCTGTGACACTGATCATGTCTTTATTCACCTTCATTCCTGAAGGGTATTTTTAGATGATATATTACTCTGGCTTGACAGTTCTTTTCTGTCAGAATTTTAAGGTTCATGATCTATTGTCTTCTGGCTTTGATGTTTTCTGACAAGAAATCTGTAGTCATTTGAATAATTGTTCACTTATGTATAGTATGTCCATCTTCTCCTGTGGTTTAAGACTTTATTCTTTCTCTTTGGCTTCCAGAAGGTTTATTATGTTGTGTGTGGACAAATTTCCTTTAACTTTATCCTCCTTGAGGTTTACTGGCCTTCTGGATTCTGAAAATATCTGTCTTTCTCAAGATTTGGGACAGTTTTAGCCATTATTCTTTTAGATATGTGTGTGTGTGTGTGTGTGTGTGTGTGTGTGTGTGTGTGTATTTCTGCATTAATCTCTTTCTTTTTTTTTGAGGAAATTCAGTTACATGAATATTGGTGCTTTTGATATTGTCTTATAGGTATATAAGACTCTGCTAATCTTTTTAATCTCCTTCTGTTATTCATATTGTACAGTTTTTATTGATTAAACTTCAGGTTCTTTGATTTTTTTTCCCATTCTACTGTTGTACTCATTTTATGAACTTATTTCAGATATTGTATTTTTTGGTTCTAAAATTTCTATTTGATTCTTTTTTCATTTTGTAGTTTTCTACAGAGAACTTACATCATTCCATGTATTTCAAGAGTGTTCACTTTTACCTCTTGGGTGGTTATACAGGCATATTGTGTTTTACCTCACTTCATAGGTACTACGTTTTTTACAAATTGAAGGTTTGTGGCAACCCTGCATTGAGCAAATCTCTCAGTGCCATTTTTTTTCCAACAGCATTTACTCACTTTGTGTCTCTGTGTCACATTTTAGTAATTCTTGTAATATCTCCAATTTTTTCATTATCGTTATATTTGTTATGGCGATCTATGATTAGTGATTTTTGATGTCACTGTTATAATTTTTTGGGGACATCACAAACCACACCCAGATAAGACCGTGAACTTAATAAATGTTGTGTGTGTTCTGACTGCTCCAACTGGCCATTCCCCTGTCTCTCTTCCTCTTGGCATGCCTCCCTATTCCCTGAGACACAGCAATATTGAAATTAGGTCAATTAATAATCCTACAATGGCCTCTAACTGTTCAAGTAAAAGGAAGAGTTGCACAGCTATCACTTTATATCAAAAGCTAGAAAATATTAAGCTTAGTGAGGAAGACATGCCAAAAGCTAGGATTGGCCAAAAGCTAGGCCCCTTGTACCAAACAGTTAACCAAGTTGTGCATACAAAGGAAAAGGTCTTGAAGGAAATTAAAAGTGTTACTCCAGTGAACAACACATGAATGATTAGGAAGCAAATAACTTTATTGTTGATTTGGAAAAAGTTTCAGTGGTCTACATGGAAGATCAAATCAGGTATAACATTTCCTTAAACAGAAGCCTAATCCAGAACAATTCCCTAATTCTCTTTACTTATTTGAAGCCTGAGACAGGCGAGGAAGCTGTAGAAGAAAAGTTTGAAGCTAGCAGAGATTCGTTCATGAGGTTTAAGGAAAGAAGTCCTCTCTATAACATCAGCGTGTAAAGGGAAACAGCAAAAGCTGATGTAGAAGTTGCAGTAAGTTATCTAGAAGATCTTGTTAAGATAATTAATGAAGGTGACCATACAAAACAACAGATTTTCAATGTAGGTGAAACAGCCTTCTATTGGAAGAAGATGCCATCTAGGACTTTTACAGCTAGAAGGATAAATTACCACTTGGTTTCAAAGTTTCAAAGGACAAGTTGACTCTTACTAGGGGTTAATACAGCTGATGCATTAAGCTGATGACTTTAAGTTGAAGCCAGTGTTCATTTGCCATTCTGAAAATCCTAGGGCCTTTGAGAATTATGCAACATCTATTTTGCTTGTGCTTTATAATGGAAAAACAAAGCCTGAATGACAGCCCATCTATTTACAATGTGGTTTACTGAATATTTTAAACCTACCGATGACACTTAATGCTCAGAAAAAAAAGATTCCTTGCAAAATATATCATTGACAATGCACCTGGTCACCCAAGAGCTCTGATAGAGATGTATAGTATAGTGAGATTAATGTTACTTTTATGCCTGCTAACGCAACATCTACATCAACTCTGCAACCCATGGATCAAGTAGTAATTTTGACTTTCAAGTTGCTTATTATTTAAGAAATATGTTTTGTAAGGCTCTAGCTGCCATAGATAATGATTCCTCTGATGGATCTGGGGAAAGTAAATTGAAAATCTTCTGGAAGGGATTCACCATTCTAGATGCCATTAAGAACATTCATGATTCATGGGAAGAGATCAAAATATCAACAACAACAGGAGTTTGTAAGAAGTTGATTCCAACTCTCATGGATGACTTTGAGGGGCCCAAGACTTCAGTGAAGGAAATAACTGCAGATGTGGTGGAAATAGCAAGTGAACTAAAATTGGAAGTGAAACCTGAAGATGTGACTGAATTGCTGCAATCTCATGATCAAACTTGAATGGATAAGGAATTGCTTCTTATGGATGAACAAAGACAGTAGTTTCTTGAGATGAAATTTACTCCTGGTGAAGATGCTATGAAGATGGTTGAAATGACAACAAAAGATTTAGAATATTACATAAGCTTAGTGGATAAAACAGCGACAGGGTTTGAGAGGATTAAACTTTTTGAAAAAAGTTCTTCTGTTGGTAAAATGCTATCAAACAGAGTCACATACTACAGAGAAATCATTTGTGAAAGAAAGAGTAAACCAATGAAACAAACTGTATTGTTGTCTATTTTAAGAAATTGCCACAGCCACCCCAATCTTCAGCAACCATGATCAGTCAGCAGCCATCAACATGGAGGCAAGACCCTCCACCAGCAAGATTATAATTTACTAAAAGCTTAGATGGTGGTTAGCATTGTTTAAAGTTTGATATGCACTGGGAAGCCTAAAAATTCATCTGACTCACTTTATTGCAATATTTTCTTTATTGCAGAGGTCTAAAACCAAACCTACAACATGTCTTAGGCATGGCTGAAATAGCTGCTTTAATGTCTTGTCTGGTAATTTTAATATCTGATCATTGTAGAATCTGTTGATTATATTTTTCCTTGAAATTTGGTCAGATTTGCTGGTTCTTTACATGTTTAGTAATTTTGGATTATATCCTTTACAATTTCATTTTTATACGATTTTGGAATTCTGCTAAAATATTTCAGATACTGTTTTGTTTTAAGGGGAATCACTTTGTGTGTGTGTGTGTGTGTGTGTGTGTGTGTGTGTGTTTGAGAAGCAATGGTTTAGTTAGGTTCAAACTATTGAGTTTTGTGGGTGAATGTCTGTTCATTTTTCAAAGCATTTGTTATGCTGTTTGGGGTCTGCCCTTTGCATATGCCACCCAGGTTAGTTGAGGCTTGGCAGTGGGTTATACACATGTTCAGTTTTTAAAACCTTTGATTCACTTCTTTGGTTATGTTTCACATATGTACAATTTAGAGGTAAGTCTGAGACTTGTATTGATTCATACACAGCAGTAAATGACCTCCCCCAGCTCTGTCCTCACCAGGATTTCTCCATAGTCTGGCTCCAAGAGACTCTTTTGTGGTTCTTCTGGATAGAATGTAATACAGAGTTCTTTCAGATGGGGTCGTCTTGAACTGCCATGTAGTTCCATGTGATGAGGCTCCTCTGTGGAAAAAGCAATGGAAGGAAAGAGGGGGGGAAAAAAGGAGAGACATTCCTCTCCCTGACACACTCTTTGCACAACAAAGGCATTTTTTCTTAGTTCTTCTAAGATGTGAAGTTTTACTTAAAGTTTTAGGTGCTCACCTTACCTCCACCATAACAATACAGCTCTGTGATTATAGCTGGACTTGGGGAAGGGGAAGCTGGACTTGGGGAAGGCTGAGAAGGGGCCTCTGCTGATCTTTTGCAAGAAAGATAGGTTTTCTTGAAATTTTGTGTGCGTGCTCACAATGGAGTTTCCCAATTCAGTCCGCCCTTGGGTCAAAGCTTGGAGATAAAGGAAAAACAACAGGAATCTCATCATCACTACACTGACCTTTAAATTTTGGCTTTCATCCCCAATATACCTGGTATTCTTTATGTTTCAGAATCCTGAGGTATTTTTTTGTTTGTTTGTTTTTGTCCAGAGCTTTTAACTGCACATAGTGGGTAAAATGGGTTCTGGTGGACTTACTCTACTTTGGCCAGCACTGGACATAGCTGAACCTATTAAACATAATTTTCACAGTTGATAGAAGGATGCAGAGACCCTGCTGTGATAGGAAATAACCTGTTATTTAAATTCTGTCTCTTCGTTAATTAAGTAGAGATAATGCCACCTTGCTGTTACTTTTTTGTTTAATACATATTTTAAGTTATAGCTTCATGGGAGGATGAACTCATTTGTGTATTACAACAAAAGTTATGCATGCAAGATTACACAGAGATCACACACTGCAATAGTTACTAGTTAACGTTTGGAAAATGAGATGATGGAAGGCAGTTTGTTATTGTTTAACCCTATACATGTTTGCATTTTTTGAGTATTAGAAATGACTAGGCCAAACTAAGGAGAGAAGAATAATCTTCCTGACCCTAAAACTTCTAGTCAGTGTTAGACTCCACAGATATCCCATTATTTACATTTGATTTCTTTAAAAATTTTTTAATGTTTATTTAAATTTGAGAGAGAGACATAGAGCCTGAATTGGGGAAGGGGCAGAGAGAGAGGGAGACACAGAATCCAAAGCAGGCTCCAGACTCTGAGCTGTCAGCATGGAGCCTGACACAGGGCTCAAACCCATGAACTGATATCATGACCTGAGCTGAAGTCAGACTCTCAACCGACTGAGCCACTCAGGCGCCCGTTATATCTGATTTCTAACTGCAGTAGAAACCTTTGGTGTTTGTCTGTTCGACTCATCACAACCTTCTTTCTTAAAGAATCTCAACTCCCCCTACTTCCGTCCCTCTCCTTTTCTTCCCAGAGGCCAGGTCACTGGCCCCAAAGTTTCGTAAAAGACCCTACCTCCCTGGCCAGCTAAAGGATTCTCTTTCCTGAGGATTTGTAGTGGGGACTGAAAAGGGCTAGCTTCTTCTGCCCTGTGCATTTGATCTGAGGTTATTCTGATTCAGGAACTGTTGTGGCACAACCACCTTCTACAACATGCAGAAGTAAGTAGAGAAAGTGATACAGCAGAGAGGAGAGAAAGGAGCATGGAAAGGTACAAATGAAAGACCATGTGGCCAGATAAGAGGAAGAGAATTAATTAAGCATCATGAGAATGAGACTGAGAATAAATGAACGAATAAACTGAGAGAAATGCTGAGTTACTCCTAAAGGCTTTTTAATTTTCTAGTTCTGATACCTTTTGTAGTGTGTCAGTATTCTTCCCCTTTTATTCAGGGATGCAGTGATTACAATTATCCAATTTTCCTTAAACTGTCTTAATTAACTAAGACATTAGACTTCTCTCTCTACATAGAAAACCAACAGCATCATGGGAAAATGTGATTTAGTCATTTTGAAAAGATTTGCTTATTACTTTTTTAAAACATTTCTTTATATATATATATATATATATATATATATATATATATATATTTAATTTTTAGAGACAGAAAGAGCGAGGGAGGGGCAGAGAGAGAAAGGGAGAGAAAGAATATCAAGCAGGTTCCATGCTCAGCTTAATCCCATGAACCATGAGATCATGACCTGAGCTGAAATCAAGAGTCAGACACTTAGCCGACTGAGCCACCCAGGCACACCTTGCTTATAATTTTGAAAAGAAAGAGATGATTGAGACTGTACATATATGAAACAGTTCTAGGAAGGCAAAATCCAGTATACTAACACCCGATTTTATCTTTAATGGGGGGATAGCATGGAAAAAATACTATAGTAAAGATGGGGAGGGATGGGAGCATGTATACCGATTAGGAAAAAATAATATCCCAAGAATTTTGGAATTAACAGTCTGCTCAGAAAAAAATTAGCTACATTTGTTTGTTCAACAAATAGTTTTTGAGCAGCCACTGAATACCAAGTATTGTTATAAGTGCTGGAGATAGAGCAGTGAATAATGTGAGGTCTATTCACTTGGTGCTTCTAGTGGAGGGTAGGTCTGGCAATGACAAACACACACAATGCGTGAGGGCTATTAAAAACATAAACCGGGGTCAGAAGTTAGAGAATGCCTGGGCAAATATGCTATTTTATATAGGAAGGCCCAGAGAAGCCTCACTGATAAGTGGCATACATGTCACTGAGATCTGAGTGAAGTGAAGGAGCAAGCCAGGTTGATCTCTGGGAAGCACGTTAGGCATGTTTGAGCAAGAACAAGATTTCCCATAAGAAGTAAGAAAGGGAGAGAGTGGTAAATGATGAGACTAGGAGGAGGTGTGTAACAGGGAGGGCTGAATCCTGTTGGTTGTAAGAACTTTGGGTTTTACTGTGAGTGTTATAGGAAACCATTGGATGGTTTTGAGCAGAGGAGCAAAACAACCCAAGTCTTACCAAATCCCTCCAAATGCAGTGGGGAGAACAAACTTCTGTGCAGCAAGTTTGCAAGTGGGGAGACTGATAGTAGGCTCTTAGAATTCTCCAGGTGAGAGAATTTAGTTGCTTAGACTCAAGTGGAAGTGGTGAGATGTAGTCAAGATGTATTTGAAGGTGGGGCTGACAGGATTAGTGGATGGAACAGTTTTGAGTTGTGTGGAATAAGAGTTTCATGTTTTGCTTAAGTTTTTGGCTTAACAGCTGGGTGACTGGAGGTGCCATTAAGTAAGATGAAGAGTCACAAACAAGATGAGCTCTATTTTAGGATGCCTATCGGTAGCTAACAATATGCCATTTGGAAGATACCAAACACCGTTATAAGACATACTTTAAATATATTAGTTCATTCACATCTCTGTGAGATAGATTAATAATATTATTGATTAATAATATCAGGAAACTGATGCACACAGAAGTTATATATCCCCTGCCCAACTAGTATAATGCAAAGTTAGGATCTGAACCTGGGGAGTTTAGTTCCAGAATCTGTTCACCTAGGTATCTAAATGGATATATTTAGCAGGCAGTTGGATATAACAGTCTTCAGTTCAGGAAGTCAGGTATAAGTAGAGATCTACATTTAAGAGTTATTAGCCTATGGAGCATGTTTGGAGCCATGATACTAGTTGAGATCATTTAGGGAAAGAGTATAGATAGGGAATAAGTTCAAGGGCTAAATACTGCAGCATTTCATCATCTAGAGCTCAGGGATGAGAGAAAGCTCCAGTAAAGAATACAGAGGAATAGAATAGCCAGTGGAGTAGGAGAAAAACCAGTACAGTGTAGTATTTGGGAAGCCAGATGTAGAAAGTGTTTTAAGGAGGATGGTCAGCTCTGTCAAATACTACTGATGGCCTGAAAGAATTGGTCAGCAGATTTGGCTCATTGGTGACTAAGAGCATTTTCAGAGGAAAGAGGGGTGGATCAAGAGGGATGGAGGAGGTGATATGGAGATCCCAAGCCTGAATGATTTTGAGGAGTTTTTTTAAATGGTAGCATACATAGGTTAGTTCTCTTTTTCTTCTCTTCTAGTGCCGCCCTACTCACTCCTTCAGACTATGACACTCCATCAGTGCCAAACTGGTGACTCCCAGAGAAATCATCTGTGAGGGCCTTACAAAGCAAAGTCCTTGGAAAAAACCCTTGACCAACAGCTAATCATACACTTGTTTTGATCTCTGCCTTTCTTTGTTTCATGGGCCACTTATCTACCCACACCTGGCCCTGCTAACCCAGGTGACTCCCTAACCACAATCTCTTAACCGCCTTCCCAAGCTCCCAGACTGGATCAGGTGTCTATTTTATGATTATAGCATCCTTCACTTCGCTTTATGGAACTTATAGCAGTTTGTATTTATACTTATTTGTGTTATTATTTTATTTATGTTCATCTTCTCTACTAAACGGTGCTAAGACTATGGGCTCTGGAGTTGGTCACCCAAGGTACAAATCCTGGTCACATATACTAGTGGGTGACTGTGGGCAAGGAACTTAACAACTTGGAGACACTATTTCGGCATCTGTAAAATTGGGGTTAAAGTAGCATTCACCTCATATAATTTTGTGAGGCTAATACAACATGTAAAGGTGCCTGACACTGAATAAATTTTAAAATCATTATGAACATATTAAAGTAGAAAATGCGTTTTTAAAAATATATCTCCAAAATAAGCCATGACTAATCCTTTTCACCTTTTCTCTTTCCTCTCTTCACCCCAGCTTGGCCTTACTGTGTTATATATTAACCACATTTCTTCTTTTACCTTTATTATACCTGAGTGCAAAAACCCATTATCTTATTGAATTTACCAACTGATACATTTTTTTAATGGAAATGATATAAAATGTTAAAAGATATTCCATTCCCCCCCACAATACAGAAGCTCCTTTCTTGTTTTTCTAGAATATCTACTAAATAAAAGGCACTAATTTGTTTTTCCATTACAAATCACCACTAAACCTAACATCTTAAGCCAGTGATTTATTATGGCTTTCTATGATTTTGTGGGTAAATTGGGCTCATTTCATTAGCTCCAGTTTAGTTTCTCTAATACTGTTGTGGGCCAAAGGAGACTGGGGTTATAGTCATCTGTAGGCTTGAATGATCTGGATGGCAAATGTGGTTTCCTCACTCACATGTTTGGATGCCTCAACTGGAGTGGATGGAGTAGCTTGAGGCTGGCTGGACACCCTCTTCTTTTTGCTTTGTCTCTGTCTCTGTCACTTTCTTTCAGTTTCTGTATTTTGTAGCTCCAGCTTTTTAATAGTGTAGAGATCTCAGTGTGTTCACACTTCTTACCCAATGGCCGCTTGCCCCAGAATAAGTATTGCAAGAGACCCAGGTGGAAAGTATAAGGCTTGTTAAGATGTACCCTCAGCAGTCATCACTTCTGCTGCACTCTAGTAGTCAAAAACCAGCCATAGGGCCAGCCAAGATTCAATGGGAGGGGAATACTCAAGAGAATGAATTCTAAAAGCATGGTTCATTGGTGGTTATTTTTGAGGATGAGCTACTGCCATGAGCATATAAACATATACCATAAAGCCACAAAGCCCCTGCCTTTATGAGCTTATAATATAGCATAGGGCAGGGTTTTTCTTTTTAACCTTGGCATTATTGACTTTTAAAATTTTATTTTATTTATTAAAATTTTTTAAAATGTTTATTTATTTTTGAGAGGGGAGGAAGGGGCAGAGAGAGAGGGAGACAGAATTCCAAGCAGGCTCCAGGCTCTCAGTGGTCAGCACAGAGCCCAACCCGGGGCTCGAACTCACGAACCAGGAGATCATGACCTGAGCTGAGGTCGAAAGCTTAACCAATTGAGCCACTCAGGCACCCACTGACTTTTTTAAAAGGAAATACATTTTATTTTTTAGAACAGTTTTGGATTTATAGAAACATTGCAAAGATGGCACCAAGAGTTCCCATTTACTCCACACCTAGTTTCCCATAATATTAACATCTTACATCAAGATGGTACATTTACTACAATTAATAAAACCATTAATGAATCCATTAGTAATTAGAGTTCATATTCTATTCATTTTTTTTTTTTTTAGTTTTTACCTAAAGTCCTTTTTTTGTTCAAGGATCCCATCCATGATACCACATTACATACAGTGTTCCTATTGTTCCTAGTTCCTCTTGGCTATGACAGTTTCTCAGACTTTACCTATTTTTGATATCCTTGATAGCTTTGAGGAGTCTTGGTCAGATGTTTTGTTGAATATCCCTCTACTGGAATTTGTCTGATTTTTTTAAAATCATAATTTGGGGTTAGGGCATATACATGATTAACATGACTTATCACTGTTGATAATAATATCAACACCCCCACTATGTAAGTTACTATGTGCAGCTCGTACTTAAGGAGTGAAGAGTTATGCTCCATATCCTTCAGGAAGGATTATCCACATAAATTATTTGGAATTCTTCAGCAAGAAAGGTTTGCCTCTTCTCCAGCTATTTATTTTTCAATAACTTTTTATTTCAGTATGGACTCATATATATTTATGTTATACTTTGGGTTATACCCCAAACAGCTTTATGTATTTGTTGCTCAAAAAGTTACAACTTTAGTTATTGGGAGCTCTTTCAGATGGTTCCTGTATCCCTGTAACATACCCCCATAAACGTGTTCTTTGTTTTTGAACACTTCTTTCTGGCACTATAAGGTGCTACAGGTTCACCTAGTCTTTTTCCTGCCCTGGACCTAGAATCAGCCTTTTGTCTAAGGATCCCTGGTTCCTTAGTTGTGCTAATTGTTATACTATTGACGTCAGATAATTCTTTATTGTGGGGAGCTGTCCTGTGTATTCTAGCTTAACAGCATCCCTAGCCTCTCTGCGTATTAGATGCCAATAGCAACCCTCTTTCTCCAGTTGTGGAAATTAGTAATGTATCCAGACATTGTTAAATGTCCCCTAGGGGGCAAAATGGCCCCTGGTTGAGATCCACTAGCATAGCAACAGTCCTGCTGAAAAGTACAATGATATAATATAAGGGAGAACAGTGGGAGCATTGCAGAAGAAGCTTCTGAGCCTGTTTACAGATGTGGAGGAAAGATTCACAGAAGAGGTGGCAGCTGAACTGAGAATTGATTTGCTATTTTTTGAGCAATTATCGTGAGGTAGACAAAACGTAATGTTTTATTTTTATCATATAATCTTAAACTTAAAAATCAGGTATTTTACAGATGAAGAAGCCAAAGTTGAAAGAGACAGAGTAACTTGCTTAGAGTGCCTGAGATGGTCTTGGAGGACCCCATGAGCTCTGCGGATGCAGGGCTCTGAGGGTACTGACATCTGCTCCCGCTACTCACATCAAGACTATGTTAACCACACCTTTGTTCATAAAACTGCAGTACCATCTCCTTTTTAATTTTCCCCCATTCAGTTCTGAGTTCTTGAGAGGAGGAACCATGCAGTGTTTGTCTACAATGCTTGCCATGTTATAGGTGTTTGAGAACTGTTTGATGAGGGGGTGAACATTAGTTGATTCCACAAAATTCCCCACTGACAGATTACAGAATTAACTCTTCCTTCCTTCTGGTCCAATTGCTATCCTACCCGCACCTCTGGTGGAGAGCTCACTGCTGGGCACACCAGCTAACCTCCTGTAGTTTTTGGTCACTTGGCCTCGTTGTTTTACCCTCAGCTATCCCAGAGGGAGTAGTTGGCTGGTGTTAGTGACATTGTAGACTGATTATAGCCAGTAGTATTTTGCCTTGGGTTAGAGTTGTAAAAGGTGTTCTCTAAGGAAAGCAAAACATGCCTCACAAGGTGCAGAATGTATTGCTACTGGTTTCCACAAATAATGCCAATTATCTACATTTAATTATTCCTTTGTCCCATATGATTCTTCTATTACTTAAGGACAGATTTTACACAGACCATGAAAGGTATTTTTTCTTTTTTTCTTCCTTTCAAATTCTTCACATTCTCATCCAAATTTCCTTTTTTGTTGTTGTTGTTGTTGTTGTTGTTGTTGTTGTTTGTTTTGTTTTGTTTTCAGAGAGGCAGGAGGTCTTCTTGTTTATCAAACAAAACCAGAGGGGAAAAATGCCTTGGTTTTTTTGTTCCTTTCTCTTTCCTACAACTTCTGGATCTGCTATTTGCAGATGCTATGAAATTTTAAGTCTATTGAATCAGAAGTTGCTCTTTCTGGTTTCAAGACTCCTTTTCTTCCTTTCCTTTGCTAAAATTCTGGTCTAATTAAAAAAACAGTAGATCATAGTTAAATAAAACTGTACCCAGGATAACCCTAATTTCCATATGCAGATTTATCTGCACTGACAGCCACCCCCCTTACACACACACTCTCGCTCTCTCATTCTCCTTTCCCTCCTCTCCATCTCCCTATTGCATTGTGTCTGACTGATTTTCAGAGCACCTTCGCTGTTTCCCCCTTCTCATTCCCTTTCTGTAAAATATCTAGACAGGAAGGAGGTGGCTGCAGAGGCTGAACAAACAATCTCATATTCTGCCTGCAATGTCATCGTTTCTTTCCCCCATTTTAGGGGGCTGAAGTTGCCCAGGAAGGGGATGCAGAGGAGCTGGAAAGGAAGGGGGGAGCTCTCCAGAGGCAGCTGCGGTCAGGGGCAGGGACTGCCGCCAGATGTGCCTGCCTCTCTGGGCTTTGATTCGAAAGGGGCAGCAGGAGGAAGTATTGGGAGACAAAAGCCCCGGTTTAAATGATCATTTTCTTTATTTAACATGGCAGCAGACACTCTCTGCGTAGGATCATCATGCCGAGCATAAACTGGACTTTCCCACTTGCCTGGCAGGAGTGAGACAGATCACTGTCTGCTAAATGAGCATCTGAGGTAAGACCCACTGTTACAGATACTTGCTTTTTTTCCTAAACAATTAATTTTCTTAAATATGTTTCAGCCTCAATCACAAACAGTATAGTGGGGGCAAATCTGTGTTAATCTGCATCTAAAGAGCCAAGAAAAAGCAGAGGTATAATATATTCAACTCAATTTGGGGAGATAGTTACTTTGTCAATTCTGTGTGTGCTGTTTGTTTTTCAGGTAAAATATCTGGTTTAAGAATAGACTAGTGTCATCATAATCCACCACTAGTGATAATACTGGTGTTGAGACTCTTAAAAAAAACTTTGTAAAAAGACAGTGAGCTACAGATGCATGTGCTGTATTTTTAGCTCACATACAAATATTGGAAGTCTTATTAAAATGATAGGGTTTTTTTTTTTTTTTAGCAGAGGAGGAATGAATGCTGCATAATTAAGTACAGTATTTAATTTGGCTGTTGTGAAGCAAAAGAATAAGGTAATAATTTTTATTGTACTAATCAGTCTCAAGATGTTCTCTGTGTTAATTGGGTTAAAAAAATTGCAGTACTTATTAGAAATTCTAATTTCACAATGCAGCACTGACAATAAGCTCAGCCAGTGAATTATTCACATCTTTAATTTGCTCACTTAATGACAGTGTTCTGTAATCAGAGTGCAGAGACTGCTGCCTATGCATTATGTATGATGCTCAGGACTTAAATGCAGGACATTATGAAGCTCTCAGTGGTTCAGTAATTAGTTTTCCACAAGACAGGATTTAGATATTCACAGATAAAAGTCCACAGTTGGATAATGCTAAGGTTGCAACACAAAATAACAAAGGAAAGGAAGCTCAAAGTTTAGACTGAAACTTTGTCTCTCCGGCCTTGTCCACTGTGGAAACAGAATCATGCCACCTGAAATAGTTGCCTAGCTCTGATCACATGTTTGAAAACTGTTTTTGAACAAAGTTGTAGCAGGCGAGGCATTTGAACAATTTCAGTGGACCAGAGGGGAAAGATAAAACCTTTTTAATTAGTGTTCACAGAAGCCCTGCAATATATCCTCCTAATAAGTCTGTAGTATGCATAGCAGGCATTCTCAGTGTGCTTTGTAACTTAGTTAGTGCAAATGCAAATCAGGTTACAGTGGTGTTTGGCTGTAATTGTGTTTGTAAAAGGGTTACATGCCCAAATGGAGATTGAGCTTGCTCATGGTTTTGTTCCAGTTGCTTCTGAGGGAAGGTTTGAAAATCAAATGAGATATTAAGTGAATCTGGACATGAAAGGAAGTAGATCTGAATTGTCAGTGCAACTTTGGGATTTCTTCCACTTGTCGGTTTAGAGTTGTCAGTTTTTCTTTAATGATTCTAGGATTGTTCTGTCATGAGTGATATAACCTTTGAGACTACCCAGAACTTCTAGCAATACTTTAAAAATGTATACTAACTTTGGGAAAACATTTCACAGTATTAATTCTAAAGTTTAATAGCCAGATTGGAAACTTTACAGTGATTTAAAAAACAACAACAACAACAAAACAAACAAACAAACAAACAAACAAGCAAACAAAAAACATTTGCCTGGTAGACTTTATGGGGATTTTTGAGGATTTAAACATTAATATTTATTAATAAGATCTCACTGCTTTACCATTTGTTTGTCTAAGATTTGTGCTCATTTCCAAAACCCAAGTGTCAAGATCCTTAATCAAATTTGGCATTTTAAATAGAAATGCAGAGTAATACTTTAAAACTGCCTTTTATAGCTTAGAACATTTTTTTAAGGAAACTTGAGTTAAGATATCTATAGGCAAATGTAATGTTTAGGGAAGGAATGAACTAGCGAAATAAAAAGAAAGTGCATTCCACTTTAATTTGAAATATTCCAAATTAAAAAAAAAATTAAGTCACACCTCCAAATTTGACTTCTACCTTCTAGAACTGAAAAGCTACTTTAACAAAATAAAGATGTTTTTCACATATGTTTAGGAAGCTGTTGCCTTTGTGATACTTCAAACATGGTGTTTGGGAAAGGGCACTTGGTTAGGGGATGAATTAGGATATTGTGTAGTTGAGGAAGTGACCTGGCTTGACTTGGATCCAGTATAATATGTGGCAATCAGTTGGTAGCAGTGGTGCTTTTAGTAGCTTAAAGAAATACTGGGAATTAGGAAACTTGAGTTCTGGTCCCATTTTGGCCACAAACCAGCTATGTCACATTGAGCACCTAAATTGATTTTCCATTTCCTTATCTGTCAGACCGGAATAACAAACTTTTCTAAGATTTAGAAAAAAAAACAACTGCCACGTTATTATGGGGAGAAATGAGGTAGGAGGAGTGAAAGTTTTTTGAAAACTTAAAAGCACTAGATAAAAATGTGAAAGCTATTTTAAGGATTAACAAAAACCAAAATGTGTGTCTTTGAATCTGTATTGTTTATTATGGAAGAGATTCTTATCCAGATTTGCAACACTCTGTAATGTAAAAATGTCAAAATATTGTCACGTAAATTAATTTAAATTTAATTTAATGAAAATAAGCCATGAAAAAAATGCCCTTCTTAGGTGTTTGGGGGAGAACAAGAAAGCCTTGAGATTCCATAAACATCAGTTTGGTGTCATCACTCCAAAAAGGTTGGCAATCATCTTGCCTTGGACATTTCTTTCACTTATCACTGAACAGACACATATTAATACTGTAACAAGTCTTATGCTTGGAATGTCTGCCAGTTATCAAGATTTTGGCCATTCTTCTCATTAGATCATGAGTCAGAATGAGATAATTTCCACCACTGGAATTTTGGAGCTCTTTTTCTCACCAAAAATGGTCAATATATCAACCAATCAATAATTGATTATCTGTTAATTTTTCTTTGGCTGTCTATTGAGCACTTATAATGCTATCAAAACTAACATGCTATCTTGCCCTCATTCTTATGAGGCGGTTGTCTCCTTATTCTAGATGAGAGACTGAAGCACAAAGAAATTAAGTATTTTGACAATACCACATAGCTGCTGAGTAGTAGCATTAGAATTGAACCAGATCCAAGTCCTGATGTTGCAACCAATAGACTACATTGTCAGTTCCCAAGGTCCTGTGCTCTGTGCTGAGATAAAGGAATTGATTGAGATTCCTGCCCTCACATTGCTCACAGTGGTAATGTTTGAGTTTCTTCCACCTTCTCCTTGTGGGTCAAGACTTGCTACTCACAGTGTGGGCTACGACAGCATTGGCATTGTTTGCAACCAGGGTTGGGTGCTTTACTAACTTTGATGTGACTTTTAAATCAACTGGGGATCTGGTTAAAATCAGATTCTGATTCAGTAGGTCAGGGATGGGGCCCAAGATGCTTTTCTAACAGGTTTCCAGGTGATGCAATGTTGCTGTTTCATGAGGTGTCCATTTGGTGAGTTCTAGAATTACAGGAGTGCCCTCTTACCTGTGCTTTCCTTCCTGCAGTTACCTGCAGTTATCTGTTATCAACCATGGTCTGGAATCAGATGATCCTCCTGACCAGTTGTCAGAAGGTCAATAGTTGCTTAACACTACGTCACAATGCCTACATAATTCACTGCACTTTATCGCATCACATAGGCATTGTATCATCTTACATCATCACAAGGAGAAGGGTGAGTACAGTGCAACAAGATATTTAAAGAGAGAGAAAGAGACCACATTCACATAACTTTTTTTACAGTATTTTGTTACAGTTGTTTTAGTTTATTAGTTATTGTTGTTAATCTCTTACTATGCTTAAATTGGAAATTAAACTGTATCATAGGTATGTATAGGAAAAAACATGATATATGTAGTGTTTGGTACTATCTGTGGTTTCAGGCATTCTCTGAGGGTCTTAGAACACATCCTCTGTGGAGAAGGGGGGACTGCTGTGTCTTATTTCCCCCATGTTTGGTATCCAGGGAAGGTCCAGTGCATCTACTGAATTCCTTACTGAATTCCACTCTTCCAATTCTGATTTTTTTTTTTTTTTTTGGTCCATGTAGAAAAGCTTCTACCTTGGTTTCCTGACTTTGCTCTCTGGTGCCCTAAGTCTCGGCCTATATAGCTGTGGCCCTGGCTACTAGTTTAGCTCTGGCAGAGATCTCCTATGGGTCTGATTCTACACGCCCAATTACTAGCATTGGCTGTTCCATCTTAATAGTGCCATCAGCCTGGTTGAGGATCTTCATTCCCATGTCTGCATCAGAATCAGCCGTGAGGCTTATTAAAAACTTGCAAGTAGGGGTGCCTGGGTGGCTTAGTTGGTTAAGCATCTGACTTCAGCTCAGGTTATGATCTCATGGTTTATGAGTTAGAGACCCATGTCAGTCTCTCTGCTGACTGCGCAGAGCCTACTTTGGATCCACTGCCCCCTCTCTCTCTACGTCTTCCCTACTTACACTATATCTCTGTGTCTCTCAAAATAAATGAATAAACTTAAAAAGAAAAAAAAAACTTGCAAACTCTCTCAGTAACACTACCATAGATTTGATTTATTAGTAAGCTTGGGGTGGGTCTTAGGAACTTTTTTTATCTTTTCTAAAACTTCATCGTTGATCCTGATGGGCAGCCCATGCTGAAAACCACTTTCTTTCTTTCCTTTTTTTTAAACTTAAAAAAAAATGTTTATTTTTGAGAGAGAGAGAGAGAGAGAGAGAGAGAGAGAGAGAAAGCATGAGCAGGATGAGCAGGTGAGGGGCAGAGAGAGAAAGAGACACAGAATCCAGAGCAGGCTCCAGGCTCCGAGCTGTCAGCACAGACTCTGACGTGTGGCTCGAACTCATGAACTGCGAGGTCATGACTCGAGCCGAAGTCAGATGCTTAACCAACTGAACCACCCATGTGCCCTTGCAAACCAGTTTCTTGGGAGCTGGCCTGACCTAACAGGAACCCTTTGGAAAGTGACACTGTCATAGCTTTTGTTCAGGTTTGCCATCTACTGGGAACATTTTCTCTGTGCCTCTATGCTAGCAATGGGCAAAGAACATAGAAAGAATTTACAACTTTGCTGAGTTGCTTTCAGGAAGGCTTTACTGAGTGATTGGCATTTGAATTAGAGAGCAAATGAATGAATAGCTCATTTTTTTTCAAGCCAAAGGAATAGCATTATGCAAGGACAGAGAGATAAAAATGTGAAAGGTATCTTAAATACTGAGACATCCATTTTGACGAAAGTGTTTAACACACAGAATGGGGGCATAGGATATGAAATTATAAAAGTAGGTAGGCTCACTTTTAGACCTTATGTGTTAAACTGAAGAGTTTATACTTCATTTTACCAGCAGTAAGAATTATCAGAAGTTAAGATGGAAAGCAAAGTGACCAGACATGTGTTTCAGAAAGATAATCTGGGCTTCAAAGGCATATGAATTTGGTGGGGCAAGATTGAAGGCAGAGACAGGTGAGGTACGTGTGGTAATGGAATACAGGTGAGATGGGGAAGGATGCTTAAGCCGTACTCCTGGGCCCTGAAGCTGTCCTCTGTCACTGACACTAATGATGTTTCTTTATCACACTTTTATAGTAATAACTTGCAATATAGACCTTATAAGTAGCATGGCCTTGAGAATTCAGGGAACTCAAAGCCTTTATGAGCCATCACTGGTTCTTTCTTTTCCTGATTATTTTACCTTACAGTGCTGAGATAGCTAACTCTGGGTTTCTTCCCTCAGGAGCTGCTTAGAGCTTTTAAGGTAATTATTTGGGAGCAAAATCTTCTACAACATCCTAAGGGAAACTTGAAACCAGTTAATGAGCAGCAATAGGAATGCCAATGGTTGGGAAAATTGTGTCTAGGTCTTCTGAACACAGCGTTATTGCCCAAGTTCTGGAGAGAGAGACTTTGCATAGTCCATTAACCTTCACTCAGCTTCATTTTTTTACTGCTTCTGAATTTGTCCCTTTTCAGAGTGACTGCTTTCTTAAATCAGCATAGATTTATTGTTCCACCAATCTCCATTCACTTACTTCTGCATAGAGAGTTCATTTACTTCTAACAACTGTACATATTGTATCACAGAGTATATTTTGGAAACACTAACACCTACTCTCAGATGTGTTCAGGCATTTCATCCAGTTTTTTGACCTACTCTTACATCCTTGATCTTAGCTAAACAGTGTTTTTTTCCTAACTCTAATCTGCCTATGCTCAGGCTGATTAGTAGCTCCCCCCACCAAAAGATAACTGAGAATCTGTGAATGTGTTACCATACATGGCAAAAGGTATTTCGAATGTGTGATTGAGAATCTTGAGATGGGGAGATTATCCTGGATTATCTGGCTGGGCTAATGTATGGGCTAATGTAAATTTTATGAGAAAGGTAGAAAAGTAGGTCAGAGAAAGAGATTGGAAAGAGCTATCTTGCTACCTTGAATATAGAGTGAGCGGCCATAAACCAAGACATGCAGGCATCCTATAGAAGCTGGAAAAGGTAGGGAAACAATTTTTTTTCCCCTAGAGACTCCAGAGGTAACCAGCACCTTGAGTTTATCCCAGTGAGACAGATTTTGGACTTCTCACCTCCAGAACTGTATGAAAACAAATTTGTGATTTTAAACCATTAAGTTTCTGGAAATTTGCTGCAGCAGCAATAGAAAATTAATATGGTGTGCTACATACCTTTATCTGACTTATTCGTTTTGCTGTCCAGTTTGTCTAACTGATAACAATTTTATTGCCACATTATTGATTTTCCTTGGATACTTCTCTACCAGTAGACTAGCATACTTATTTTTCCCTAAGTTGCAAATTCCTCAATGACCAAGGTATTACCTAGGAGATGAGTGACTAATGGGACTGTTCTGAGGTAAGTGAGATGAGGCTAGTAAAGTGCTTCACACAGTGATGTAGGTTGGGTATGCAATGAATTCACTTCCTGTCTCTTCATGGAGTCCTCATAAACTAATTGTTGGGTTTTACATGGTATTGGAGAAAGTCAAAAGCTATTTTGAAAATTAGTGGATCACAAGGTAGAAGTTTATTTAGAATTTAGATTAGTATGTTCTTAGTGGATATAATAGTTCTTCGATCCATTTGGAATCTCATTTAAAAGATATTTTGATTTTGAATTCCTTTGGGGGGTAAAATATTTCCTACTCATGGCCACATGTACACTGTGCAGATTAAACTAGCTATAGTTTAGCAGAGCATCTTTTTTTCCTCTCAGAATTTTCCCCTTTTTGCCCCATTTTGAATGTATTTTTCTACATACACACACACCCCTACACTCACACTCTGTGGCTACTTATAGTCTAGAGTACAGTTAGTGTCCCTCATAGAAAGATGCTAAGGGTTAAATGAGAATGGCCAGTGAAAGTACTCTGTCAACTCTTTTGCTTACACAATGTAAGTTGTTGGTACGTCTGCTGTATTGACAAAGTTATGAACTTGAGGACAGACGTTGCATGTTATATATTTCATCCTTAAAGCCTTATAAGATTTATTAAATAAATTGCTAAATAAAAGTTGGAAAATTAGAGGGGGCTGGGACAAGCCAGTGAAGAAGAGTTGAAGAAAAGAACTAAATTTGGTAGTTCTTTGGGTGGGATCATTTACTATTTGCCTCAGAAATGTCTCCTGATCTCTGCATTTGAGCTAATCCCCAAACTATGTAGTTAATTGTGAACTGTAAACCCTCAGTCACATGAACCAGTCACTCTGACTGTCCAGCTAGGACAGGCATATAAATCATCTCTCCCTTTATTAGTTTCCTGTTGCTGCCGTAACTCACTTCTGTAAACTTAATGGACTAGAATAACATAGATTCTTTATTTTACAGTACAATAGGTAAGCAGTCCAGGACAGATCTCCCTAGATGAAAATCAGAGAGTGTTGGCAGACTGTTCCTTTCTGGAGGTTTTAGGGGAGAATCTGTTTCCTGCTTATTTGAGTTGATGGCAGAATTTGGTTCCTTTGTGGTTGTAGGGCTGATTTTTTTGCTAGCTTGTCAGCCAAAGGCCATTTCCAGTTTCTGAAGACCACTTATGTTCCTTGGCTTATAGTTCCCTTCTGCCATCTTGAAAGCCTGTGATGGCAAGTTGAGACCCTCTCATGTTTCGAATCTCTCATTATTCCTCCCTATCGTCTCTTTGACCCTCTCGTCTGCTTCCCTCTTCTAATTTCCAGTACTCATTTAATTACGTTTTGCCCACCTTCATAATCTAGGATAACCTCACATCTCAAGATTCTTAACCTTAAATTAAGAAAATTTCATTTGATTTTAAGATAATATATTCACAGGTTCCAGGGATTAGGAGGTGAGTGTCTTTAGGGGAGCATTATTCTGCTAACCACAGTCCATAACTGATAGCATTTGCCTGTATTATAGTTGTTCCACACTTTGTTTTCTAATTTGGGCAGTATCTTTGTTGGCCTTTTCTCCAAGCCTCAATTATTCAGTCTCAGAACTACAGTAGGCATCTGATTCAACTGTTTTGCCAACTTAGTTCATCTAATATATAAAGTCATTTTTATCCCAATTTGTTTCAGTTCAGTTAGTTCTGTGAAATTCAGTAAGAATTTATTGTCTACTGAAAGCATTCCTGGAATGATAAGGTAAGGTATGGAGTTTGTAATCTATGAAGATAAGATATATTCACATGAGATAAAGAAAAACACGAGAGTGTACAATTCCTATGTGTGCATGATGAGGGTGTTAGAAGGGGAATATTCTCATGAAGTGGTGCGATTAGGAAAGCAAGGTTGTGATTTTTGCCAGGCTGAAGTCACTTATAAGATGTGACTTAATAAACAATGGTCAGATATTTCTGCTTGAAAATATCTCCCTGCATAGGTTGGAAATTTGTTGCTTCATTTTGTCACTGTTAGATACATTTAGCTTGACAAGCATCCTCTTCTACCAAGCCATCCTGTAGAACTCTTGCTCAGGGAATGTATGTTTTTAATTGTTCATGAAACTACTGTTGTTGTTTTTAATCTTTGTACCTTAATCTGTATCAACCTTCTGTAGACCCTTAAAGAATATTTCCTTCTTTAAATTTGTTGTCTTAGTAAACTGATAGAGTTTCTAGCACTAGGTATTTATGGACCTCAAAAGCATGTAAGTGTAGTAAGTCGGGACCAGGTGGGGAGAAGGCTTGGGAAATTGACCTGGGCCAGGACTTCTTTTATTATTTCATGATGTCCCTATTAACATAGCAACAGGGTTGCCCCCTAGGTTGTGTTACTGGAAGTCCATATTCCAGTGTTCAAGGGGAAGTAAGTAGTTCAAGTCTGAGGCAACTACCATTAGCATCACAGATGTTTTAATTTATTTTTTATGTTTTCTTAAAAATTTTTAAAGGTACTTATTCATTTTTGAGAGAGAGAGAGAGAGAGAGAACGAGCACAGGAGAAGGAGAGGGGCTGAGAGAGAGGGAGACAGATAATCGGAACTAGGCTCTGCATTGGCAATGCAAAACCTGACATGGGGTTTGAACTCACAAACCGTGAGATCATGACCTGAGCCAAAGTTGGATGCTCAGCCAACTGAACCACCCAGATGCCCTGAAGTATATGCTTTTAAAATGATGAATGGCCCAGCCATAGAGTATCTGGTAAGGGTAGATAATTACAGACAGGCAGAGGTAGCTTGTTCTGGGAGAACAGATCCAGATAGAACTAGAAATCTAGGGTCCAGCCCCATTAGGGAGATAAGAGGTAGGCGTAGGGTTGGGATCCCGGGCAAATGGACTAGAATTCAGGATATGGAGCTTGAATATAAAGTGCAAAGCATGGCCGAAGCTCAGAAATAGAGACTGGTAAGGATGGTGGGGCAAAGGGTCCAGCCTGGGGCTTAGGAACACTGGTGCCAGAGAAGACATGAGCTTTAGCTGACAGATAAATTCCAGACCTTTCAGCCTGTGACTAATATCCAGTCAGACCTCATACTCATTGGCTCAGGCAGATCAGAGCTCACTGATGGTTGTTCTTCAGGACTTGTGCCTGCTCATGGCCAGTTGTAGGCTCTGACTGTCAGTCTGGGGGGAATAGGACAGTTGGTCTCTGCCATATCAAGAACAATACCATAGAAATTTGTTCCACCTGTGCTGTGCAGTTTGCATAATGCCACATGACTCCAGTCTCAATTGAATTAAACTAACAAGTTGTTTGCTTTTATTGAAGTATTATTACAAAGACATTTAACATTAAATTATTTGTTTATTTTGTTAATTTTCTGCTTTTTTAAGTGTTTGTTTTTGGAAGACAGAGAGACAGAGTGGGGGAGGGGCAGAGAGAGAGGGAGACACCGAATCCCTGAATGAAGCAGGCTCCAGGGTCTGAGCTGTCAGCACAGAACCTGACGTGGGGCTCGAACCCACAAAGCATGGGATCATGACCTGGGCGAAAGTCAGATGCTCAAACCACTGAGCCACCCCGGTGCCCCTGTTAATTTTCTAAGTTAAGAATTCTTCTATTTGGCAGAATAGAAGAAATTCTAATATTCTGTGGTCTCTGAAGATAAAATGAGAGGCAGTGAGTCCCCAAAACCTGAAGAATTCAAACATTCTTTAGATGACCACTTGGCAAATATGATGCTGGGAGATTAAATGGGTGATATTTAAAGGTCCTTTCTAATCCTAAAACACCATCTAAATCAGGATAATATAAAAATGTCTAGACTTCATAGACATTATTTTTACTTATTGAACACCTGGCTTCTTTTAAATTTTAGAAAAATACTTATTAATTAGAAAAGAGATATTAAAATGTGATAATTTTCATTAAGCATGCTTGGCCATTTTAAATTACTTTCTTCAATTTAAAATCCCCTTAATACACTGATTACTTATTAGAGAAACCAATAATCTTCAATAATTTGCAGTAAATTGCAAATTTATGCATAAATATTTAAATGTTATACATACTCCTATTCATTGATGATCCTTTTTTTGGGGGGCATAAAATCCATACTGATATATTTTATTACAAAGTTGCTTATTTTAATACTGGAGTAAACTCAAAATTTGTCTTCTAGTTGTACTGAATTTCAATGGCCTTTTAATTGCAATTAAGCTCACAGTTTTCAAAGTTCTTTTAGAAGAAGGGCCTATCTGTATTTAAAGTGTGTATTGCCTTAGGTAGTGCTATCACCTGAACAATCTCTGCTGTGCCTGGCAGTCAATGAAGAAAAAAGTGCACAAGATTCATATGTGATTTGGGAATTGTGTCTATGTCTAAGACAGACGTCCAGTGAGAGAGGGCTTTCTCAACTTTTGCCTTGATACCTTCAGTCTAAACCTAGAATCACAGAATTTACATGTTTCAAAGGTTATTAACGATAACTTTCATACCTCATTTTACAGATGAGGAATCTGAGTCACTGTGAGGTTGAGTAGTTTATCTATTCCTATATGCATTTAACAGTTCTCCTGCTCCTTTGCCTTCAGTTTGACCCTGACAGGGTGTTTAGTTATTTTTCTTTTAAAGAAGAAAAGAGATGGGCAAGATCACACAGTCAGTAGATGGTGTTTTCACTTGTCCCTGCTTGTGATGCTGGACTATAGCCTTTCATGGTCCTTTTTTTACATCCTTATTTATCTGATGACTACATGATGATTAAATCAAGCCTTATTTATCTGAAGGAAGATAAAATTAAGCTACAGTGTACCCATTCATTGCAAAATGGTGTCTGTAAGATCTGGCAGTGCTGAAGATAGCTTTTTCCTAAGATATTTATTAAACTTATGTGAGGTATGTATTTTATAAATTAATATTAATAAATGTCAGTCACATGTGTTATATCTTAATATTTACAGTTTTCAGAATACTTCACATTTTAAAAACAGATTTATATTTATGTGGTACTATTTCACTTATTGCCTTGTAATCATTAGTATTGATGAATATTGACATATTTAATCAGAACATTCAGGAGCAGAAAACTGATAACGATTCAGGCCAAAAGTTATGCTAAGAATTTTAATTTTATAATGTTGCACATTATGAATAATTAAATTTATCTCTTTTGATCTCTATGTATTCATCTTTAAAGATATTCTTAATGATATGCCTAAAGCTAGTGGTAGGCAGGAACTTTGATTGCAATCTTCTTATGTCTTGTGTCTTAAGAAGTCACTTCTCCAAGGAAAGACCATCTTTCTTACTTTCCTCTAAGCCCAGATGTGAGGTTCCTGCAGTTTTTCCATTGCAATGTAAGAAAAGTTTCCTAGCATAGGTAATATACTTCGAAGCCACTTGCATGACCTCTGTGACTGCGTCTGTGCCCACTTCTGGGCTCTTCACAACATGCCATGTCTTCTAGTCTTGCAACATCCCTGAGATATAAGGATTGCTTTAAGATTACCAGTCTATAGGTGGGGAAACTGAGATTGTGAGAAGTGAGTTGTGTGCAAAAGCCATTCAAGATGTCCCTTCTACCACAACAAACTTCTTATTTATTATATTTCCTCTTGAGAGAGAAAGAATAAAAGTAAGATCAATAGTGGCCTTATGCATCCATGTAACAGTTTAGAAATTTCTTTTTACTTCCTACCTGATTGTGTGTTATATGTGTATGACAGTGTTCTCTAGAGGACTGATGTGGTAATGATAATAGTAATATTTGTTAAAAACTTGCTATATGGCAGGCACTGTGCTAAGTGCTTCATATACATTATCTCATTTCATCCTCACAGCAACCCTATGAAGTAGAAATTATTATCCTCGTTTTTAAGATGAGAAAATGAGGCTTAGAGAGATTAAATAGCTTGCCCAAGGTTACTACTGTTTAAACCAAGCAATCTAACTGCAGATTCCAATCCCCTAACTGCTCTGCTCTGTTGCTTGCACTGTATGTAAGGCTTTTCTTTTTTCCATTTTAATGTTTCTTTGCTTTATGAAGGGGTTACAGAGGAATGACTTCCGCCCTAGCACTGTGCCATTAAGAACTGCTGCTACTGACTAATGTCCTCAAATGTTAGTGTGTATAAGAATTATCTGGGTTGTTTTTTTTAAGACAAATGGTGCCTAACATTTCTGAAATTTTTATATTACTCTAATTATACAATTTAAGTGAATTAGAGTTGCTTAGTGCGAAAAACCCTAAAATTTGGTATTGTCAACAAATGTCTAATAATCATCTGTTAACTTATTTTTTCTAGAAAAATAGATCTCATAAGGTCAATTGCTCTAAGCAAGTTGTGTGGTGCCTTATATTTGTAATTCATATAATCATGAGATATGCTGCCCCTTTAAATTTCTTCAATGGAACCAGCTTGTCTGCTACTAGATGGAAATGTGGCCAGTTCTATGGCTTTTCTGCTCTCTCTCAGGGCCTTATAGTGTCTATAAGTCATATATGCAGTCTTAATTCAATAATCTAAAGTGTACACTCTCATGTATCGATACACACTTCCATCTTCATTCAAAATTGTAGTTATTTCCTTTACCTCAGCTGAAGCTTTTTGTAGGTGGGAGTCCAGGTAGAGAGTGTGGTCCTTCCTTTAACACATCTTTGCATTTACTTTTCCTCCTTCCTCACAGATTTTCCCTTACCTCACTCCTATTTTCTGAGATCACTTTTCCCAAATAAACTACTTGCCTGCAAAACTTTTTTCTCAGGCTTCCAAGGGGACCTAGGCAAAGACACTTACCAATGCTAATCTTAACTCATTTCCTATCTTTTGAAGATTGGTACAAATGTGAAAACTAAAGGTTATAAATTCGTATGAAATTGGGGATGTCTACAAGAGGTAATGCCTGCATTTTGTTGGCTTCAATTGAGTAATTTGCACCCAGCATTAAAATGGCCCATAAGTAATTCATGATTGTGGGTAATTAAATACCACCAAGCTGCCATCCTTTCTTGGAGGCAGAGGACTGGCCTGAATGACTCCTTTAAAAAAGCATTGAGGATTTCAGTGACTATTTTATCAGAGACAAGCACTTGTTGGCTTAGGAAGGTATCAAAAAGACTTGTCATTTATTTGGGCTCACAAGCAGGTGTACATAAAAGTGAAATATCCTTACCACTATTCAGAGTTTTCCTAGGTGACAGTGATGCCAATGTCACTTCCACCTGGTTTTGCACTACGTCTGAAACAGTCATACAAGTGTTTTCCCTTTCTTAACCTTACAGGCTCTCATGGTTGCATGATAAGCTGGTCTAGTGGTTCCTAAAAACTGGTCTATGGACTGAGTATAGCAAAATCACTGAGAAAGCATTTTAAAAATACATGCTTCTGAGTTCTACCTCTGGAGATTTGAATTGGTTCCGGAGTCTGGGCAGTGGTGGCTTGTTCTGGCTTGTGAGAACCCATTGTGCCCCTATCTTTCTAACTCCACAGTGAGTGACTTCATGTTGGTAGCTTGAAATCAGACCTGATGAGAGTATTGATACTATGGAAATTGGCAAATGGTATAGATGAGAGATTTTTTTCCTCTCTAGAGCTAATGTTAGACATTTACTAGCACATCACTGGATTGGGGACTAGGACTAAGTGCAACCTGTCCCTCAAGCAAGGAATCTGTTCTTTAGAAATGTGTTTTTATTTCTGACTTAATATGAGCTGTTCACATGGCAGTTCTATTAGCACTTTACCGTTATATTTATACCATTTATATTTTCTTATAAATACAATTTTTAAGGTGTATCTGTTAACCTTTTTTATTTAAAATACAATTACTGACATTAGCTTAATAAAAATACCAATTTGACTTGTGCTATAGCAGCTAACGTAAATGACCTCCTCTTTGGCACCTAATTGGGTTTTCTAAAGGAAAACCAGTCCATACTAATTTAATTCTCTGTGTGATACTGTTCTACAAAATTAAAATGTTTATCTGGTTTGGTTAATCAGTTTTTAGAATAATTGTTTTAACAGAATATTGGAATATCATTAGTCTCCTGAATATTATAATTTAACAAATGATTGCTATGCTAAACCAAATGGTTACCATGGCAAGATTTCATCTGGAGCCTTGAGGTAGGAGGGCTGTTCCATCAGAAAGGGATTCCTATGTCTCTTTCCCATGGGTACTTCTAATTGCTAAACATTAAACATAGTAAGGTTGGAGAATTTATTACATATTTACGAAGAGAACAATGATTCTCAACACAATGCCTATATATCTGTACCTGGAAACAGTGATTTAAAGGCCAGTTAAGGTCGTTTAAGCCATTGCCAATAGAGTTTACAGTGATAAATCTGGAATATAAAAATCACACCTTGGTTTTAACACAAAAGGGGAAATGCCAAATTGTTCATTGTGGTATAATATTCTGAAAATTGAATTACCTGTGAGGAAATATGTATTTTGGCCTCAGCTTCATCATTTCCTATTCAAGCATCATTGGTGAAGTCACATAATCTTTCTTAGCCCAATTCTTTATTCTTAAACCTACTGTATTTTTATTACATAGCTTATTCTGAGGATCAAGTGAGATAAACATGTGAGCAATTTGAATATAATATTCTTTAAATGTAAGGAATCATCAATGTTAGTATATTTCAAAGACTTAAGACATTATTGTTTTTTAGATGTGATTCAATCTAATCACATTTATATCTAGTGTTGATAGATTCCTTGTTGGAACTTTATATGACTGAATTGAGTCTTAATTTGTCATTGACATGTATGGTTACCTTCTTTTGGATGCCATCTTGATGATTATGAACTAATTTCCAAAATTCAAATAAATTTAATATATACATGTATTATTTCACAATTATTTTATGAGAGAATTAGTATGTTGCATTGCTTAAAGTGTTTCTATCTTATGTGAATGTGGTAGTATAAATAAGGACAATAACAGCTAACACTATAATACTATATGCTATATAGCATCCCAGCTTTTTTGTTTTTAAGTTTATTTATTTTAGAGAGATACAGAGAGAGAGAGAGAGAGAGAGAGAGAGAGAGAGAGAGAATTCCAAGTAGGTTCTGTTCTGTCAGTGTGGAGCCCAATGCTGGGCTCCAACTCATGAACTGTGAGATCATGCCCTGAGCCAAATCAAGAGTTGGATGCTTAACTGACTGAGTCACCCAGGAGCCCTTAGTATCCCAGCTTTTTTCAGATGAAAAGACAGAGAGAAGTATCAACTCTTCTAAGTCTTAATAGCTAGAAAATGATAAAGTTAGGACTCAGAAGTTGTTCCACCTCAAGCTCAAACCCAAATCCAAACTCTGAACCAAAATGCTAGTATTGCCTCTTGCATTATTCATATCTGCCTTTCTTTTTACCTTATTCTCCTTTTCATCACTCAAAAAGTATTTGTGTATATACATATAGAACAAGTTTCCCTCTTAGATAAACAAGATGTTTTGTAGGTTGATGGTGACAGTTCATAGTTGGGACCAATCAGAGTGCACTATCCTTGTGTACAACAGTGGCTGCAAAATACCTAATATCCTGCCAGACAGCCTATGATTTCTCTAAATCACATTCATAGTACTTTATAACTGCAATAAATGTTTTTTACACTAAATCCAGATTTGAAGATCAAGTGGAAGTTTCCTCCAAAAGACACTATTATTTGGTTTACGAGGGAAAAGTATTAACAAACATGATTTTAAAATTACTTTTGAATGCTTAGGCATTTATATATTTTTATTTATAATCCTCACAAAAGACATATATGTCCATTTTGCAGATAAGGAAACTGAGCTAGAGAGCACCTCACCTGAGAGTCACACAGTTGCTAAGTGGCAGAGGTGGAATTCAAACTCTAGTCCACGAGACTCCCAGACCCCTCATTTTCTCACTATCACATGGAACCACATTGTTGTGGAACACCCAAGGGGTCCTATAAAGGAAGGTTTACAATGTGACTATATATAGACTGAGAAGTTGTCATACTTAAGAATCACAATGTCTCACATGGAGATCCAAACTTGTATTTTTTCTGGAAGGTCTGGAACAAGGGCTGAGAGGAAGTAGCCTCTGCTCCCTCTAGAATGAAGTCTGAGCTCTCATTTTACCACCTTTCCTATAACTTAACCATATTACCTGACCCTATTAGAGTTCATCATCTCTGGATTCAGTTTTGATTCAAAGCTTTGTTGACTAAGGTGGGGGAAAGTTAAGCCTGTGCTATTCTTATGATTAATTAATAAATTGGGGAGAAAGCTTTTATAGTTTTGAAGATAATATATTTTGGTACCAAACCAGGGCCTTCTGAGATTATATAATACTCTGGGCTCTTCTTCTGGAATTGTAATTGACTGACATAAGCCACTCATTAAAATGTTGATGTTATTCAAATTGTGTCGGTATAATTTTTTAGGATATTTATACCTGGAATTTGGGGTGGTAAAGAATAATGCTTGCATTATTCTGGCATTGGGGTCTCAAAAATTATAAGATCTTGCATTTTGTTTGGAAACAAATATATTCTAAAGGTAGGAGGTGGATTGGGAAGGGAACACTAATATCTTTTTGTTTATTGTTACGTAACTTAAAATATATCATATAATCCTAAAAATAGGCCTTTAGATCATTATTCAGATGGAATAAGCATTTTTTTTATGACTAGAGGATTGTATAGTTCATCTCTCACAGAAATAATAAGTTTTCATATCCAGTGAATTATTTGGGTTTTCTAATTAAAAAGTGAAACAAAGAGTTGTCCTAGAGTTAAGAAAAAATTGAAGAAAATAGACCAGTAATTTAAAATATCACTTTTGCTGCAGCCCTGGGTGGCTCAGTCAATTAAGTGTATGACTCTTGATTTCGGCTCAGGTCATGATCCCATGGTCATGAGATTGTGAGAATTTTATTCATGTGTAGGCAGTCAAAAAAATGTATCTCCATTTGAATGGGGGTGGGTGATTTTTTTTCTAACACTTGAAGTAAGTGCTACTTTTTGTGGGACGATTTTCTCAGAAATTAACTACAAATGGAGTCCAAAATGTTTAGATAATTAATAAAAATCATTTATTTCTCAATATGGTAATTTATATAAAAGAATTTGTAAGTTTAAAAACAAGAAGCAGATAAAGGACAGTGTTATTATTTAAGCACTTACCCTCCTTCGTATTTCCTAAATTCATACTATGAATCCAGTACTATTAGTATTAGTAATACTCCTAATCCAGTATTGATTAGGAGAATAATCAATTGGTTTATAATTTTTAAAAAAAGGTACATAATAAAAATACCATGAAAATTATTATTTTATCTCTATTTCCATCCCAGAGGCAACAAATATTACCTGTTCCTTGTGTATTGTTACACAGACATTTTATGTAGATACAAGCAAAGTGGTGTTTGTACAACATCCCTGTTGTACAGCCTGCTTTATACGCTATGGTAGTATACCCTACACATAGTTCTGAATCTTGCTTTTTCACATGCAGATCTTGGAGATTATCCCATAGCCCAAGTAGTGAATTATCTTTTTTTTTTAATACTTTTTTTTTCTTTTTTGGGTGCTTTATAATTTATTTCACCAGGCATTGGTTGTGTACATTTAGGCAGTTTCCAGCTTTGCTATTACAAACCATAGTTTAGTGAATAATCTTATATAGAGGTCTTTTCACCTGTTAAGTAAATATGTCTTTAAGAAAAATTCCTTGAAGTGGAGTTGAATTAAAAAGTATGTGCTTCTGTAATTTTGAACAATATTGCCTAATTACCCTGCAGAGAGGTTGTGCCAGTGTATACTTTTGACTAGCAGCATGCAAAAATGCCTGTTTCCCCACTGCCTGGCCAAACAGCATTATTAATCTTTTGTATTTTTGCCCATCTGATAGGTAAAGAATGGTATGTTAGTGTAGTTTTAATTTTCATTTTTTTAATTCTTATTCATGTGTTTTGGAGTTATTTATGTTTCATTTCCCATGAACTGTCTGTGCACGTTGCTTGCCAATTCTTCTGTTGGGTCATTTATTATCAAATAGTTGGTGTTTATTGTTTATTGGTTTGTGATATGAGTTGTAAATATTTATCCCAGCTTGTCATTTTCCTTTGCCATTGCTTATTTTAGTTTTTGCTATGAAGATTATTATTAAATTTTTTTATGCTGTGGAATTTATCAATCTTTTGATTTATAGCTTCTGTGTCATATTTAAATAGGCCTCTTCTATACCAAGATTATAAAACACTTCTCCCAGGTTTCTTCTAATACTTTTATGCTTTCATTTTTACAATTAAATCTTTGATTCATTTGGAATTTATCCTGATGTAGAATATGAGATATAGCTCTAATGTTACTTTTTTCTAGATGGCTACCCAATAGCATTTATTGAATAATCCATCTTCACTGGTTTCAGAGTCTGCATTGCTACCTTTTGTTATATTAATAATTATGGAATGCACACTATGAATCAAATGTTGTGTTAGGTACTATGGAAAATTTAAAAAGTGTAATATAGTTCTTGCAGCCGGAAATACCTGTCTAGTTATAGCAACAAAACTAACACTCATGGAAAAAATCAAATAGTGAGTTGCATTAGAAGGTTTTATGGAGAGGCAGGCATCAGTTCTTTCCTGACAGTTGTAAATGGAATTAGAGAATAAAAACACACAAAAGAGAAATAGGGGAACAAAATAAAAGGAAGATACCTACTCATATTCATTATCCAAAACGGATAGGCCCAGGCCATAGGGAGGCTGCATGTTGATTAGCAAATGTTTAATGTGGGTATATTTCTACATGGCAAATGCTTTTATTTTTAGAAACACATCTATGATATCTATGGTGAAAATTACCATTATAAAATGCTGTTGATTTCTTAAATTCTCTTTTTAATTAAGATTAAAATTAAATTCCCTTTATTTTTAATTTAACTGTGAGAGTAAAGGTATTTGTGAAAATGGCTTCAACCTGAACAGCCACTCTCAGAGCAGATATCTTGTTAGTTGATTTGGAATTATTTGGGTGTGTCTGAATTGTTTCCCATTGTATTTTCTTGCCTACTTAATATTGAACCTCTTTGTATGAAATTGGCCAAATTGGGCTTTGTTACTTTAAATTCGTTAACAATGAGAGATTTAGAAACCCCTACAGTGCATAATACACATACAGCAGACCCCCTGGCCCCCCACCCCTTATCTGTGGTTTTGCTTTCTGTGATTTCAGTTTCCCAAGGTCACTTGTGTTTTGGAAGCAGATGATCCTCCTTCTGACGAATTATCAGAAGGTCAATAGTAGCCTAATGCTAAATCATAATGCCTACATCATTCACCTCACTTCATCTCATTATGTAGGATTGTATCATCTCATATCATCACAAGAAGGGTAAGTACAGTACACTAAGATATTTTTAAAGATATTTTGAGAGAGAGAAAGACTGCATTCACAATAACTTTTATTATGCTATATTGTTATAATTATTCTATTTTATTATTGTTGGTCTCTTACTGTGCCTAATTTATAAATTAAACAGTATCATATGTGTGTGTGTGTGTGTGTGTGTGTGTGTGTGTGTGTGTGTGTGTGTATGTGTATGTATTTAGGGAAAAACATAGTATATATAGGGTTTGATACTATCAGCTGTTTCAGGCGTCCACTGGGGATGTTGAAATGTATCCCCCATGGATAAGGGGGGCTACTGTATATGTATACTCTTTTGTTTCTAGTTTTAAAATGGAATATTTAAAAAATGAGATATAACTCACTTGGCATAAAATTCACCATTTTAAGGTATATAGTTAAGTTGTTTTGAGTAAATTCATGACGTTACCATCACTACTACTTAATTCCAGAACATTTGCGTTACCCCAAAGAGAAACCCTGTATGAATTATTAGTTACTTTCTAGTATCCCCACTTGCCAGCCCCTGGCAACTACTAATATACTTTCTGTCTCTATGGATTTACCTTTTGTGGACATTTCATATAAATGGAATCATATAATATGTGGCCTTTTATGTTTGCTTTCATTTGTGTAATGTTTTGAGGTTCATCTGTGTTTTGGCATGTACTTGAGTCTTTTTTGTGGCTAAATAATGGTCCGTTGTGTGGATACATCATATTTTGTTTATCAGTTGAGGGACATTTGAGTTATTTCTTCTTCTTGCTATTATGAATAACTCAGCTATGTCCATACAAGTTTTTGTGTGGACATGTTTTTATTTCTCTTTGGTATATACCAAAGAATGGAATTTCTAGGTCCTATAATAAGGCTATATTTAAATTTTTGAGGAACTGCCAACTGGTTTCCATATTGGCTGCACCATTTTTTAAAGGTCTGAATTCCTTTTTTTTTTTAAATGTTTATTTATTTTGGGAGAGACAGAGCATGAGCAGGAGGGAGCAGAGAGACAGGGGGAGCAAGAATCCTAAACAGGCTCTCTGCTGGCAGCACGGGCTCAGTCCCCCAATTGTGAGATCATGAATCTGAGCCAGAAATAAGAGTTGGACGCCTAACCAACTGAGCCACTTAGGCACGCTGGTTCAAATTCCTCAAATCTTTGCCAACATTCATCATTTTTGATTTTGTAAATTGTAGCCATTCTAGTGTGTGTAAAGTGATATATCATTGTGGTTTTGATTGCACTTCCTTGATGCCATAATGAGTTGAGCATCTTTTTTATGTGTTTATTGCCATTCATATGTCTTCTTTGTAGAAGTATCTTTATTAGACCCTTTGGCAATTTTTGAATTAGGTTGTCTTTTTTATTATTTACTTGTAGGAGTTATTTATACGTTCTGAAAACTAGACCCTTATTAGGTATATGATTTGCAAGTATTTTCTCCCATTGCTGAGTTGTCTTTTCGTTTTCTTGATAGTGACTTTTGACACACAAGTTTTTAAAAAAAAATTTATTAAAATTTTAATTAAATTTTTAAATTCACTTTTTATTTATTTATTAAAAAAATTTTTAATGTTTTTTTATTTATTTTTGACACAGAGAGAGACAGAGCATGAGCGGGGAAGGGGCAGAGAGAGAGGGAGACACAGAATCTGAAGCAGGCTCCAGGCTCTGAGCTGTCAGCACAGAGCCTGACGTGGGGCTCAACTCACAGACTATGAGATCATGACCTGAACTAAAGTCGGACACTTAACCAACTGAGCCACCCAGGCGCCCCTAAATTCACTTTTTAATTTTAAATTAATCCAGATTGTTAATTTTTTCTTTGATTGCATATGCTTTGGGTGATATCTAACAAACTTTCACTCAACTCAAAAGATTGCCTAACTTGTGAAGATTTACTCCTATGTTTTATCAAGAGTTTTGTGGTTTTAGCTCTTACATTAGGATCTTAATATGGCGTGAAGCAGGCATCGAAGTTTATTCCTTTGTATGTGGATACTAGTTGTCCCACTACCATTTGTTGAAAAGGCTATTTTCCCATTGAATGGTTCTGGCATCCTTGTTGAAAATCAATTGATCATATATGTAAAGTTTTATTTCTAAACTCTCAATTCTATTCTATTGATATCTTGATATATTTTCTAATACTACATAGTTTTGAATACTATAGTTTTATAATAGTTTTTGAAATCAGGAAGTATGAGTCCTCCAACTTTGCGGTTCGTTCTCAAGATTTTTTTTTGTTCGTTTACTACAGTGAGTGACTTGTATTTCTATATAAATTTTAGGATCAGTTTGTCCATTTCTGCAAAAAAAAGTTATAATTTTGACAGGTGTGGCATTGAATCTATAAAGCTACTTGGGGATTAAATGTTTCTAAATAAGCCAATTTTACTATTTTTAAATATGTAAACAGTCTTACACCTCTATAATTTTTTCCTAACATTTGACCTGACTTTTAAAACTAATATTTAAATTATTTTACTAGATATGAATTCAGTGGTCTTACCAAATGGCTACTATTACCACATGGCTATTTTTTCTGCTTTTCTTCTGGACAACTATTATGTCTGACTTAACCTATAAGTATGATGATGATGATGCTAATGGTGCTGATACTTGTAACAATGACCATGATGGAGAAGATGCCGGTTGTTCCTTGCACATATTATATAATCCTCCAAATAACCTGGTTGGAAGATTAAAGCATCATAAATATGGAAGTGATGAAATGGAGTGACTTGATGGGGAATCTGAGAGTCATGAAGATAGGTGACTTTCTCGAGGCCTCAGAGATCTGGTAAAAGCAAAGCTGGGATTTGAAAACTTCCCTTCCTCTCCATTATTCTGTTTTCTTTCCATATAAGAACTCACATTACAAAAATTTCAGACCATTATACACTATCTGTGGGAGATTTCACTTCATATTAGCAAACAACAAGGGTCAGAGTCAGCAGGGTTAATTCCAACCCCCATGCTTATGGCTGTTTTCTTCTGTGCCAGAGAAAGTGCCAAGAGAAAGTAGGAAAGATATTCCTAAGCTAGAAATATCTGTCAAGGGAAATAAATAATCTAGAGATTTAACTTTAGTGAAAGAAAACTCACTCTGGGGATGCCTGGGTGGCTTGGTCAGTTGAGCTCAGGTTATGATCTTGTGGTTCGTGTGTTCAAGCCCTGTGTTGGGCTTTGTGTGGACAGCTCAGATCATCCTGCTTCAGATTCTATGTCTCCCTCTCTCTCTGCCCCTCCCCTGCTCGTGCTCTGTCTCTCTCTCTCTCAAAACAAACAAACAAACAAACAAACAAAGACAAAACATAAAAAAAGGGAAAAAGAGAACTCACTCTGGTGGGCAATATTGGAGTATTTGGTAAGCCAGAGTTTCAAGGCAGAATATTCATCAAGTACTTCTGGACATTGGGAATGGGAGTCACAATTGGAGGGTTTGATTATGAACAATTCATTTTTTCTTCAGGTATGTTTTTGTAGCAATGTAAATCTTCAATCATTATTTCCTATATGAGACATATCAGGTGTGGCCATCTTTGAAGTGTTTGGCTGCAAGGGACTCCTGGAGCTGGGGTTTTCATTAGTGACAGCAGGGTGGCAATCCTTGAGCAAGAAGAAATGGAATCTGGAGTATGCCCTAGATGATGACCAGTTTTATCCTAATGAGAATGAGATTGTCCTGGGTGAGAAATCTTAAAATTTCTGAAAAACATAGGAAGATCTCCTCAGTTATTTCTAGCCTGGTTTCCTTGGTCTTAATTCTTGCTGCCCGAAATATTTTCTAGCATTTCCCTCATGTTCCTGCTTCCTACTTGGGAATGATGCAGATTTGTGTTTGCTCTTCTCCAGTAGAGAAGTGTAATTGTATCATGTGCAGCATTATTGATAAAGAGGTAGCAACGAAACTCTGTCTATGGTGGCTTCTACCCATCACTTTCCCACCTATAAGAAGTAAATAGATTATTTATTTTTCTTTTATTTTTTTAATTTTTTTTAACGTTTATTTATTACTGAAAGACAGAGACAGAGCATGAGCATGGGAGGAACAGAGAGAGGGGGAGACACAGAATCTGAAGCAGGCTCCAGGCTCTGAGCTGTCATCACAGAGCCTGACGTGGGGCTCAAACTCACAAACCATGAGATCATGACCTGAGCTGAAGTCAGACGCTCAACCTACTGAGCCACCCAGGAGCCCTAGATTATTTTATTTTTTAAAAATTTTAAATTTCTGACCTAGATAGAGAAAGAGGAACCAAATTTATCCTCCCATCTAAAACAGCCAAAACAAAAAAAGACTAGATTTAGGTAATATTGCTTTTAAAGATAGTGAACATCAGGAAGAAAGGGGCAGTAATCTCAGAGACAGAAAACAAACGAGGTTAGCCTTATTATTGGCCTAGATTATGATCTCAAAAGAATCAATTTCAGGGCAGTAATCTCAGAGACAGAAAACAAACGAGGTAAGCCTTATTATTGGCCTAGATTATGATCTCAAAAGAATCAATTACAAGAATGTAAGTTGGCTTGAAGTTACTCCGTAGCTCACTGATAATTCTTTTCTAAATATTCGTTTTCTGTGTTTCATATTTGAAAGTTCTTTTGCGATATCTTCAAGTTCACTAATTTTTTCTTCTTCAGTGTTTGATCTGTTATTAATCCCATCCAGTATGTTTTCCATCTTAGATATTATACATTTAGTCTCTAGAAGTTTGATTTGGGTCTTTATTTATATCTCTACTTATCTCTTTGAACATATAGGATACAGTTATAATCACTTTTTAATGTTATTTTCTGATAATTCTGTGAAATGGGTCATTTTTTTCTTTAAATTTATTTAAAATTTTAACTCTCATTTTTTATTTCCCTAGATCCCAGAAAACAGAACATTTTTAGATGACCAATGTTTTATTTCAGAAATACAGTCTTAACATCTAATTCATAAAAGAGATATTTTCCAAAGGCATATCTGAGTAATTATAGCAATAGTCTTTCTTTAGGCATTTCAAAATGTGATCAGTAAAAATACACAATTATTGATAAAGTTTTTGTAAAGATAGTTCCATAATTTAAAAAAAAAAAGCATTTCTTTTGAAGAATACTTGAGTATGTGGTGAACGAGGAAAATAAAATGTTCTAGTAGGAAGAGATTATGAAAACTAACCAACACTAGCTCCCTTTTTCTATATCTCTTACATTAATATGCCAAACTCCATCCTTACCTAGAAGCTTCTGCATTTGCTGTTTTTATTCTACTTTTCTTGGAAAGCTTTCTCCAGATATTTCCATGACTGCCACATTTTTTATCTTTGAAATTTTTATCCAAATGCCTTCTCAAAGTGGCCTTCCCTGACCACCTCTAGCTAAAATGTCTTCCTCTCTCCCCCTACTGCCAAAGTTATTTTCTGTCTCATATTATAATTTCCATAGTACTTATAAGTAACTGAAATAATTTCATTTATTTATATATTTATCATCCCTATTCTAATACCAGAATATAAGCTCCTTGGAGATAGGCATTTTTTTTAAACCAAATAGGCTTGTGTCATAGATTTTCAAAAACTTCTTGACCAATTGTGACTAATTGTAGGACTGTTTTCTTGACATATGCCTCAATTTGTTCTCCATTTTACTTTCATTTATTTTGGCATATAGTTACTTTTTCTCTTTTTTATAAACTTAGGGTTTTTTTTAGGGATATCTCTAAATAAAGAGTTAGTTGTTTTATGGTCAAGAAACTCAGGTGTTAAATTATACAAATAAGTTTTCTACCAGTAGAGAATTTTCCCCAAACTATATAAACAACTGTGTTTCTCTTCATTTTTAAATTAATGATGAACTCCCTATGCTAGTTTCTATTATTTTGAACTTTTGTTTCAAATTTTAATTGTTATTCATTTTTTTCTTGTGTATTTTGCCTTGTCAATTAGATTATAAGCTACCTGGGGCAGGACACTTATTCAGCCCATTGGATACCTATAGTGTTGAGTAGAGTGATTGAGAAAAATGTTGAGCTACTTATTAAATTCTGCTAAGTTGTCTTCACTGCAACTTAAAGAGAAGAAAGCCAAATCAATGTTATTAATAATGATTATAATGTCTCTGTAGCAAACTTGGTGGAAGAAAGATGCTGACATCATTTCTTAATATGGTTTATTATAAAGCTTTCTAAATCACCCCTTTTCATTATTTGAAAACTATTATTCCTGTTATCATGATGATAATGGCATGGTTTTTATAACTGGTTGCTCTATAAAATTCAAAACCTTCCAGGACACCTACAAAAGAAAAGGAATTTGGTATGGAAAGATACTAGAATTACACTTCTACCAGGAAATGTTTTACTATCTTTAAGGGGGGAAAAAAGCACCCAACTGAATATTTTAACATCCTACTTGGTTAAGTTCCTAGTGGAGTTAAATACATACATAGGTAAACAATATTCTCTCAGGAAATCTAGTATAAAGTTACTTTTTTGCTATAATTGGAAGAGATATTATTACATTACATCATTCGTGATGTACTGAATTTATTTGCAGTGTTTATAATACCTCTTGTATATTTTATGGAAGTAAGAGCTTTAGTATGTGTTTATCAAATTAAAAATTGCCTCTAAGATTGTTCATTCTGTTTCCTAAACTTTATCACTGATTATAGATACAAGGCACTTCTATCATTTATTTTAAAGACTGTTTATTAACTTGTCTTTAGGCTAACTCAGATTGCACATTGCGAAGAAATTAAGTGCTTTGGACAATCAGTAATTTGCATAATTATTGTTTTGGAGATAATTCTGTAGGGAATAGTCTGCTTCTATGAATATTTATAAAGTATCTGATTTATAAGCATAGAAACAATGAGTATAAGGTATTGTTATCTACTTGTTTGAAAGATAATAAAATACAGAAAAAAATGTAATATCTTTGATATGGCTCAAATGATTTCATCAGTAATCATATAATAGAAAAAAAAGAGTAGGAGGAAAAATTTACATTATTTAGCTTATTCTCTCACTTTCAGAATAGTCCTTAAAATACTCATTATAGTACTTTTTCTGAGTATATGTATTCATGCATGTATATATATGGATATATATATCCATGTATATGTGATGGACATCTTATCATGAAGGATGAGAATCTAGATTAAGTTCTGGCAAATTTACTGTCTATGGGTTGAATCTGGCCTACTGCCTATTTTTGTGAGTAAGGTTTTTTTGGAACACAACAACACTCATTCATTTGTGTATTATCTGTGGACACTTTCATGCTCTAACAGCAAAGTTGAGCGTGGCCTGCAAAGTTAATGCCCTTTCAGAAAAATTGGCAACCCCTGATTAGCTAACCCTCATACTTTTAGGAACTCTATGTTACTTTATTTTTAAGTATTCCATTCTCTATATGCTTTTCTTCCTATGTATATGTGACAACTGAATAGGGTCTATAGGTTATCAGCGTACACAAGATCCAAGAAATCTTTCTGATCCTTACTTTCCCCTTATATTTATAACCATAGGCATTAAAACGTAGAGACATATAAAACACATTAATACAGAAATAAAAAAAATTGCCACAAAATAATCTAAATTCTGCCAATGATTTTTGAATATCTAGGGCCTCCCTAATTAATGTATCTTGGAAACTGACAACAAAAGTTAGCATACTCCTTGATTATATGTATTGTGACACTGCAAAGCCATCCTTTTATTACAGGAAGGGTAGTTTCTAGGTATTCTCTCTCATTATAATATTGAGGACAAATGAGGAAAACCAATTCCAATATAACTATAAACAGATTTTATATCTTTATAAAGGCTTCTGGTTTCCATAAAAATAAAGTATTAGATCAAATGATCTTTAAGTGTTCCTTTCAATTTTAAAATTTTGTGATTTTTTTTGCAAATTAGTGTAAGGATTTATCAAACAAAAACAAATATACTCTCTTGAAGAATCAATTTAGTTCATTATTAGTAATAAAAGTAGCTCTTTTTCATAAGCTCATTCTATTTAAAGACAGGTCTTAAGGAAGGAAGTAACTACAAAAGAAGAGCCAAATAAATGGAGAGATATACCATGTTTATAGATTGGAAGTCAGTATTAAGATGCGAATTCTTTTTTTTTTAAATGTTTATTTATTTTTGAGAGAAAGAGAGCACACGTGAGCAGAAAAGGGACAGAGAGAGAGAGAGAGAGAGAGAGAGAGAGTCACAGAATTTGAAGCAGGCTCCAGGTTCTGAGCTGTCAGCACAGAGCCCAACGTGGGGTTCCAACTCATTAATCATTAGATCATAATCTGAGCTGAAGTCAGTTGCCCAACAGACTGAGCAACCCAGGCACCCCATAATATGTCAATTCTCTACAAATTCTGTAGATTTAGTGAAAACCCAAACAAAATCCCAATAGGTTGTTTTTTGTTTTGTTTTGGTAGAAATTGGCAAATTCATTCCAAAATTTGTATACAAATGCAAAGGACATAGAACAGATTAGAACAAATACTTCAACAATAAGAAATGAATAGCCAATAAGCATATGAAATGGTGCTCAACATCATTATGGAAATGCAAATAAAACCCACAATGAAATACCATTCCGTGGCCAAATTGCTAAAATTAAAAAGATTGACAATAGCAAAAATTGGTGGAAAACTGAACCTCTCATATTGTTGGTGAGTGTGTGATGTGGTATAAGAATTTGAAAGTAGTTGGGCACTTTCTTTTAAAATTAAAAATAAACCTAAAGTGCCTCAAAAATCTCATTCCTAGATATCTACCCAAGAGAAATATAAATACAAAAACTACACCATATGTATAGTTGTTTTATTTATGATAAACAAAAAGTGAGAACAGCTCAACTGTTTATTAGTAGAACAGTGAATATATTATGGTATGGTCATACAATGTATTACTGTTCAGCAATATAAAGGAGCAAATTACTGCAACATAACAACATGGATGAATCTCAAAATTTTATGTTGAATGAAAGAAAGCAGACATAAAATACTAAACATAATATATTTAATTTACATGAAGTTTTAACAGGCAAAACTCAAGCAGGAAGCAATCTAAATGTCCATCAACTGGTAAACAGAGAAAATGTGGCATATCCATACAGTGACATGTAGAATATTAATATTATTCAAAAAAAGAACATCTGATAGACACTAAACACGTAAAGCATCATGCTAAGTGACAGAAGCTAGACACGAAAAACTATATAGTATATGATTACATATGTATTAAGATTTCAGACAGGCAAATATATGATTACAGAAAGCAGATCAATGATTGGATGGGGCTGGGGAGTGGGGAGTACAAAGGGGCATGAGGGAACTTTTTGAGTTATTGGGAATGAAGAACTGGATCATGGGGATAGTTCCACAACTCTGTAAATGTACTAAAAATCAATGAATTGTACAATTGTAATGGGTGAACTTTATCTTAAATATTTCAATAAAACTGTTCCAAAGAGGGGAAAAAGAAGAGACAAAGCTAACATAGGCCGAAAGAAATCAAAACAGTGATTATCTCTAAGTGAGGGGTGGGGGTTAACTGGAAAGGAAAAGGAGGGAATTTTTCGGGGTGCTAGATATATTCTATATCTTGATTTGCCTGATGGTTCTACATGGGTGGTTTATATTGTCAAACTTCATGAAACAGTACAATTATGATTTGTGTATTTTTATAGTGTGTAAATTGTACCTCAAAAGTTACTACAGGTTTGGAATTTGTTGAATCAGAGTATACATTAAATTTTGTGTGTTCTGAGGGATAGAGGAAGATACTGATTGTGTTGATTTTATCTTACATGAAGTAACTTCTGTTTTCTGGGGTAGAAAATATGCAAGAGCTTGAGGATTGAGAAATGGTAATGATGTAGAATATATTTGCTCCTTTAGGTACACATGATTAGTAGAAAGAGGTAAAAGTAAATGTCTTTTATTTTTTTTTATTTAAAAAAAAATTTTTTTTAACGTTTATTTATTTTTGAGACAGAGAGAGACAGAGCATGAACGGGGGAGGGGCAGAGAGAGAGGGAGACACAGAATCGGAAGCAGGCTCCAGGCTCTGAGCCATCAGCCCAGAGCCCGACGCGGGGCTCGAACTCACGGACCGCAAGATCGTGACCTGAGCTGAAGTCGGATGCTTAACCGACTGAGCCACCCAGGCGCCCCATAAATGTCTTTTATTTTTAAGAGAACACATTTCTGCCACAGAGGCCATTGTTACTTTAATGCCAGAAATTTGAAGAGGTTCTTTAGATACCTCAGCTCTCCTCAGTTTACATCTGGAAGCATTATACACACAATATGGTAAAAGGTTTTTTTTAAAATGTTTATTTATTTATTTAGAGAGAGAGAGAAAGAGAGAGAACAAGCAGTGGAGGGACAGAGAGAGAAGGAGAGAGAGAATCCCAAGCAGGCTCCATGCCCAGTGTGGAGCCCTATTTATGTGAGGATCCACCTCAAAACTGAGATCGTGACCTCAGCCAAAACCAAAAATCGGACTCTTAACTGACTGAGCCACCTAGGCACCCTAAAAAAAAATCACTTATTCTATAGTGCATGCTTTAGAGGCAGAGTCTGAGACAAGTATTCTTGTTCAAGTGATTAATAGAGGGTATGCTCTCAGGAGAAGGAGAGTGAGGGATGCTGGGTATATACATGGGATAAAGCTAAGCAGGAATGCATCTCAAATGGAGATTGGCTTCACTCTGGGATAAGAACTGCACAAAAGAGGTAAGTAGGAGCCTTTTTACTTGTGTGTTACTTAGTCATTGGTCAAGATTTCGAGGGTGCTGATGTTGGAGGGCATAACCTCCCTGGTGAGGCAGTGCCCTTTGGTGATTTTGCAGGGACTGAGGGCAACTGTAAGCTATTATCAACAGACACTCACAGCAGTTGGGGTGGGGGGAGGAGATAGGAGCACTAGCCTGAAAAGGGGCAGGGCTCACAGCATCTACTACAGTATAAAATAAATAACTCTAGAGAGTTATTTATAAGCTTAAATGCATATTCAGTTAAGTGTTTTAAAACTCCTTTCCCTTATGTTTGGAAAGAGCTGTTTTCTGAATCAAAAATCAAGATTTAATTCATATATTCTGATTTTGGATTTAGAAGTATTTATCTTTGGTTTCAGAATTTATTTTTGTGAGACCTATCACATATAAATTTAGCTTACATTTATTTGTGTACTTAACAAACATTAAAATAATACATAAGGATTCTTGAAATTGGGATAGGTTGGAACACAAAAGTCTTATGATTCCTAAGTATTATGTACAGTTGAGTAAAACCAGATTTGATAAAATTTTCCATTTCCTTTACAAACCTCACTTCCTTTCTTCCACACAATTATCTATTCAGTTTTCTCGATATATTTCCCTGTAATTTAAATAACATCTTATTTCTATTTAATATTTTTCTTTGCAGAAATAATTTTTATTCTTCTTTTGCTTGCTTTTTTAAAGTTTATTTATTTATTTTGAGAGATACAGAGACAGCGTGATTAGGGGAGAGGCAGAGGTAGGGGGAGACAGAATGCCAAGCAGGCTCCGCACTCTCAGCACAGAGCCTGTCTCAGGGCTGGAACTCATGGAACTATGAGATCATGACCTGAGCCAAAATCAAGGGTTGGATATTTAACTGAATGAGTTACTCAGGTGCCCCATCTTCTTTCACTTGCTTTTAGGGGTATGGCTAGAGATTTATCAGGAAACTTACTATACTCATCTATGCTATTTTGTCCATTGATTGTTATCTCTGTCATCATTTTTTCACCTTATTATTCTCAGAATCCAGCAAATGGAAATACACCTAAGTGTACAGGAGATAGATAGTAAAATGTTGACAATGTGTAATGGTGTTTTATTGCCATCATCATCTGTTTATAACTCCTCTGATACCTGTTACATAGGTTTATGAAGCACCAGGGTGGAGAGCACAGAAAATCTGCTTTTGGCAAGCATTTGAGCTTTCTTTAGTTTGATAAAGAGTTTAGAATGGTTACCCAGTAATTCTCAGATTGTTTATACTTAACCGTTATTAAATCTTTGCAAATGCTAAACATGGTTTCATGGTGAAAGCCAGAAAAAATTTTAAATACGCAGGGAATCAAAAGTATTGCCGATTTTATTCTTTTTGTCTTATTTTGCATTTTTCATATTCCTAACATTATTTATCTTGATTTTTTTCCCTGCTGTTCAAGCAGGAACCTCAACATTCTAGAGCCAACCTTCTATTTCTGAACTATATTTGATACTAATGCATCTGGCTCAGATATTCTTTTATCTTATGGCCCCCACTCTTGCCACAGAACCCCTTCCCTATTTCCAAACACACTGAGTCCTCCAGATGCTAAAATTTTCATACAAAGGCTTCAGAGTAGGAGCTATTGCTCTCAGTTTTTCCCACATGTGATCTCAGGGAGCCAGTGAACTCCACAGTGTCTTTGTGAGGTCCTCCTCCTAAACCTAGTTTGTACCTTGCTTTTGAAATCATTGGTCTTAGTAGGGTCTTGCTTTTGAAATCATTGGACTTTACTACTTCTGGGGTAACACACACATCTCTTTCCAAAATCTCATTTCCTTCAGAAGCAAGACCCTACTCTGTTTCCACTTTCACTTGGTGCTTTTGTCTTCTTTCATCTGGATTTTGCAAGGCCAACCAGTAGGACCCATTTCTCATCTATGCTCTCAGTTCTGGGACTCTGCTGGATCTGAACTTTCTTCTCTTTGGCACATTTCTTATCTTAACATCAAGAAAAAAAATGAAACTTTTTAAACCTGGTTTTCAAACTGTTTCTACAGAAGTCTCTATTACCTTAAAAAGCTGTAGCAATTGTTTCTATTTACATAATTATGAATTTGGTTTGTGTATGTTATAGATCAGCTTACTGTTTTGTGCTATCATTGCACAAATCAGATTCCTAGAATCAATGTTCTAGGCAGAAGACTCAAAATACCTAATTTTTGCCTGGAAATACTGCATTTTTTCTTCTCTTTAATCTAAGAAGATGACAATCCCCTATCTGCTTCCAGAAACTATTCATTCTTTTTCATTTCTTGTTAAATTTCACTTTGGGAAAATCTATACTATGGATTCCCCAAATTAGTGACAATGATTAAAGTTTAGTATCAAACTACTCCCTTCCCTCTTTAAAAAAAAGATTTGTGGTAAGGATACTTAAAATGAGATCTACCCTCTTAATTTTTTTTAAAGTTTATTTATTTATTTTGAGAGAGAGAGAGAGAGCGCAAGCAAGGAAGGGGCAGAGAGAGGGAGAGATGGAATCACAAGCAGTCCCTGCGCTGTCAGTATAGAGCCCGATGTGGGGCTTGAACTCACGAACCATGAGATCATGACCTGGGCTGAGGTCAAAAGTCAGACACTTAACCAACAGAGTCACCCAGGTGTCCCTACACTCTTAATTTTTTTTTAGTATACAATATAGTATTGTTGACTGTAGGTACAGTGTTATACAGAAGATCTTTAGAGCTTATCCATCTTTCATAATTGAAACTTTATGCCTATTAATTAGGAACTCCTCATTTCCCCCTCCCCTCAGTCCCTGACATTCACTATTCCATTCTTCGATTCTATGAATTTGACTGTTTTAGATACCTCATATAAGTGGATCCTGCAGCATTTGTTTTTCTTTGATTGGCTGATTTCACTTAGTATAATGTCCTCAGAATTCTTCCATATGATTGCATATTGCAAAATTTCCTTTTTAAGGCTGAATAGTATATATATTATACATATACTATATATATTTATAATAATATAAATATTTTATATAAATATAAATATTTTCTTTATCTGTTCAGCTGTTCATGGACATTTAGGTTGTTTCCACATCTTGCCTATTTTAAATAAAACAAACTAGAGTAATTAATCCAATCCACCTACTAATCCAAAAGGGTAGACTACATCCCAGAGTTTAACCTATTTGATTCAAATCTTTTCTGGCTCCTATAATGAATTCTTTTAAGTAGGCTTCACATCTAATGTGGAACTTTAACTAACAACCCTGAGATCAAGAGTCTGATCTGAGCCAGCCAGGTACACCTCCCAAAATGAATTCTTATATCTCTTCAGACTAGATTTCTGCACACTTCACATGATGTAGGGGCACTTATGTGTGTAGCTACTATTTATAGAGATTTCATTAGCTCCAGAACTGAATCTCTATCCACTCCATCTTAGATACTTCCTACTTACGTGCTGTATAAGCCTTGTTTCTACCAAGGGTTTAGAGTTTAAGAGGTACATAGCTCTGGATGTTTGACATTTTGGAGTAAACTTTGGTCCCAGTTATTTATCCACCATGGAATTATTGTCGTAGTAGAGCATTTCCAGTGGAAAAAAATAGTTGTGAACCTAGATGCACAAATATTCCAATAGCCTCCCACTATTGCAGTTTGCCAAGATGCATAAGCATAGAAGACATTTTTTAAATGTTTATTTATTTATTTTGACAGAGAGAGAGAGAGAGAGAGAGAGAGAGAGAGAGAATGAGCAGGGGAGGGGCAGAGAGAGAAGAGAGAGGGAATCCCAAGCAGGCTCCATGCTTAGCTCAGAGACTGATGTAGGGCTTGATCCCACAACCTTGGGACCATGACCTAAGCTGATATCAAGAGGTGGACTTAATCAACTGAGCCACCCAGGCACCTGAAAACATTAAAAAAATTTTTTTCATATATATATTTTTTATTTTAGAGAGAGCACACAAACTGGGGAGGGGAGAGGGGGAGCGAGAGAGAATCTTAAGCAGGCTTCATACTTAGTGAGGATCCTGACATGGGGCTTGAACCCACAACCCTGGGATCATGGCTTCAGCCGAAATTAAGAGTTGGACACTCAACTGACTGAGCCACCCATGTGTCCCTAATTTTTTTAATTTAAAATCTTTTTTTCAGTTATTTTTATTTATTTCAAGCATAGAAGACATTTTTTTATCAATATATGAAATTTATTGTTAAATTGGTTTCCATACAGCCCCCAGTGCTCATCCCAAAAGGTGCCCTCCTCAATACCCATCACCCACCCTCCCCTCCCTCCCACCCCCCATCAACCCTCAGTTTGTTCTCAGTTTTTAAGAGTCTCTTATGCTTTGGCTCTCTCCCACTCTAACCTCTTTTTTTTTTTTTTTTCCTTCCCCTCCCCCATGGGTTTCTGTTAAGTTTCTCTAGGTCCACAGAAGAGTGAAAACATATGGTATCTGTCTTTTTCTGTATGGCTTATTTCACTTAGCATAACACTCTCCAGTTCCATCCATGGTGCTACAAAGGGACATATTTCATTCTTTCTCATTGCCATGCAGTACTCCATTGTGTATATAAACCACAATTTCTTTATCCATTCATCAGTTGATAGACATTTAGGCTCTTTCCATAATTTGGCTATTGTTGAGAGTGCTGCTATAAACATTGGGGTAACAAGTGCCCCTATGCATCAGTACTCCTGTATCCCTTGGGTAAATTCCTAGCAGTGCTACTGCTGGGTCATGGGGTGGATGTATTTTTAATTTTTTGAGGAACCTTCACACTGTTTTCCAGAGCGGCTGCACCAATTTTCATTCCCACCAACAGTGCAAGAGGGTTCCTGTTTCTTCACATCCTCGCCACCATCTATAGTCTCCTGATTTGTTCATTTTGGCCACTCTGACTGGCATGAGGTGACATCTGAGTGTGGTTTTGATTTGTATTTCCCTGATAAGGAGCGATGTTGAGCATCTTTTCACGTGCCTGTTGGCCATCCGTATGTCTTCTTTAAAGAAGTGTCTATTCATGTTTTCTGCCCATTTCTTCACTGGGTTATTTGTTTTTCGGGTGTGGAGTTTGATGAGCTCTTTATAGATTTTGGATACTAGCCCTTTGTCTGATATGTCATTTGCAAATATCTTTTCCCATTTCGTTGGTTGCCTTTTAGTTTTGTTGGTTGTTTCCTTTGCTGTGCAGAAGCTTTTTATCTTCATAAGGTCCCAGTAGTTCATTTTTGCTTTTAATTCCCTTGCCTTAATTTCCTTTTAAAACCACATGCCTTTGGGGATGTGTCAAGTAAGAAATTGCTTCGACTGAGGTCAGAGAGGTCTTTTCCTGCTTTCTCCTCTAGGGTTTTGATGGTTACCTGTCTCACATTCAGGTCCTTTATCCATTTTGAGTTTATTTTTGTGAATGGTGTGAGAAAGTGGTCTAGTTTCAATCTGCATGTTGCTGTCCATTTCTCCCAGCACCATTAGTTAAAGAGACTGTCTTTTTTCCTTTGAATGTTCTTTCCTGCTTTGTCAAAGATTAGTTGGCCTTACGTTTGTGGGTCTAGTTCTGGGGTTTCTATTCTATTCCATTAGTCTATGTGTCTGTTTTTGTGCCAATACCATGCTGTCTTGATATTACAGCTTTGTAGTAGAGGCTAAAGTCTGAGATTGTGATGCCTCCTGCTTTGGTCTTCTTCTTCAAAATTACTTTGGCTATTCGGGGCCTTTTGTGGTTCCATATGAATTTTAGGATTGCTTGTTCTAGTTTCGAGAAGAATGCTGGTGCAATTTTGATTGGGATTGTATTGAATGTGTTGATAGCTTTGGGTAATATTGACATTTTGACAATGTTTATTCTTCCAATCCATGAGCATGGAATGTTTTTCCATTTCTTTGTATCTTCTTCAATTTCCTTCATAAGCTTTCTATAGTTTTCAGCATACAGATCTTTCACATCTTTGGTTAGATTTATCCCTAGGTATTTCATGCTTCTTGGTGCAATTGTGAATGGGATCAGTTTCTTTATTTGTCTTTCTGTTGCTTCATTATTAGTGTATAAGAATGCAACTGATTTCTGTACATTGATTTTGTATCCTGCAACTTTGCTGAATTCATGTATCAGTTCTAGCAGACTTTTGGTGGAGTCTATCGGATTTTCCATGTATAATATGTCATCTGCAAAAAGTGAAAGCTTAACTTCATCTTTGCCAATTTTTATGCCTTTGATTTCCTTTTGTTGTCTGATTGCTGATGCTAGCACTTCCAACACTATGTTAAACAACAGCGGTGAGAGTGGGCATCCTCTCTCAGGGCGTCGTGTTCCTGATCTCAGGGAGAAAGCTCTCAGTTTTTCCCCATTGAGGATGATGTTAGCTGTGGGCTTTTCATAAATGTCTTTTATGATGTTTATGTATGTTCCTTCTATCCCGACTTTCTCGAGGGTTTTTATTAAGAAAGGATGCTGGATTTTGTCAGATGCCTTTTCTGAATCAATTGACAGGATCATATGGTTCTTATCTTTTCTTTTATTAATGTGATGTATCACGTTGATTGATTTGCAAATGTTGAACCAGCCCTGCATCCCAGGAATGAATCCCACTTGATCATGGTGAATAATTCTTTTTATAAGCTGTTGAATTTGATTTGCTAGTATCTTATTGAGAATTTTTGCATTCATATTCATCAGGGATATTGGCCTGTAGTTCTGTTTTTTTACTGGGTCTCTGTCTGGTTTAGGAATCAAAGTAATACTGGCTTCATAGAATGAATCTGGAAGTTTTCCTTCCCTTTCTATTTTTTGGAATAGCTTGAGAAGGATAGGTATTACCTCTGCTTTAAACGTCTAGTAGAACTCCCCTGGGAAGCCATCTGGTCCTGGACTCTTATTTGTTGGGACATTTTTGATGACTGATTCAATTTCTTCGCTGGTTATGGGTCTGTTCAAGCTTTCTATTTCCTCCTGATTGAGTTTTGGAAGTGTGTGGGTGTTTAGGAATTTGTCCATTTCTTCCGGGTTGTCCAGTTTGTTGGCATATAATTTTTCATAGTATTCCCCGATAATTGCTTGTATTTCTCAGGGATTGGTTGTAATAATTCCATTTTCATTCATGATTTTATCTATTTGGGTCATCTCCCTTTTCTTTTGGAGAAGCCTGGCTAGAGGTTTGTCAATTTTGTTTATTTTTTCAAAATAACAACTCTTGGTTTCGTTGATCTGCTCTACAGTTTTTTTAGATTCTATATTGTTTATTTCTGCTCTGATCTTTATTATTTCTCTTCTTCTGCTGGATTTAGGCTGCCTTTGCTGTTCTGCTTCTATTTCCTTTAGGTGTGCTGTTAGATTTTGTATTTGGGATTTTTCTTGTTTCTTGAGATAGGCCTGGATTGCAATGTATTTTCCTCTCAGGACTGCCTTCGCTGGATCCCAAAGCATTTGGATTGTTGTATTTTCATTTTCGTTTGTTTCCATATATTTTTTAATTTCTTCTCTAATTACCTGGTTGACCCACTCATTCGTTAGTAGGGTGTTTTTTAACCTCCATGCTTTTGGAGGTTTTCCAGACTTTTTCCTGTGGTTGATTTCAAGCTTCATAGCATTGTGGTCTGAAAGTATGCATGGTATGATCTCAATTCTTGTATACTTCTGAAGGGCTGTTTTGTGACCCAGTATGTGATCTATCTTGGAGAATGTTCCATGTGCAATCGAGAAGAAAGTATATTCTGTTGCTTTGGGATGCAGAGTTCTAAATATATCTGTCAAGTCCATCTGATCCAATGTATCATTCAGGGCCCTTGTTTCTTTATTGACCGTGTGTCTATATGATCTATCCATTTCTGTAAGTGGGGTGTTAAAGTCCCCTGCAATGACCACATTCTTATCAATAAGGTTGCTTATGTTTGTAATTGTTTTATATATTTGGGGGCTCCCGTATTCGGTGCATAGACATTTATAATTGTTAGCTCTTCCTGATGGATAGACCCTGTAATTATTATATAATGCCCTTCTTCATCTCTTGTTACAGCCTTTAATTTAAAGTCTAGTTTGTCTGATAGAAGTATGGCTACTCCAGCTTTCTTTTGACTTCCAGTAGCATGATAAATAGTTCTCCATCCCCTCACTTTCGATCTGAAGGTGTCCTCAGGTCTAAAATGAGTCTCTTGTAGACAGCAAATAGATGGGTCTTTTTTTTTTTTATCCATTCTGATACCCTATGTATTTTGTTTGGCACATTTAGTCCATTTACGTTCAGTGTTATTATAGAAAGATACGGATTTAGAGTCATTGTGATGTCCGTAGATTTCATGCTTGTAGTGATGTTTCTGGTACTTTGTCTCACAGGATCCCCCTTAGGATCTCTTGTAGGGCTGGTTTAGTGGTGACGAATTCCTTCAGTTTTTGTTTCTTAGGGAAGGCCTTTATCTCTCCTTCTATTCTAAATGACAGACTTGCTGGATAAAGGATTCTCGGCTGCATATTTTTTCTGTTCATCACATTGAAGATCTCCTGCCATTCCTTTCTGGCCTGCCAAGTTTCAGTAGAGAGATCAGTCATGAGTCTTGTAGGTCTCCCTTTATATGTTAGAGTGTGTTTATCCCTAGCTGCTTTCAGAATTTTCTCTTTATCCTTGTATTTTGCCAGTTTCACTATGATATGTTGTGCAGAAGATCGATTCAAGTTACGTCTGAAGGGAGTTCTCTGTGCCTCTTGGATTTCAATGCCTTTTTCCTTCCCCAGACAGGGAAGTTCTCAGCTATGATTTCTTCAAGTACACCTTCAGCACCTTTCCCCTCTCTCTTCCTCCTCAGGAATACCAATTATGTGTAGATTATTTCTCTTTAGTGCATCACTTAGTTCTCTAATTTTCCCCTCATACTCCTGGATTCTTTTATCTCTCTTTTTCTCAGCTTCCTCTTTTTCCATAATTTTATCTTCTAGTTCACCTATTCTCTCCTCTGCCTCTTCAATCTGAGCCATGGTCATTTCCATTTTATTTTGCAGCTCGTTTATAGCATTTTTTAGCTCCTCCTGACTGTTCCTTAGTCCCTTGATCTCTGTAGCAATAGATTCTCTGCTGTCCTCTATACTGTTTTCAAGCCCAGCGATTAATTTTATGACTATTATTCTAAATTCACTTTCTGTTATATTGTTTAAATCCTTTTTGATCAGTTCATTGGCTGTTGTTATTTCCTGGAGATTCTTTTGAGGGGAATTCTTCCGTTTGTCATTTTGGAAAGAACTGCAGGGCACTTCCCCTGTGCTGTCTTGAATAACTCGCATTGGTGGTCAGGGCCGCAGTCAGACCTGATGTCTGCCCCCAGCCCACCGCTGGGACACAGTCAGACTGGTGTACCTTCTCTTCCCCTCTCCTAGGCGCAGGATTCACTGTGGGGTGGTGTGGCCCATCTGGGCTACTTGCACACTGCCAGGCTTGTGGTGCTGGGATATTAGTGGAGGGAGTCAGACCCGTCACCGGAGGGATGGATCCGCAGAAGCACAGCGTTGGGTGTTTGTGCGGTGCAAGCAATTTCCCTGGCATGAACTGGTTCCCTTTGGGATTTTGGCTTGGGGATGGGCAAGGGAGATGGTGCGGGTGAGCGCCTTTGTTCCCCGCTGAGCTGCGCTCTGTCATCCGGGGCTCAACAACTCTCCCTCCCGTTGTCCTCCAGCCCTCCCGCTCTCCAAGCAGAGCTGTTAACTTATAACCTTCCAGATGTTAAGTCCTGCTCACTCTCCGAACACACTCCGTCCGGCCCCTCTGCTTTTGCAAGCCAGACTCGGGGGTCTGCTTGGCTGGCGGGCCGCCCCTCCGCACCGGCTCCCTCCTGCCAGTCCCTGTAGTGCGCACCGCCTCTCTGCTCTTCCTACCCTCCTCCGTGGGCCTCTCGTCTGATTTTGGCTCTGGAGAATCCGTTCTGCTAGTCTTCTGGCGGTTTTCTGGGTTGTTTAGGCAGGTGTAGGTGGAATCTAAGTGATCAGCAGGATGCGGTGAGCCCAGCGTCCTCCTACGCTGCCATCTTCCCCCCAACCCTCGCCAGAAGACATTTTTTAAGACACAAGTTCTATACACATAATTACCAGTTGAAGTTTGCTCTTAAATATATTTAAACTGATTGGACCATATATAACCCATCAGAGCTACATTGTAGCTTTTTTAAAAAAGTTTTTATTTAAATTCCTGTTAGTTTATATACAGTGTAATATTAGTTTCAGGTGTATAATATAGTGATTCAACACTTCCATATAACACCCTGTGCTCATCACCACATGTGCACTCACATTTTAACTTCTGATAGGCCAGGTGACTCCATTCACCTAGGACTATTTGCTAATCTTATTTTTTGGGTCTCCTCATCAATTCTGGAAATACATAGGCAAATGGAATGCAAGAGAATAATATTCTTCTAGCTGGAGATAGAATTGACTTAAACCATCTCTTCTGTCTTCTTCCTTCTGGAGTCCATCTAGATCCATTATAACCAGTTCCTTTCTTGGGACTGAGAAATGCAAGAACAGTGAGTGCATGGAGATACATAGGTTTCAGTGGGGATATTCTAAAATTAGTTTTCAATGTTAGATCCCTCCAAAAATCCACTAATTAATTCAAAATACAGTCATGGAACCTGGGAGAGCAGGTTTCTAGCAGACTAGAAAAAAAGTGGAATTCATTAACATAAAGTATTTAAATTTAAGCCCATGGAGTAGATGGAACACTTTATAGATTAGAAATAGTATATATCTAGGGCCGCCTGGGTGGTTTGGTTGGTTAAGCGTCCAACCTCGGCTCAGATCATGGTCTCACAGTTTGGGGCCCTGCATCAAGCTCTTTGCTGACAGGTCAGACCTGGAGCCTGCTTCAGAGTCTGTGTCTCCCTCCCACTCCTCCCCTCCCCAACTCATGCTCTGTCTCTCTGTCTTTCTTTTTCAAAAATAAACATTAGAGAAAAAATATATATCTAAAGTCAGAATGCCTGGGTTTAGATCTAGTTCTATCACATTTTATTTTATTTTTTAATTTTTTTAACATTTATTTATTTTTAAGAGACAGAGAGAGACAGAGCATGAGCAGGGTAGGGGCAGAAAGAGAGGGAGACGCAGAATCTGAAGCAGGCTCCAGGCTCTAACCTATCAGCGCACAGCCCGATGTGGGGCTTGAGCTCACAAACTGTGTGATCATGACCTGAGCCAAAGTTGGACACTTCATCCGATTGAGCCACCCAGGTGCCCCTACCACATTTTAAATGAGGGACCTTGGGCAAGTTATCTATCTGTGATCCTTAGTTTTCTCATTTCTTTTTTTTTTTTTTTCTAATTTTTTAATGTTTATTTATTTTTGAGAGAGAGAGAGAGAGAGAGAGAGAGAGAGAGAGAGCCAGGGAGGGGCAGAGGGAAAGAGGTAGACACAGAATCCAAAGCAGGCTCCAGGCCTGTCAGCACAGAGCCCAACGTGAGGCTCACACCCATGGACGGTGAGATCATGACCTGAGCCGAAGTCAGATGTTCAACCGACTGAGCCACCCAGCTGTTCCATTATTTTTCTCATTTGTTAAATGGGGTTTGCTTCAAGTTATCTTTAAGCTCCCTTTTAGCTCCAAAATTTTACTATTTTAAGATATTGTTGAAGGTGAAAGTGCAGAGATAAAATATAGAGAACATGTAAATACACAGTGGAATTGAAACTTAAGGCAGATTTCAAAGCTGAAAGCAACTTAAGAATGTGCATATTTGAGTGAGATTATTTGTTTCTTGATTAACACGTAAACTTTTTTTTTGCTTTCCCCCCCTGATGGGTATTAGGACCCAATTTCCATTAAAATTTCCTCTTCACAAGATAAAATGCTGTACTCTATGGAGATTCCAATAACTGAGACTAATGATGGTTTAAGCGTCAAAAATTAGAATAAAATGAGTGAATTTTAGGGATGATGTTTCTATGATAAAATAGCAACTGATTACAGCCTGAATGTGGTATGAGAGAAAGCAAAGTCAATTGGTTCCAAAATTGCATACCTATGAGATACTGTAATTGAAGATGTGGCATAAGAGGAAATGGAAATTAAGGAGTGTAATCATATGGGTGTCTTTATGGGAGGTCAAAACACTTTACAGACATCAAATTAATCCTTATTAAAACTATAAGAGGCAGGTAAGAGAACAGGTATTTTCTTCAGTTAGAAATCAGAGGCCAGTGTTTATGGGGTAGGCACATGGCACATGCATAAACAGGCAAGTGTCATGTCTAGAAGTATGTGCTCTGCCTTCACGGGGCCAGCATTCACCCCACCAAACACCCACCTGTTGTGTGTCCTTGGGCAAGCTGCTTATTTGAGCTTCAATATTTTTTTCCTATAAAATGGGAATAATCATGATTATTAGTGGTTGTTAGGATTAAATAATATGAGTAAATTGCTTCTAGTGAATGTAGTCAGTATAAATTACTGCTACCACCATTACTTTTGCTGCTATTGCTATAATTGCAATAAACATCATACAGTGATGTTTTGGTACATGTAGAAGGGAATTAATGTTTCTTTATTCTTGTTTTAGGGTTACCATTCTATAGGTGTGGTCTGGGTAGGACAGAGGACTTTGAGAGTCTTGTAGCCACACACAGTTTGGTCTCCATGACATTAATACTAATGATACAGCAATACATTTTTGAGTACAGAGGAAACTTATTTATGACATTTTATGGAGGACAGAGAGAGGTTAATAACAGCGATGTCTTTTTTCCCCCATTAATTTTGTGGTTCTTTTTGTTTGTTTGTTTGTTTTCCTTTTTTTTTTGTTTGTTTGTTTATAATTTGAGGGAGAGAATGTGAGTGCAAGTTGGGGAGGGATAGAGAAAATCCCAAGCAGGCTCCCACTGTCAGTGCAGAGCCCCATTCAGGGCTCCAATTAATGAACTGTAGGACCATGATTAGAGCTGAAATCAAGAATCAGGTACTCAACCGACTTAGCCACCCATGTGGCCCAATTTTTGTGTTTTTAATGCATAGTGGTAGTAGGAATTGGATTAGATAGGCATTGTTTGTTTAAAGGATATTTCTTCTTATGAAAGGGTCAATGAAAAGCAAAAGCTTGGAAGATTCTGCTCTAGACTATACCAGCCAGATAAAAAATTAGTAGGTTATATTGTAAAAACAAAAAACAAAAAACAAAACACATAAGCAAAGTCAGACCAATGGCCTGCTGCATAGTGTTTTGGATTCTAGTTCCACCCACATTGTTTCAGGATTTTTTTCTCTATCTTTTTAGGTAAGCCCTATACCCTCTGAAAAACTCCTTCCTTAGCTCATTAATCCATGTTTTTTGGTTCTTTCATACATGATTCAAAACATTCTGATTGCCTCCCCCGCTCAGTTCACCCCCTGAATCACCTCAGCATACATACATTATTTGAAGTGTTTTAATTTGCGATAATTTATTTCTTTGGAAAGCCTATTTTAGTCCATTTGTATAGTATGAATAATCAGTACTACTGAAAGTTCCTTGATGTCAGGGACCATATCTTCTATTTCTATTGCATCTCCCTAGGGTACCTGTCATAATGCTCAGAAACATTTATTAAATACGCAGCGATGCTTAATGAATGTTATTGACTGGCAAGACTTTTCATGCAGTTGAGATAGCAGTAAGAGATTTGAGAGATTTCTGGGAGACAAGTGGAGAAACAGAGGCCAGAGATGTACAGATTTGAGTTTTATCTGTGTAATGAGAGTAGTTTCAGCAGACAGAAGTCCTAGTTTTTCTTAAATCTTTCATGCATATAGGTGTTCCATGTCTTTAAGCATTTTCAACGTCTTTTTAGTATACTCTTACAAAATTTGTATGCCTTTTTCTCTAAGAAAGATGACCCTTATTGAAATGTGAAAGAATACTATAATTTATATAATGGTATTATATTTTCTTCTGATATTCTCTGGTTATGGAAAGCTTTAAGATTGTTCCTGTTAGCTAACTATGCCATGTACCATAATTTTAAAAATGAATACATCTTACCATTTTTATCTTTTTGTGACATATCAAATTTCCAATAGTGTATGTGACTAGCATGTAAAAATCTAAAATCACACATTCTTGAAAATTATTAAGTATATTTAAATTGAAAATACAATTTTGTATATATCTTGGTTTAATGTGAAAAATATCCGGGGAGACATTTGTGTATAAAAAGAAAACAAAGAAACCTGATTTTTCCTTTTTTAAGTTTTCTTGAACTAGTGCTATAAAAGAGAGAGGATTATGTGAGCAATGCAATATATACTGAAAATACATTTTTGCAAGGAAAAGCTATGATACATGATTAACTCAGTAATTCTGTACTGTGAAAGTAGTCAAATGATTTTCACTTCAGACAAGTCAAAAGGGCCATAAATAGGTGTTCTCACACCTATGTAATTTATGTAACATGATTTTTTTAATGATAATTGTCATTGTTATTACCACTATAACTCATGGAATGTAGTGTGTAAAAGAGGACAATAATACTGAATATAAACAAAATAATATATCGATGGATATATTCTCATATCTGGCATAGGATAAATTTAGTCCTCTCTACAAAGCATATCAGGAAATCAGTATCCATTATATTTCAGGGACTAATACGTAACGAAGATTAATGGTCCTTGGGCCTCCATCCATTCAGTTATTGTAAGTAGTGAGTGCCTTTCACTTTAGGTGCTATTGTTAATATGCAATATTAAGGTAACAATCAGATAACCATAGTTAAAAATAAGTGAGGGCTTATTTGCCTCAGAGTGATTCTAGTGACTTGTTCCATTTGTTTTCACCTTGCTGCTTTCAAGTATCATTACTTTCTGTCCCTTGTCCAGATGAAAAAGGCATCAGGTCTAATATCAAGAGTAATTTTTGTAGTTCCTGATTTTAGCTCATTTTGAGGGAATTGTGTATTGGGTTGTTTGTGGAACCTGAAACAAGCCATTGAAATGCAAATGCCTGATGCTTTAATTGAAATATCTTTATAAATTGCTAGGATAATTTTTGCATCTTTTTAGGAGATATTAGAACAGTCTTCCAAAGTTTTGTGCAGGAGTGCTGTGAGCCAAATTTAGTGTTCTATAGAAAAAAAATCAAGTGGGCATATCTTTTGCTTTTATATACTTGAGATGAGAAAGAGTTTCAATTTCCCCCATTCACTGGTGTATTATGTGCAATTCTATCAGTCATGACCAGTAAGTAACAGCCTATGTGAGTGAAAAGCAGAATTGCAAAAATGCTGGTTAAAGTTTATTTCTGTTGATATTATTTTCTAATTTCCAAACATTAGAATCTGGAATCTGGAAAATGCATAGTAGTTTCATTAGGCAGGTTGATGTGAGAGAAAAAATAAATGAGAAAAAGCTTTGCTTAGATATCTGAAGGCCACCTTGATGATATCTGGTGTTTAATATGACTATGATTTAGAATTGCTATGTTTTTTTTTTCCCCAAAGCAAAAGGTAAATGAGGCAAATGCTTTGAAATTCTACCCGATATATTGGTATATCACCTTAAAACAAATACACACCTCTCCTAAGAATTTTTCAAATTGTGAATGGCTGGCCATGTGGCAAAAACATGCATATCAAACTATAAAACCTGGCTATATCTATATACAATTTACCTTGATAACATAAAACACAAAAAATTAAAGCATTTAACTGTTCTACCCCACTAACTCTTGAAAGTAATGCCTGTAACTCTATAGGTTTTGACCTAATTTGTCTGAGGTGGAACTCAGGAGTGGGTAGTTTTTTAATACTCTTCAGGGGATTTTGATGTGAACACAGAACTGAGACTTGCTGTTTTGCACCACCAACCCTGGGAAGAAAACAGACTTTGAGGGTGGATTAACCCACAGTTGAACTTCTGGTTCTGCCAGGCTTTGCCACTGTCTATGTGGCCTTGCACAAGTTAACTTTCAGAACACTCATCAGTGGCATGTAAAACACAAATCCACTGAATTTCCAGGAGAATTACATTTGGTCGTATTTATAAAGCCCTTAGTAAGGCTCAAAAATACTTGCTGTCTTCTATCTGTAGTGCATTGCTTAGTCTCATGAAGTATCAGGTCACTTGATGTTAAGGTGAAATTAGCATTACCTCCCTCAAAATATTATCTAGTACAATTTTCAGCATTTTGGAGAATTATTTGGAGATGAGTTTAATGCATGTAATTATTTCTGGCTCTTATTTCCTGCTTCTTAAATTCTCAGTCTGTGCCTCACGTTTTGCTTCTTGCTTCTGACTCTATTTTGCAATGTACCGGTGGATACGGTACCTATCCTTTTGCTATCGAAAATATCAACTGCAGCTGATTTTAGAGAATGTTTGTAGTTCCGCAAACAACTTAAAATTACACCTTAGATAGTCCTTTTCTTAAAAATCTTTCTATTATTGGGGTACCTGGGGGGCTTGGTTAAACGACTGACTTCAGCTCAAGTCATGATCTCACTGTTCATTGACTTGGAGCCTTCATCAGGCTCTGTGATGACTGGTCAGCTCCTGGAGCCTGCTTCGGATTCTGTATCTCCCTCTCTCTCTGCCCCTCCCCCTCACATGCTCGGTCTCTCTCTCTCTCTCTCAACTAAATAAACATTAAAAAAAAAATCTTTCTGCTATTTGTGGCTATAATTTTTTTTTTTTTTTTTTTTTTTTTTGCCAGTTGTCTCTTGTTCTGGAGGTTTGGCCTTCTTCTGTGTTGCTGTGCTCCCTTTTTTTTCTCTCTCACACTCCATTACACATTTTTTCCAGATTTTTTTTCTTTCTAAGATTTTATTTATTCATTTAAAGTTTATTTATTTATTTTGAGAGAGAGAGAGAGAATTTTTTTCTTTCTTTCGAAATACTCAGATGTCTATTTGGTCCTTAATTCTCTTTGGCTCACTTCTAGGCTATTCAGTTATGCCCTAATACACTTTAGCCACAAAGTAGCCAAACAAGACATTTTGCTAAATAAAAACTATTCTCGCTTTAAAGAAGAATTTTGCCAATCATTAGAATAACGATTTTGGGGGCTCCTGTGTGACTCAATTGTTTGAGCTTCTGACTTTGGCTCAGGTAATGATCTCACATCACAGTTCGTGAGTTCGAGCCCCAGATTGGGCTCTCTGCTGTCAGCACAGAGCCCTCTTCCGATCCTCAGTCCCCTTCTCTTTCTGCCCCTCCCCTCCGCTGCTGGTTCTTTGTTTCTCTCTCTCAAAATAAATACATAAACTTAAAAAGAAGTTTAAAAAGATAAAAAAAAACAATAATTTTCCTCACCATGGAAAAATATGATCATAACCAATTATAATTAGTATTATTCTTATATTGATTTTCATTTTATTTCTCTAGAATAAATAGCAGTTGTTGGGTATAAGAATATCAAATGTTAGTGGGTGTAGAAATTAGCCTGGAAGTTTGTTAAACTGTAGATTCCTGAGGATTGTGCCAGAGATTTTGATTCAGTAGTTTAGCAGTGTGCAAACTTCAATGAGCATCCTAAATGATTCCAAAAGGTGGCCTGTGTATTACAACAGTAATAACAGACATGATTTAGTTCAGGTAGATCCTAGTTTATTTGGTTCAGCTAGCACCTGTTTATTTGCTGCTGTGTACCTCTTATTCTACCTTTTGATAAAAGGCTTCCTAAATTGGAGCTGCAGGGAATGACCACATTCTCAGCCAATGTGGTTTGGGTGAGATTTATTCCATCTTAGATCTAGGGGTGTTTTCCATTTGTGTTAAGCCAAATGACAGGTCACACTGCACTGACCAGAGTGATTGGTTCAGCAATGGTATGTAGGCCAATCAGAATAATCAGTTACCAGCTGTAAGAAATATTTTTAGTGGTTACTGGAAAAGTAGTCAGCTATTTTCATTTTTCCTTTGGATTTGGTAGGTGTGATGCTTGGGCCTGCTGATAACAATCTTGCCCAAAGAGATGGGAAAACTAGAAGAAACAGAGAGAGCTAGAACCTGGTCATATGACCAGCCTTATGCCCACGGACTGAACTTACATGAACTGATACGTTACTTTTTACTTAACCTAGACTTGAGGACTCAGATCATGGGTGGGGACATCCAAACTTCCTCCCCCATTTTGTTGCATTCAGATCATTGATGGATTGGATCATGCCCACCTACATTGGTGAGGGCCATCTGCTTTACTGAGTCCACCAATTCAACTATTAATCTCTTCCAGAAACACCTTCACAGACATACCCAGAAATACTGTTTAATCAGACATCGGGGCATCCTGTGGCCCAGTCAGATTGATGATAAAATTAACCATCACACCTTAAACATAACTTTACAATGTTAATGAGCTTTTAGGAGCCTTGAGTTTCTTCTATTATACAATATCTGTTGTGAACCTTGGGAATAATATGTATAAAGCATGATGCGTGGTATATGATGGGTGCTTAATCCATGTTGCTTTTATGGTCTATATCAACGTAGAGATTTTTCCCTTATGAAGTATCATTTAATCATCAATCTTATTGGGTATTTTGGTCACCTCTTCTTCACCCCATTGGTGAGGGAGGAATTTCTAACCTAGGGTTATAGGGATCCCAAACACATGACACCTGATACTGAACAGATGAGCTTGACAGCAGTTTATTAGTCTGGAGGGAGGAGGACCCTGCATGCCTCCCAAGGCCACACATGGTTGCACCTGGGAACAGAGTGAATAAACAGGAACCATGGGAAGCTGACTTTGTAGTATCAAGAGTTTAGGGTGCCCCTTGGTTCTTGCAGGAGGATGTGATTGGCTTGTTTGAATAATTACATGGAGGCAGGTATGGTGCCTGGTCCCTATGATAAAGAGGGTGTTTAGCTAGGGGATCTCATTTACCTGAGCAGAGTAGGAAGGGGAACTTGTAAGAACTGAGGCCCTCTCAGTTTTACCCAGGTGTCAAAGCAGCACATAATAGTAATTTTACCTTACATCATAGTGGCGTAGAGGAAAAAGCATTTGACTTTGGTTAGAATTTCCAGCTGCCATGTGGTCTATGAAATCAGGATACGCCAGTTCTGTTTCTCTTTTTTTAATATTTACTTTTTGAGAGAGAGAGAGAGAGAGAGAGAGAGAGAGAGAGCACGCAAGCACATTTGCAGGAAAGGAGGAGAGACAAAGAATCCCAAGCAAGCTCCAGTGCAGAGCCCAGTGCAGGAGGGGCTCAAAATCAGGAACCTGTGAGATAATGACCTGAGTTGAAATCAAGAAAGATTTGGACACTTAACCGACTGAGCCACCCAGATGTCCCAGCCAGTTCTGTTTTTCTTAAAGATCTTTGTGAAGATCATCAGTCATACTGTGTCCAGGAATAAGTCAGATGTTCTTTCTTTTGGTTGCACTGAATGATAGTAGAAAGAGAATCTTTGTCAGAAGACACTATGGAAAAGTTTACACTGGGACTTTAGGAGTTGGAGAGTAGGATAATGGCCCTGAAAATTGAAAGTACTTAAGAATAACTGTCCTTCAACCAAATAGTGCTAACATTGCTTAATGCCAAGGTTCTCAAACCTGACTGTGCATCACAGTCCTTTAAGGGCTTGTTAAACTCACATTGCTGGGCTCCATCCCTGAAGTTTCTGATTTAGTAGGTGTGCGTGGGGCCCCCAAATTTGCGTATCTAACAAGTTTCTAGGTGATGCTGGTGATTCAAGGATCACAGTTTGAGAAAGGTTTGTGTAGTAATTCTCAACTGTGTATGATTTTGTCCCGCAGGGGACATTTGTCCATGTCTGGGGACACTTCTGGTTGTCACGACTGGAGGGTGCTACCGACATTGTATGAATAGAGATCAAGGATGCTGCTGCACATCTTACAATGCACAGGGCATCATTTCTTTTCTACACCATGGAATTACATGACCCCAAATGTCAATAGTGCTGAGGTTGAGAACCCCCAACTTAGCATTTTCTGGGGCAGGAGGTATGGAAGTATGGAGGTGAGATAGTCTCTTCATGGTAGCAGGTGCCTATGGTTTGTGTACATAGACACTGGAAGGAGATGGCTTTTCCTGAAAAAAGCAGCTAAGTGGGATTCGCCATTTTATAAAAGTAATAGCTTTGCACTCTTAATGAGCCACTTGTTTCCTATCTTGCTCTCTACCTTGCAAAGCTGATCTGAATCAAATGATCCTTTTGACATCAATGGAAACTGTATTCTGGATGATCGAGGGGATGAAAAGAAACAGCTATATTAATTCTGATTTAACTAAGGTTGTTCATTCCTTTTGGTTAAATTGGAGGTAAAAGGAAATAGGTGAAATGTTGCTATTGAGTGGTACCAAAAATGATACAAATAAATTACTCTGGAGGAAAATAAGTAATAATGGGTGAAACTGTTTGGATTAGCTAATTAAAAAATCCTCTTTGTCAGGTTGCATACAGGTATTTAGACACTCTAATTCAGCAATCTGACACTTGCTACCTTAGGTAGAAATTGAAATAAGCAGTTTTCTTACTTTCTCCTGTATTCACAGCAATCAAATAATTGGGATAACTCCAAAGCTGGCAAAATATTAAAGGGTAGAAACCTAATGGGTGAGATTTTCTCAGAGGTTGGAGAAAATATTGGGTTACTTTAAGTTATACATGGTGGCAAACAAAAGTAACTTCATTTTTTAAAATAAGACAGTGCAAAACAGGCCACATTTTTTTGAGGCTTCTTTAAAGTACTGATGATGGATGGAGCTGAGCACAAGCTAAGCAACATATTCATGAAACCTGACACATACCCAGCATCCAACAGAAAGCAGGCTCTAAGCAACCTCATATGTTGGGCTGACCACATACATTTTGAAAAATACTACCTAAAATTTTGTAAAAAGCAAATTAGTGAAATGCACATTAATTTTTATTCCCCTACTCCTCATCACTTATTAAAAAGGCTAGAAGCTCTTAACTGTTAGGATGAACACTGGGTGTTGTATGGAAACCAATTTGACAATAAATTTCATATTTTAAAAAAAAGGCTAGAAGGATGGAATTCTTTTTGGAGAGAAAGAAAGGCAGCTAGAATAACCAGTTCCCAGTCAGGAATCCTACCTCGTTCCTTATTTTATCTGTTTTTCCTATACTCACCAGTGGCAATTTCAGTGATTTGTCTGTAGTAAATGACCAACAATATTTAAAATTTTTTTTTTTGAACGTTTTTTATTTATTTTTGGGACATAGAGAGACAGAGCATGAACGGGGGAGGGGCAGAGAGAGAAGGAGACACACAGAATCGGAAACAGGCTCCAGGCTCCGAGCCATCAGCCCAGAGCCTGACGCGGGGCTCGAACCCACGGACCGCGAGATCGTGACCTGGCTGAAGTCGGACGCTTAACCGACTGCGCCACCCAGGCGCCCCTGACCAACAATATTTTAGATATGATGACTATCTCATGATATCATATGATGAATACTTAATGCATGTAAATATATGATCATCATTACCATCATTAATATCTTTATACTTTATACTTTCTTTGCTTCTATGGGTTTTAGTTTCTTTCCATATCTGTAAAATGTTTTTAAAAATAATTTTTCTCCTTGGAATGCTTTTGTCAAATAAGTATGTTAAGATATTTTAATATGTAACTAAAACTGATTGGCTGCTCTGATTGAATCCTCTTCATTATAACCAGAAGTGGAAGTCAAGACCTCATCCCTTGGTCCTCATAATGGCTCCTGGAGTATTCTGGAGGCTTTAAGATGATGCAAAGCACACTTTACTCATCAGTGGTCTGAGTTTGTAGATACCCTCTAAAGTCTCTTCAAGCTTGCCAAATGAAATGATTGATTTATTACTTGAATCTTTTTTTTAAGTAAGGTTATTTAGCAATATACCAGATATCTTCAAGTGTGATTTGGTAAAATATGGAACTTTCCTGGACACACGACCTTTTCTTTTATTGTCAGTCAAGGCTGAGTATGTACAACTGAATCGTGACTTTCAGAAACACAGCATTTGTGAGAGAATTAGGATAAATTTTAGAATGTTGCTTTCTCATGACCTAGCTTGACCTATAGAAGTTATGAGTCACATGTCCCTTAAACTGAAGTCATTTATAAATGTTAATCATCTTGATCTTCCATCACAGGCAAGACTGAGTTCTTTACAAAGTGAATGAAGTACAGATACTCTGTATTGTGGTTAAAACAAAGATGCTATGTCTTACCTACTTGCTTTCTGGGAGAACGGATTGGCTGCTATCCTGAGAGTAAGGGAATCTGACCTGCCTGAATGGGGGGAGGGTACCTGTGCATAATGGTTTACAAAAGGGATTCCTGCAATTGAGGACCATGTTTTACTTCAAAACAAAACAAAACAAAACAAAACAAAACAAAACAAAACAACACAACACAAAACAAAACAGAACTGTTTTTAGTATGTATAAATGCTTAGACAATTACTCAATTGAGACAGCAGAATACCTTCCAGAAATCAATATAGAGATGGTTGTATCCTAGAAAATTTTAAGTATTGGTTGTCAGTCTACAAGTTCGACCTTAACTAAATGTAGGAATCACTACATACAACATGATGTTGAATGTCACTATCTCTATGTGTCTTTCAGGGTAAGTTTGTATGCAAAATGTCTGAGAGAATTGACTGTGGGAGGAAATAATATAATGGGTCCTTCTGAAAGTTAGAAAACATCTAGAATATTTTACTTTTTCTGTAGCTGATACCTGGTTATCTCTTTTTTGGTTCTCCCTCTTTATTTTAAAAAATTTTTAAAATCTTTTTCGTGGTTATACTTGTTTGTTAGAGAAAATTTAGAACTTAAATAATCAGAAAAAAAGAAAAGAAAGATTATCTCCAGTGTCACTATCCAATGAAAATTACCATTCACATTTTGGTTTTAATTTTTCTTTCCATTTTTTTCCCTATGCACACTTTCTTACTAATAAAAAATAAATTGGTTGGGTCACCTGGGTGACTCAATCGGTTAAGCGTCTAACTTCGGCTCAAGTCATGATCTTGCCCGGTTTGGTTCATGAGTTTGAGCCCCGCGTCGTGCTCCTTGCTGACAGCCGAGAGCCTGGAGCCTGCTTCAGATTCTGTGTCTCCTTCTCTCTCTGCCCCTCCCCTGCTCACACTGTCTCTCTTGCTCTCTCAAAAATAAATAAACATTAAAAAATTAAAAAAAAAAGAAATTGGTATAAATACCATTATCTCTTTTTTTTTTTTTTTTAAAAAAAGCCTAATAACATTAAGGAAACATCTTTCCATGTCATTAGATATTTATCTGTAATAGTAGTTTTATTAAAAAATTTTTCCTAATGTTATTTATTTATTTATTTATTTAAATATGAAATTTAGGGGCGCCTGGGTGGCGCAGTCGGTTAAGCGTCCGACTTCAGCCAGGTACGATCTAGCGGTCCGTGAGTTCGAGCCCCGCGTCAGGCTCTGGGCTGATGGCTCGGAGCCTGGAGCCTGTTTCCGATTCTGTGTCTCCCTCTCTCTCTGCCTCTCCCCGTTCATGCTCTGTCTCTCTCTGTCCCAAAAATAAATAAAAAAAAACGTTGAAAAAAAATTAAAAAAAAAAATAAAATAAATATGAAATTTATTGTCAAATTGGTTTCCATACAAAACCCAGTGCTCCTCCCAACAGGTGCCCTCCTCAATGCCCATCACCCACTTTCCCTTCCCTTCTATCCCCCATCAACCCTCAGTTTATTCTCAGTTTTTAAGAGTCTCTTATGGTTTGGCGCCCTCCCTCTCTAACTTTTTTTTTCCTTTCCCCTCCCCCATGGTCTTCTGTTAAGTTTCTCAGGATCCACATAAGAGTGAAAACATATGGTATCGGTCTTTCTCTGTATGACTTATTTCACTTAGCATAACACTCTCCAGTTCCATCCATGTAGCTACAAAAGGCCATATTTCATTCTTTCTCATTGCCAAGTAGTATTCCTTTGTGTATATAAACCACATCTTCTTTATCCATTCATCAGTTGATGGGCATTTAGGCTCTTTCCATAATTTGGCTATTGTTGAAAGTGCCCTATGCATCATCACTCCTGTATCCCTTGGGTAAATTCCTAGCAGTGCTATTGCTGGGTCATAGGGTAGATCTATTTTTATTTTTCTGAGGAACCTCCACACTGTTTTCCAGAGTGGCTGCACGAGTTTGCATTCCCACCAACAGTGCAAGAGGGTACCCATTTCTCCACATCCTCTCCAGCATCTGTAGTCTCCTGATTTGTTCATTTCAGCCACTCTAACTGGTGTGAGGTGATATCTCAGTGTGGTTTTGATATTTACTTTTTAAGAGAGAGAGACACAGAGTGCGAGCAGGACAGGGGTAGAGTGAGAGAGAGAGATACAGAATCTGAAGCAAGCTCTAGGCTCTGAGCTGTCCGCACAGAGCCGGATGCAGGGCTCAAACTCACGAGCTGTGAGATCATGACCTGAGCTGAAGTCAGATACTTAACTGACTGAGACACTCAGGTGCCCCTGTAATAGTACTTTTAATGCTCCCTGTAGTATTCCATTCTATGGATATGTTATAATGTATTTAATTTTCTATTGAACATTTATTTTTTCCCCAAATTTTATTATAAACAACATTCTAGTGAAAACTTTTTTTTTTAATTTGAGAGAGAGAGAGAGAGAGAGAGAGAGAGAATGAGTGGAGAAAAGGGAGCAAGAGAGAAAATCTTAAGCAGGCATGCGATCAGCATGGAGCCCGAGGAAGGGCTTGATTCCATGACCCTAGGATCATGACCTGAGCTGAAATTAAGAGTTGGATGCTCAACTGACTGAGCCACCCAGGTGCCCCTAGTGAAAACTATTTTAGCTAAATTATTGCAAATATTCGGGATAGTTGTTATTTTTTTGTGGTTATAAAACAATGATTTTATTTTTAAAATAATATTTTTAGAGATTATAATAATATTTATTTTTTTACTATAGTTATAAAAATAAATCATACTCTTTAAAAATTTTTTTTTTAATGTTCACTTATTTTTTGAGAGAGAGATATAGTGTGAGCAGGGGAGGGGCAGAGAGAGAGGGAGACACAGAATCCGAAGCAGGCTCCAGGCTCTGAGCTGTCGGCACAGAGCCCAACGCGGGGCTCAAACTCACAAACTGTGAGATCATGACCTGAGGTGAAGTCGGACGCTTAACTGACTGAGCCACCCAGGCATCCCAAAATAAATCACAGTCTTATAGAAGGTTACAAAACACCGTGAGAAGGAAGTAAAAGCTATACTTTAAAAAAAATTTTTTTTAACATTTATTTATTTTTGAGACAGAGAGAGACAGAGCATGAACGGGGGAGGGTCAGAGAGAGGGAGACACAGAATCTGAAACAGGCTCCAGGGTCTGAGCAGTCAGCACAGAGCCCGACGCGGGGCTCGAACTCACGGACCGCGAGATCATGACCTGAGCCGAAGTTGGCTGCTTAACTGACTGAGCCACCCAGGCGCCCCAAAAGCTATAGTTTTAATAGCTAGAGACAAATATGAACATTTTAGTACATATTCCTTCCTATGTATTTTTCCCTTTAATTATCTAGTGAGATATGATAATCATTGAAAACATGATGGAGAGAAATCTATAAAGAGGATAATTTTTTTTTATCTGAATTCTCTGAAGAGATCACTGTTATATTATAGATACCATATAGTCTTTTCTTCATATATTTTTACTTAGTAAAGCTCATGTTGGTTGGATAGATTTGTGTTGTGATTAATGTGTTACTACTATAGTAAAAGAATATCCCTACATTATTAAGAACTCCAATACTTAATGCTGCTTAATAGTCTATTTTGGAGAAGTATTTTGTCATTCTGCCGTTAGCCTGTTTTTTGACAGTTTGTATGATTATATGTAAATATTATTAGCATGCTGCTTTGTATACATTAATGCATTTTTAACACACATTAGATTATTTCCAAATGTTGATTCTCCCAAGTGAAATTAGGGGTCAAATGTTAAGAACTTTATCTCATCTGTTTCTCATGTGCCTGGTTAATTCATGCTGGTAAACTCAGATCAGCAGCACAAAGCTGGGTATTCATCTTCCTTTTTTCTTAGGAAGAGTAAATTTAAGTTTCAACATTAGTAAAATTATTTTAGTATAAATTAAAGAGAACCAAAAGCAAGTACAAATATAGTGGTGTATATAGGTATTTTTTTCTTTTCATTTATTTTCTTGCCTTAGAATTCTCATATTTTTTTCAACTTTCTTTTTGAATTAGCAAATCATGTGGGAAAATACACACTTAATGGTTTTTTTTTAAATGATTGCTATATTGATAATGGTTATCCACCAATCAGATATTTTTTTAACTTTTATGTACTAGTCATGGTCCTATGGGCTGGGTTTATTATGCTTTTTCTCTTCTTATTGTATTTAATTCCATGGAAAATTGAATGATTGTGGAGATTTAAGTAGATTAATTAATTCATTTAATGAATATTTATTGCACACCCTCTGCCACATGAGGGTTAAGCGCTGGTGGTATGGAGATGAATAAGACATGATTCCTGTCTTTAGGAGCTCATGGTCTAGTGGGAGTCAGGGAGTCAACAAATGATCGCAGTCTGGAGTGGGAGATGCTTGAACAAAATGTGCCTGTTGTCCAGGGGAGCGGAGAGGAAGAAGTGATTGCTCTGTAGGGGAGGTGGTCAGGGTAGACTTTGAACAGAAGGAGGCACTAGGGCTGGTTCATGAGGGATATAGGAGTTGGCTAATGTGAGAGGATGGAAGGCAGGGGGATACTTGCTTCTTCAGTCTTGAAATCAAGGGAAGGATCAAAGATACTCAGTGGGTTGGGGAATAACATTAGCCTTGGTGAAGTCAACAAAAGCATTAGGGGTCAGTTAGACCTAGTGATTTTGTGAAATTAACTTATATGAGATGCTTTTGTGTTAAGCTTAATTAGTAGTTATTTGCATGTTTGACAATACAATAAATTAAAACAAACCTTTTGCAGTAGTTCTATTTTTCTGTTTATAAAATACATATATATGCATTGCACAATTGTGAAAACATAGAAAATAAGGAAAATAAACATCATCCAGGCATAATGACTGTTAACATTTTGATGTACATCTTTAAAAATGATTTTAGGGACGCCTGGGTGGCTCACTTGCTAAGTGTCCAGTTTCGGCTCAGGGCACGATCTCGCGGTTCATGGGTTGGAGCCCCACATCAGGTTCTGTGCTGACAGCTCAGAGCCTGGAGCCTGCTTCAGATTCTGTGTCTCCCTCTCTCTCTGCCCTTTCCCTGCACACTCTCTGTCTTTGTCTTTCTCTCTCAAAAATAAACATTAAAAAATTAAAAAAATATATTCTAAACAAACATTCTTTAAAAAAATGAAATCAGATAATGCGTATGGCTTTTTACCTATTTCTTTTCATATAATATATCGTGAAATCTTTCTCAAAATAAACATATTAATATTGCAAATACATATATAATATTCCACTATATGGATATGCCACATTTTTTTTAAAAACAAATTCACCTCTTCTAGTACATTTGAGGTTGTTTCCCCTCTTTTATTTCCCCCAAAATAATGCTGTGATAAATAGTCTTTTATAATCATCTTTGTTCACTTCTTTATTAAGAGGAATTTCTGGGTTAAATTGTATGTACATTTCAAATGCCATCCAATAACTGGTCTTCTGAAAGTTTGTATCATTTAATTTGTACTTCCACTAAACAATGTATGAGAGTATAACCAAATCTTACACTGATTAAAATTGCTTTTCTTGTAAAGGTAACATTGTTCTGCTCAAAACAAAGCCATCAGTGCCAATATACTTCAGTTAGGCTTGTGATTAAATAGTAAATAAGTTGAGAAGAGATCAATGTTTCTGTGCTTTTGAATTTCCCTCCTCCAGAATATTAAATGAAAGTTTAACAGAAAAAATTAAATGTAAATGCATTTAAAATAATATAATTTTATGTATTTATGGGACATTTTCTCTAAAGGATTAGTAGAAATTTTCATTTAAGTCTGGCATTTTATTAAGATGTCTTGATACTAAGAAGCTTCACGTTTTCACATGTGTTTCATTATTGAATAATAAGATCATCCTTAGATTTTTTTATACCCATAAGCTAATGTTCTTTGTCCTCAAAGAAATTCACAGAATAAATTTTGCTAGCTCAAATAACTTTCCCTTCCACTAGAGTAAATTGCTACTTATTTCAGTGTCCTAAATTAGCTTCTATTAAGCTCAAAGAATTAAGATCGCTTCTTAAAGTGTACAACTCATTATTGGAGTGTTTCAAACTATAAACAAAACAAAACAAAACAAAACTAAGAACCCCCTGTAGGTTTATGTGTGTTTTTGTTATTATCATTATTCAGTATCCAAAGTTGAAAAGATAACTATGTTAACTCCCCAAGATTTAATAGGAGCTCAAAGTTCTATATTAATATATAGATCAATTCTTTATAATTATGATGCATCAGTAGCTTAGCCATGAAGAATTCTTGGTGAATGAAACATTTTAGATAGCCACTTTCTGAATAATTCAATTTTTTCTCTCTCAGAATTAAAGATATATCAGAATTACCTTTCATACATCCTTGCCGTATTTAGACAAGTCTTCGGTGATTGTTATATACTAGACTATTTTATTGTCCTCAGGGCCTACTGAATTTTATTTTTGTTCATGCTAATTGATCCTGTATTGCTCTGCTGACAACTCTTGAGCCTGCTTTGTATTTTTCAGTTTTCTTATGCTATTTGTCATATTTTTCTCTCAGTGAAAACTACCTCTTCTTATTTCTAATTTGCTGGTGCTAATCTGGCATAAATAACTACACTTGTTAAGATTATACAAAGCAAACGCAGAAGAGACCTGAAGAAGGAAATAACAGCTTTTTCCTGAGTAAAGAATAAGAATTTTTATCTATAAATATATATTTTTATTAGCATATTGACTGGGTAAGGAGTCTGTTTTTCTAATTTCTGACTCTGGCTCAATTTTGAATAGGTAAGCTATTTTTTTTTTTATTTTTATTTATTTATTTATTTATTTTTTTTTACTCCAAGTGAAAGTGAGTTCTACAGAAGGCTTTCATGCCTTTCTCCCACACTGTGATCACATTAAGAAGGTGCAACTTTACCTTCAGTTGCACCACCTGGAGTCTGTATGTGCACATTTCCCTTATTTCTGTGCTCTTCCAAGCATCAGTTGGTCTTTGCCTGTGAGTGTCTGAACATCAGCTCTTGTTTCACTCCACTTGTCTCAATTCTCCTTTGATTTTTCTTTTCGGTAAAAATTACCACATGTTCTGGGACCTTAGCTCATTTTTGGCAATATCTGCGTTAGAGAAGAACTCATTCTGTCGTGATTTAGCAGAAGTAAGCATAGCATGTATTTACGGAGTGGCTGGCCTGAGTTACTGGGTTAGATTGGAGTTAAAGTTCCCATCTGAGTTTGACTTCCTTCTTGAGTTCAATATGCCTAGCAATCGTCATTTGTCTAAAAGTGAGTTAGAAGAGGCTGGACAATGCACTTGAAGATGAGGAAAAAGAATGCTAGAGGAATCATTGATCATGGACATAAAGTTTCAAAAAAAAGTTAGAAAGCATGTTTAATAATATGTTATGATAAAAAATAAGTTAAAAAAGAGCCCAATCTCCTAACCAGTGTTTGATATTGATTGTTTTTTGTTGTTACTTATTTTAGGGAGTATAATTATGAAATAAATCAAAAGAAACAATAGCTTCAGGGAACATTAGAAATGACATTTAGGTATTGCATATGACATTGAAGCATATGAACCCTGAGGCACCCCCTTATTTAATTTAAAAGAAGACTACATGGCTACAGGTGAGTATATTATTTTCTAATATGCAAGAAGTTGTTTATTATTAGAAAACTCCAGCCTAATTTGTTTCCCATTTTTACTAAGAACAGAATAAATCACACATAATAGTCCATTATTCTTCTAGAACTCTTTTTGGAATAGGCCTATAAGAGGCAGGGGATTCTAAGAGCCTAATGGTTCTATTTTTAAAAAAATGAACAGATATGAGCATTTTCTGATTTAAATGATACATAAAAAAGAAGATCTTATTCAATTCTAGATTAAAGATGTTGGTCATTTTATTCCCCACTAGCAGTGTTGTTGATAGAGAGCACTGACCTTGAGTTTTCTCCTTCCCATTATCTGCAAATATGTCACTTTTCCATTTCTGAAAGAAGTCTTTAACATACTATATGAAACTATGACCAAGGTTTTGTGGTTACTAATTTTCTTTAAAATTATTGTACACATATTCATGTGGTTTTAGAGAACTCTTGTATTTCAGTTTTATTGCAATTTTTAAAAACTACAACATGAATGCTTATTTATTTGAAAGTATAATATACTATGGTAAATAATATATTTAATAATAAATAATAGATGTAAATTCTTTTCATGTGAGGAAAACTGATGGTCATGTTTTTATCATTCTTATCATTCTCCTCTGTGAATATCTTTGATAAAGTATGTGGCAATTTATTTTATGCAGGGATGAGTTATGCATTGTACAAGTATTCATTTTTAAGTATGGTTAAATCAGGATGATTATTTAGCAATATTTTATGCACTAATAGGTTGACTAATCATCAGACCACTTATAACAAAAATGGCCACCTACCGACTATATGTCTGCAGAGTGTTTTCAAATATATCAAAAAACTGTAGACTTTATTATTATAATACAAAAATGAATTCTAAATTCTCAAATTACAGCCTATTCAGAAGATGTACCAGCATCAATAAATCATATAAAGCATCTTTACAACACATATATAACTATAAAAAGACACATGGAATAGGATTTGTGGTAGCAAAGCTTAGTGGTAAAGAGCACAGACTCCAGAGCCAGACTATCAGCCCTTCTGCCAGTTACTTTGCTGGTGTATGCCTCAGTTTCATCCTCTGTAATATAGGGATTCACAGTATTATTCCCACATAGAGTTGTTGAGAGAATTGAATGAGTTAGTACATGTAAAATGCTTAGAACAGGGCCTTTCCAGGCAAATTCCACAAGAGTGCTGACCGTCATGATTATGTAGAAGAGAGTTATTGCAACAATACCAATGTAATGCCTGAACTTTGCTGGGGACTGGGTCAGACACCTAATTTACATAAAACTTCAAATCCTTATGACATTCCTTCAAGACGAGTATGCATAGTTTATAGATGAAACTGAAGTTTGAGACAACGAATTTAACAAGGCTGCATTGTCAGCATCTAATAGAGTTATAATTTGAGTTATGATCTGTTTAGGTCCAAAGCCTGATGATCTTTCTGCTAAAAGCCACGTGGTAATTATAATCCTTTTTACATCATAAAATTATTTGAAAATTGGAAGATACTGTTCAAATGCACAGAATATATTAAATATTAAAATTAAATATTAAATATGTAAATATCTACAAACCAAAAATTCAGAGAAATCAATAATCCTATAAATATTCTTCTTTTTCTACTATATTTATTTTTTACAAATAGCTGTTAATATAGAAATTGTTACAAAGAAAATTATCATTGGTACCTAATAAACTTGAATATATTTATTTAAAAAGAAACACTATTTAATTGTTATTGTTTGTTATATAATCAGACCAGAAGTCAATTCTCTCAGCCGTTTTCTTTTCCAGTTACTATTCAAGTTTATTTTTGAGAGAGAGAGAGAGAGAGAGAGATAGAGAGAGGGAGAGCGAGCGCAAGCACAAGAGGGGGAAGGGCAGAGAGAGGGAGACACAGAATCTGAAAGCAGGCTTCAGGCTCTGAGCTCTTAGCTAAGAGCTCAGAGCCTGATGTGGGGCTCAAACCCACAAACCGTGAAATCATGACCTGAGCGGAAGTCAGATGTTAACCTAGAGCCACCCAGGGGCCCCTCCAGTTACTATTTTTCACTGTAGGAAGTTTGTAATCTTGTAGTATTAATCATCATGCTATATACAAAGCACAACATAGGCAGTTGTATCAACTTCCTATGAAAATCGGTTTGACATACTGATACTTCATCAAAAATTATCTACTTCCAAAATGAGTAACTTTATAATAAAAATAATACATCCTAAGACAGAATCTTGGAGAAAATTCAAATGCTATATGAAGAATAAATAAAAAATACTCTAAACCTCACCTTATAGAAGCTACTGCCATTAATATTCTGATTCAGATCTTTCTAGACATCTTTCTGTTCTTAAGTTAGATAATTTTGTCCATGTCAGCACATATAAAAACAATATGGTCTATTTATTTATGTGTTGAATAGTTTTTTTCTAGTTTTCATTATTGATTAAAAAAATGCTCTGGTGAACATCCTACAGATGTGTTTTAAGTTGAATATCGATCTTGCTTTGAATTTATCAACTCCCTGTCCTTTGTGTATGTAACTGATTTTATTTATATTTTCTGGGCAAAAGTCTCCATTATTATGGCAGATCACCATGAAAGAAGTCCTCTTAATTCAATTCTGGGGCCCTTTTTTGCCTCATACATTCTTTTTCTTGCGAAACAAATTGAAACTGTGCCTATTACCTCCTCTTTTGTGGTTCAGTCTCTTCCACTAGCACAGTTCTTATGTGGAAACTCTCCAAGAAATTAGGGTTTTGATAGGGCTGGAGTCCCTCTGTAGGGTTGGAAGCAGCATGTACCAGGACTTCCTGGTATCACAGAGAGGAATCAGAGATGAGGGAATGGAATTTTCCCTAATTAACACATTCGTAAAGTTAGAGATGGAAGGGTTTCTAAATATCCTCAATCCTCTCCATTTTATAACAGCAAAATGCAAGAAAAGAAAGACTGACTTTCTCAAAAGCCCCCAGCTGGCTTGTGGCAGAGACAGTGTGAGGAAGGACCCTCTGATTTCTGATTTTTCTACCACTACTCATTGTGTCCTCAACACGATGTCTGATTTTTGGTGTTCTTCCTCCTCCATCCTTTAGAACTCAGTTACACAGTGGGAATGGAAGCAGAACAGAAATAAAGAGCTCAGGGTAGGGTAAAGTGGTGAATTTAATTGTATTAACGGAAACAATAACAATGGATTTTAATCTGTCGAATTTATTTTTTTTAAGTTTACTTATTTATTTTATTAAGCAATCTCTATGCCCAATGTGGGGCTCGAACTCATGACACTGAGACCAAGAGTCACATGCTCTTCCTACTGAACCAGCCAGGTGCCCCTAATCTGTTGAATATAAATTTTTGAAATATTTATTTGATACTACCTTTGGCTGTCAGTTTCTTTGAATAGAAGCTTAGTATCAGAGGAATGAAAATTATGTGTAGTTTCTAAGACCAAATATTTGAGTTTCATAAAGAGAAAATAAGGTTATTTTGTTGTTATTACATAAAATGTCAGTAATTCAGTAGAATAGAATAATGGGTACATCATTAATATGAGTAGATAGTATTCTTATCTCATGATATGGGCAGGTGATTACATATGTACACAATGATGTTCAGGTTTGTATTACAAAATAGGCTAAATGATCCTTACAAAATAAAATTATATCATTATAAAACATTAAGAAAATATATCATCAAGACCAAGAGTTGGATTTGTGGATATGCAAGGTCAATTTTGGGTTTGTGAAAAGATGCATTAAGTGAATGAAAAGACAATGTAATGAGTAAAGAAGTTCAACCATTACATAGAATTTTAGAGCAGTTTAATTACTTGAGTGTTTAATGTATCAGTAGTAAATATCAATCATCTTCATGTATTTCAAAGTGGAGATACCAATTCAGAAAATGGAATTTTGAATGTGATTATACTTCACTTTTTTGAAAACTTATTCCTATATTGTTTGTTCCTATTGCATTTTAGATTTCCTATGTAATGTTTATGAGCATTAAAAAATTGAAACTGTTATGACTACATTCAAGATTAAGGTCTTTGAAGTTTAGTTCCTTTGTAAGCAATTAGGTGATGTTAATGGAAAAAACATGGATTCTTTCTTTAGCCTTTGGAATCTTTTTGTGCACATTTATTCAAATACATAGGAATGTCATTATGGTGTTATTTTCCATGGAACACAATTCTAAGGCTTGTCTTTACTGAATGTTATAGGCTCTAGATACTGGATTAGCTCTTTATAAGGGGTTTTACTTAAGGCAATATGACATTACAGACTCCAAGGATAGTTCTGTAGCAGGGTTATAATAATAGATACTCACATGCATATAAATATTCATGAATTATATACAGGTACATATGTATATACATTTGTTTACAAGTATACCAGTATACTGTTTTGTGGGTTGTTTAGAGCACTCTGTTACAGCATCAAAAGTTCTCAGTTAAATTTTGATCATGGACTCTTCTTGTTCCAGATTTCTGGATAGAAATTAATTGACACATATTTATTACTTCTCTTAGTAAAATTTAAATTTCCCAGAAACTGTGTACAGAATAGGTGAATGACTATTACAGGAAAATAATTCATGTACCTTACTAACAATTTTCCAAAGGTATCACCTTTGAACATTTATAATGAAGAAAGCTGACCTACATATATTTTTGTTTCAAACTTTTGATCATGTTGCTGCTGACAAATTTGTATGTGTATAAAGCCAGTGAGTGACTATAAATCCCTTTCAGGTTGAACATTTATTTCTTTAATCAGTTTTAACACATTTGTGCACAAATTTAAATTTATATGGAGCCAAATTTGTCATTTTCTTAATGATTTACTCTATTGCCTTTAAGCACAGAAAGGCCTTTTCCTTAGTTTATATAGATACTCATATGTATTATCTTCTAAAGTTTTAATAGTTTGACTTTTTACATTTAACTTTCTTTTTTTAAAGTTTATTTATTTGAGAGTGAGAGAGAGTGAGCACAAGCGGGGGAACGACAGAGAGAAAGAGAGAGAGACAGAGAGAGAGAGAGAGAGAGAGAGAGAGAGAGAGAGAGAGAGAGATTGAGAGAGAGAATCCCAAGCAGGCTCCATGCTGTCAGCACAGAGCCCCACATGGAGCTCAATCTTATGAACCGTGAGATCATGACCTGAGCCAAAATCAAGAGTTGGATGCTTAACTAACTGAGCCACCCAGGCACCCTACATTTAACTTTCTTATTATCTGGAATATATTTTGAATTGGGTAATGATATGTCCCTAGTGTTGTTATAGAGATCAAGCATATGTGTACAGTATCTAGAACTAAGCACTGTGCCAAGCTTGTATCTGGTGCTCAATACATCTTGTGAATTTCTCCTTCTGCTTTCCTATAGCCAACCAGGGCATGTACCTGATTAATATTCCAGAGGACAGTCTCTAACCTAAAAAGGGCCCAGTTCCTGATGCCAAAGTATTCACCAAAAAGTAGGGAAGGAAAGGCAAGAAAATGACTATAATAGAATACAATTCTGGTGGGGCAAGAAGACAGAGAAACTTTCAATGGAGGCATCCTTATGATGCTTCCTGAGAGATGAGTTGAAATTTATGAAATGAATGAGAGGGAAATGATTTTCAGGAGGGAAAGTTTCTGAGAGTGTTCAGTATGTTCAGAGACTTCTAAGAACAGCAGGGTGCCCATACCGCTGACAGGAGGTGGAGGGTGGAAAGAAGGCCTAGGCCAGATGAGAAAGGCCTGGCAAGCCACACTGAGGATTTTGGTCTCTAACTAGAACTACTTGTACATGAACTAGAACTACTTGTACATGTAAGTGCTAGTAGCATGCTTCATTCAGAGGTTTTCATTTTCACATATTTTTAGGGCATGCATAAAATTTCTGTCATGCAGTTTTGTATCCAAATAATTAGCAGTCTACAATATTACAGAATACTCCCAAACCAACTGAATATCTAATTTCTGATAATGCTCAGAAAAGTTTGCCTAAGTATCCCCATTGATATTTTCATTCAGGTATAGTCTGTTTCCTTAAATGTTTGGAGAGATTTTTGTAGTATAATCTTGGAATAGCAATGTGGCTTTGGAACATGGGACTGTGCCATATAAAATACCTTTGCTCTGAGACAGAAAAACTATAGTGAACTATACAAAGACCTTTTTGCTTTTTCACAGGTTTTACAAATGTATTTGGTACCATTAGTATTTATTAAGCAAGTTTGGCCAAAAATGAAGTTTGTTAGCATCCTGAAATTAATTTCCTAAGGTATTACGTGGGCATATCAGAATATTTGTTACTTCATCTAGTTTGTTCCCATCCACACATGGAATGAGGCAATCCTCACCTTTAATGTGTATCTACTATACCTAAAGAGTATATTTATATAAGCATAATCTCTAAGGATTGTCTGTTCTACATTTGCTTCAAGATAACACATGATTTTACTGTTCTAGTAGAATTTATTTGAGAATGAAGCATTTATGTGGATTGGTTTCCTTGGTCTCTGAGGCTATTCTTAGAAACATAACTCTGGCATTCAGGAAGCCAAGGCTGATACACTGAGTTAAGATGAAGGAATATGGGGAAAACCAAATGTTAAGAAGGGACTCCAGTGTGAGTCAGAGAGAACACAAGCTATAAGAAGAAAGTTTGGAAGTAGGAACTGCATTGCAACAGAACAATGGCAGGGAGGAGTAGTTCTGGGGATAGACTTATTGCTGTTACTTGAAACTATTCCAGCCCAGCTATTTCTCTCCTCAGACGAGAAAGTCTATGACCATGTAAAACTAAATGAGCAGCAATAGGGCTAAGAATCATCACCTCTAAAAGAGTCCAGTACAACGAAGAGAGAACAATTTCAGTTCTCATTTTTTGATAGAGTAATGATCAGTTCTTTTTTTTTTAAAGTTTATTTATTTATTTTGAGAGAGAGAGAGAGAGAGAGAGCATTCACGTGCAAGTGGAGGAGGGGCAGAGAGAGATCTCACTAATGGTGAGATCACAGCCTGAGCTGATATCAATAGTTGACACTTGGGGCCCCTGGGTGGCTCAGTTGGTTGAGCGTCAGACTTCAGCTCAGGTCATGATCTCCCAGTTCATGAGCCCAAGCCCCATGTTGGGCTCTGTGCTGACAGCTTAGAGCCTGGTGCCTGCTTCAGATTCTGTGTGTGTGTGTGTGTGTGTGTGTGTGTGTGTGTGTGTTCCTCCCCACTTCTCTCTCTCTCTCTCTCAAAAATAATAAGGAATCTAAAAAAATTTTTTTAAAAGTCGACCCATAAACTGTCTGAGCCACCAGGCTTCCCAAGTAGTGATCAGGTCTAAGGCAGAGTAGTCGGCCAGCATCAATTTTTGTGATTAGCAGCCTAAGCACTGAGCAAGATTTCTGCCCATTCATGTACCAAGAAAGGGAGTATATTGGATGGAGTGGTTCTGGATCCTCATGGCAGAGGTGTATTTGGATGCCAGAATGTGGCCTGGTGGTAGGTGTTTGTGAATGGTGGTTTTCAATCACCAATGGTGATAAAGTTGCAAATTGAATTTTCCTGATTTGTAACTAAGGTATTGGGGACTGATCCTTTTGGGGACTCTTAAATCATTAAGAACTGAGATGAAAGGTATACTAAAACTGTGATAACTGGTGTTGCATGTTGCATTATCTACTTTGTAAGCTCATGCTCGTGTGGCCTTAGAATATTTGAGTTACACACTAGTTTGACAAATATTTTGACAAATGTCAATTGTAGTTTCAAACTGATGGCTAGGCTGGACATAAACCAAGTTGAATAAATTAGACAAGGTTTGCTTAGCTAAAGAAGTGTTTCCCAACCATCTTCACATCACAGAATGCATTGACAATGATGTATATGTTTGGTATACCAGGGTAAAATGGAGGTATAAAAAAGTTTTTCTTTATGTTATGTAATTACAGTAAGAGAAATAAATACAAAATATTAGAAAAGACAAAAATTGAATGTGTGTAAAACTTTCAAATAAATCTTTTCAAAATATTAATAAACTCAACTTGCTTTAGAGAACACATAATTTCTGATCATGACATTAATGCTAATCTCAATACTTGATAATTACATAATATAGATGAGAAATTTTGTTTTAAAAGTCTTACTTTTATAGTAACCCAAATTTTTTTTCTTTTTTTTTTCAATATATGAAATTTATTGTCAAATTGGTTTCCATGCAACACCCAGTGCTCATCCCAAAAGGTGCCCTCCTTAATACCCATCACCCACCCTCCCCTCCCTCCCACCCCCCATCAACCCTCAGTTTGTTCTCAGTTTTTAACAGTCTCTTATGCTTTGGCTCTCTCCCACTCTAACCTCTTTTTTTTTTTTCCTTCCCCTCCCCTATGGGTTTATGTTAAGTTTCTCAGGATCCACATAAGAGTGAAACCATATGGTATCTGTCTTTCTCTGTATGGCTTATTTCACTTAGCATCACACTCTCCAGTTCCATCCACGTTGCTACAAAAAGCCATATTTCATTCTTTCTCATTGCCACGTAGTATTCCATTGTGTATATAAACCACAATTTCTTTCTTCATTCATCAGTTGATGGACATTTAGGCTCTTTCCATAATTTGGCTATTGTTGAGAGTGCTGCTATAAACATTGGGATACAAGTGCCCCTATACATCAGTACTCCTGTATCCCTTGGGTAAATTCCTAGCAGTGCTATTGCTGGGTCATAGGGTAGGTCTATTTTTAATTTTCTGAGGAACCTCCACACTGCTTTCCAGAGCGGCTGCACCAATTTTCATTCCCACCAACAGTGCAAGAGGGTTCCCGTTTCTCCACATCCTCTCCAGCGTCTATAGTCTCCTGATTTGTTCATTTTGGCCACTCTGACTGGCGTGAGGTGATATCTGAGGGTGGTTTTGATTTGTATTTCCCTGATAAGGAGCGACGTTGAACATCTTTTCATGTGCCTGTTGGCCATCCGTATGTCTTCTTTAGAGAAGTGTCTATTCATGTTTTCTGCCCATTTCTTCACTGGGTTATTTGTTTTTCGGGTGTGGAGTTTGGTGAGCTCTTTATAGATTTTGGATACTAGCCCTTTGTCTGATATGTCATTTGCAAATATCTTTTCCCATTCCGTTGGTTGCCTTTTAGTTTTGTTGGTTGTTTCCTTTGCTCTGCAGAAGCTTTTTATCTTCATAAGGTCCCAGTAATTCATTTTTGCTTTTAATTCCCTTGCCTTTGAGTAACCCAAATTTTTTAACAACTAAAATGAATATTTAAGGAATCCTACAGCTCTTCTTTTTCTTTTAATGTCAAACATAATGCTAAAATATACCAGAATTTCTTGTGAATTCAAATAAATTTTGATTCAAATTGTGGGTTTTTTGTATCAAAGATTCGTAACAACAATTAAGTTCTAATTGCATAATGTACATAGATTTTTACTCTGTAGCCAGCTTAAATGCCCCTAAATGGACACAAACAGAAGTGTTGTATATATGCAAAGACAGAGATTAGGAGTTAGGCTTGCAGCTGTATCAGCCAGGAATTGGGCTGTATTCTTTCACTCTTGAGTATTAACTCTTCCGTTAGCTTCAGAGGCCTCTTGAGGAATATGAGGGATGATGTGGTTGTTCTTGGATGATAACACTGATGTCCAGGTAATAGACAACTTTTCTGGGGAAGGTCATAATGCTATAGAGGAATAGTAAATGCAGCATGTTGTCACATCTTGTGCTTCCCATCTGTGGGACCACAGTGTGAGCCTGATCACAATGTTTGACACTTTTCTGAGGAGTCCTGGAATATATTTATTGAAGTCAAAGCCACCCAATGAGGGAGCTCTAGCCCCTAGGCCTGAGTGAATCAGCATTTCCACAAATACCACTAAACCACTGGATGCACACCAATGCCAGTTCAATAATTGGGAGCTCTGGTATAAGTCCTACAGAGAGTAACTCAGAAGGAATATCAGCAATAATCTCCAGTGAGAGATTGAGGTGTTTCTGGATCTTCTCCAAATATTTCACATAGTTGCAGTTTAAAAGTTCTGGAAGCTTAGGGGCACCTGGGTGGCTCACTCGGTTAGGCATCCGACTTCAGCTCAGGTCATGATCTCTCAGTTTGTGGGTTTGAGCCCCATGTCAGGCTCTGTGCTGACAGCTCAGAGCCTGGAGCCTGCTTCGGATTCTGTGTCTCCCTCTCTGTCTGCCCCTCCCCTGCTCGCACTCTGTCTCTCTATCTCTCTCAAATGTAAATAAACATTAAAAAAAATTAAAAACAAACAAAAAGAAGTTCTGGAAGCTCAAGTCCCCCCCCCCCCCCCCCCGCCATGGCCCAACCTTAATTATAAGAGGTTAAAATATTCTAAGATACAATTTTTCTGGAATATATGCTAAATATCTTTACACCTAGGCCAAGGTACATCATTAATCTAAGAACTGTGTGCAGTGCACAGTATACTTGGCCTTGAATAAACTCCTTGCCCATCACCATCAGCTTCCCAATAAGACTCAGATTGTGCCAAACACATTTTGCTTCTATGGAATTTGAACAAGTGGCAGTTACCAAGGTTTCTGGAATCCCTTCTCATATGTTTTGAGACCAGCCAACAGGCCATTTGTGCAATATGTGATCTGTACAATTTCTGGAAAATTTAAAAAATATAACTGGCTAACATAAAAATTAATGGTAGGCAATATTTATTAGAATTTCCTAGGCTGTCAAATTGAGAATATTTTCCCTGTTTTATGGACACAATAAAAACAGGCAGAAATGTTCAACCTTGAAGATTGAGTTATCTTTTTTCTTAACATTTAGGCACATAGATTTATTTTTTTTTTATTATTAAAATGAAGATAATAACAAGAAAAAATTAGAAGCAGGAGATTATATTAAATATACATTAGTCTTTCCATGGAAATGGCTACTCACAGGACATTGGAGAACCTTATTCCCTGGGGAGACTTGAAAAAAAATGGTTTGTCAAATATCTTATAAATGTTAGTGTCCTGAATCTGAATGCAGCCAGGAGATGCTTCTGGCAACTGCAAAGTTTTAACATTGCTGTCTATAAAGTTAGCTTATGCCCTGGAGCTCAGGCACATTCTGCTTCTTCCTCTGAACTTTCTGGGTTAATTAAAAACTATCATTATCACTGTTTCAGCAGCTGACATGCTATAAAAAAGAGCTTTAGCAATGGATTAATTGAAAGGCAGAGAGATATTTCAGAAATCTTAAGTCGAGAAGGAATGTACTTCCTGGACTATTAAGATCATACTAGAATCATTTCACATGGAACAAGCCTAACTGGGCCCACAGATGCCTTCCAGGCTCTGTGTCTTTGAAAACTTTACGTTTATCCCTCTGTGGATGGGTTCCTTATTCTGATTCTCATCTCAGAGGTTGGAGTCATAAAGGAACCACTAAAAGACATCTGACATTTTGCAACTACAGCATGGAACTTTGTAGAGTCCTCAAAGTTGAAAGATCAAAGTAGGACCTCTCTAATGTCCTCCCTACTGCATTAGGCAGATCCTAAATCCCAGGAATATCCTGGGCCTTTACTCTTGACAGCAAGTCGTTTTTATTTTTTGAGACTTCTTTTTCATTTTCAGGATCTTAGAGACAATTCTCATTGTGTGGTGGGAGAAAATTCTAATTCTGAATTTTCTCCATTAAAACTCAGGCTAAAATGATTTCTGTTTTTGTTGACGTGACACAACTGTGGTACTTACGCCCTTCGTCATATAATTAAGCTTATGCAAAGTCATGTTGTTACGTTTCAAAATTGTGCTTTAAATGTCTCTTGACAATTTTTGGAAACTTAAAAAATCAGATAGTATTATATTACAAACATCCGTCTTTAGGGAAAAAAAAATCTTAAGCACCACAGGAATCTCCTTTTGAGAGAGTAAATTCAAGGTAAGGGCTTCTCAGTGTTTCAGTTCCAGATCAAATGTGTTTTTTTTGTGAACTCTTTCTTAGCTCTCCAGAGAAATTTCCCCTCCACTGAGCTCCAAATATATCCTTTTGTATATATTTGTGTCATAATATGTATCACACTAAGCTACAGTTATTTGTTTAAACACTTTATTCTCTTACTAGACTATACACAACTAAGGGGCAGTATCTTTTTTTCTCTTTATATTCTCAGAGTCTAGCACCCAGAGAGGAATAATGATTGAATGGATGGAAGAACGAATAACCATTCTGTAATGAACCCTAATCAAAGGGTTCTAGTTCCTTAGGTAGAAAAAGAACTTTTGACTTATTAGGGTATGGAGCCTAAGAACATTGCTCTATTGATATATATGTGATACATCAAGGCTATTATTTTATTTATGTAAATCTATATGCAGAGGAAGATATTTGATCCTAAGGATTTTTTAAAACTTCTATTTTTAATAGAATATACAAGAAAATACAAGATGCTGCCATTCTTGTATTTATATATTTATTTTATTTTTTTGTTTTTAATTTGAGTATAGTTGACACACAGTGTCACGTAGGTTTCAGGTATACAACATAATGATTTAACAACTCTATATGTAATGCTATGCTCACCACAAGTATAGCTACTATCTGTTACCATGCAATACTATTATAATGCCATTTTCTATGTTCCCTGTGTTGAACATTCTATTCTCATGACTGATTCATTCCATAACTGGATTCTGTATCTCCCACCCCCCCCTTTACCCACTTTGTCCATTTCCCCCTCCTTCTCTGGCAGCCATCAGTTTGTTCTCTGTATTTACAAGTCTGATTTTTCTGTTTGTTTATTCATTTGTTTTATTTATTTATTTATTTATTTATTTATTTATTTATTTATTTTTAACGTTTATTTATTTTTGAGACAGGGAGAGACAGAGCATGAACGGGGGAGGGTCAGAGAGAGAGGAAGACACAGAATCTGAAACAGGCTCCGGGCTCTGAGCTGTCAGCACAGAGCCTGACGCGGGGCTTGAACTCAAGGACCGCGAGATCATGACCTGAGCTGAAGTCGACCGCTTAACCGACTGAGCCACCGAAGCGCCCCTAGATATAATATATAAGTGAAATCATATGCTATTTGTCTTTTTCATATTTATTTCACTTAGCCTAATACTCTCTAGTTCCATCCATGTGGTTGCAGATGGCAAGATCTCATTCTTTCTTATGTATTGCATTATGTATATATGTTACATCTTCCTTATCCATTCATCTATCTTGGGTTGCTTGCATATCTTGGCTATTGTAAATAATGCTGCATTAAACATGGGGCTGTATGTATCTTTTCAAGTTATTGTTTGTGTTTTTGTTTGATTAATATCCAACAGTAGAATTATTGGACCATGTGATATTGTTATTTTAAATTTTAAATAATTGAGTATTTATTTATTTATTTATTTATTTATTTATTTATTTATGTTTTTATTTATTTTTGAGGCAGAGAGAGACAGAGCATGAGCAGGGGAGGGGCAGAGACAGAGGGAGACACAGAATCTGAAGCAGGCTTCAGGCTCTGAGCTGTCAGCACAGAGCCTGACACAGGGCTTGAACTCACAGACTGTGAGATCATGACCTGAGCTGAAGTCAGACGCTTAACCAACTGAGCCACCCAGGCACCCCCGTGTTTATTTATTTTTGAGAGAGAGAGTGAGCAGGGGAGGGGCAGAGAGAGAGGGAGACACAGAATCTGAAGCAGGCTCCAGGCTCTGAGCTGTCAGCACAGAACCCGATACAGGGCTTGAACCCATGAGGCATGAGATCATGACCTGAGCTGAAGTTGGACACTTAACCAACCAAGCCACCAGGCGCCCTTTTTTAAAATTTTTTGAGGAACCTCTATGCTGTTTTCCACATTGTCTGCACCAGTTTGCATTCCCACCAACAGTGTACAAGGGTTCCTTTTTCTCCACATCCTTGCCAACACTTGTTTCCTGTGTTTTTGATTTTAGCCATTCTGACAGGTGTGATATGATGTATTAATTGTGGTTTTGTTGTGGTTATGTTGAGCATCTTTTCGTGTGTCTGTTGGCCATCTGTATGTCTTTGGATACATATCTGTTCAGGTCCTCTGCCCATTTTTAAAATCAGGTTATTTGTGAGGTGCCTGGGTGGCTCAGTTGGTTAAGTGTCCAACTTTAGCTTAGGTCATGATGTCATAGTTTTGAGTTTGAGCCCCACATTTGGCTCTCTGCTATCAGTGCGGATCCTCTGTTTCCCTGTCTCTCTGCCCCTTCCCCGTTCTCAAAAATAAATAAACATTGAAAAAACTGCATTTGCATTTAAAATCCGATTTTTTGGTGTTGAGTTGTGTAAGTTCTTTGCATATATTGGATATTAACCCCTTATCACATATATCATTTGCAAAAGTCTTCCATTCAGTAGGTTGCCTTTTTGTGTTGTTGATTTTTTCACACTGTGCAAAAGGTTTTTATTTTGATGTAATCTCAGTACTTTATTTTTACTTTTATTTTCCTTGCCTCAGCAGACATACCTAGAAAAGTGTTGTTGTGGGTCTAATGTCATAGAAATCACTGCCTATGTTCTATTCCAGGAGTTTTATGGTATCAGGTCTCACTTTTAAGTCTTTAATACATTAATCCATTTTTAGTTTATTTTTGTGAGTAGTGTAATAAAGTGATCTAATTTCTTTCTTTTGCATGTAGCTGTCTACTTTTCCCTCTATTGAAGAGACTGCCTCTTCTTTATTTTATATTTCTGTCTCCTTTGTCATAGATTAATTAACCATATAAGTGTGGGTTTATTTCTAGGCTGTCTATTCTGTTCCATTGATCTATGTGTCTCTTTTTTTGGGGCAGTACCATACTGTTTTGATAACTACTGCTTTGTAGGATATCTTGAAATCTGGAATTGTGATACCTCTCATTTTGTTCTTTTTTTCTCAAGATTGTTTTTGTGTTTCCATATAGATTTTAGTATTATTTGATCTAGTTTTGTGAAAAATGTTGTTGGTATCTTGTTAGGGATTGCATTGAATATGTAGATTGCTTTGGGTAGTGTGGACATTTAACAATATTTTTCCAATCCATTAGCATGGACTGTCTTTCCATTTGTTTGTGTCATCTTTGATTTCTTTCATCAATATTTTAGTTTTCAGAGTACGGTCTCTCACTTCCTTGGTTAAATTTATTTCTAGGTGCAGTTTATTTTTTGGTGCAATTATAAATGGAATTATTTTCTTAATTTCTCTTTCTGATACTTTGTTATTACTGTATAGTAACACAATTGATTTCTGGCTGTTAATTTATATCCTGAATACAAATGAATTTGCCGAATTCATTTTCTACTTCCAGTAGTTTTTGGGTGGAGTCTTTAGGTTTTTCTATGTGTAGTCACATGTCATCTGCAACTAGTGACAGTTTAACTTCTTCTTTACCAATATGGATGCGCACCCCTCTTTTTTTCCTTATCTGATTGCTGTGGGTAGGACTTCCTGTACTATGTTCAGCAAAAGTGGCAAGAATGGACATCCTTCGCTTGTTCTTGATCTTGAAGGAGAAGTTCTTAGTTTTTTACTATTATGATATTAGCTTTGTTTTTTTCATATGTGGCCTTTATTATGTTGAGGTATGTTTCCTCTAAACCTGTTTTGTGGAGAGTTTCTATTATGAACAGATGTTGAATTTTTCAAATGCTTGTTCTGCATCTATTGAGTTGATTGTTTGATTTTTGTCCTTCATTTTATTCATGTGGTGTATCATGTTGACTGACTTGTGAATATTGAACCATCCTTCCATCTCCAGAATAAATTCCACTTGATCACGGTAAATGATTCTTTTAATTTAGAAATACTGCTATTCTTGTAATAGCTTATTTTGTTAGTCACATTAGATTTAGAACTTTGAGTTCGCTGATATGCAAAATAATGCTGGAATATACTGTCATCCTTATACTTAAAATGGGATGATGTAGGTCTTGGAACTTGACATTTGCTAGAATATAATTCTAATATATCTTTTACTAATTTTTTACTAATCTTTCCTTTATGTAATTTAGTAAAAATTGCTCCTTGAGAAGTACTGAGAAAAAGGACTTTGAGAAATTAACTAAAAAAAATATTCTGGGGACACCTGGGTGGCTCAGTCGGTTAAACATCTGACTCTTGATTTTGCCTCAAGTCATGATCTCATGGTTTGTGAGTTCAAACCTGACGATGGATTCTGTGCTGACAGTGCAGAGCCTACTTGAGATTTTCTCTCTCCCTCTCTCTTCCCCTCCCCAACTCACGAGCATGCACAAAGTCCCTCTCTCTTTATCTCTCTCACACAAAATAAATAAAAAAAAAAAAACACTTTGAAAAAGTATTCTGAACTCTTTCTAAAAACCTAAGCCATAAGTCATAATATTTTTTAGTAGTTTTAAGGAAATATTCAGAATCTAGGCCAACAAAAGATAAAAAAGAATAATTTGGGTTTTTTCCTTGCCCCTACTCTACCATTTGCATATAAGTAAGATCTCTGACACATTTCTAGATATTTTATGAGAGAATTGTCAAAGAGTACGGGGATTAGTCACCAGTGTAGTCATGATGTAGGCTGGAGCATTATATTTCTTTAGGCAAAAATATTATTCCTAAAAGAGCTCATTTTTTTTTTTTTTTTTTTGAGAGAGAGAGAGAAAGGGAGAGAGCGAGGCAGAGGGAGAGAATCTTAAGCAGGCTCCATGCCCAGAAGAGCCTGACACAGGGCTTGATTTCACAACTGTGAGCCAAAATCAAGTGTTGATGCTTAACTGACTGAACCACCCAGGTGCCCAAAGAGCTCATTTTTTCCCCCTGATATTGTCTGTTTAAAAATGATTTTATTTTTCATTAGGTTGAGATAACAGTTAACCAAACTATATACTTATATTGAAGATTGTAGGGTAAAATTAAAATCATCTCCAAATATATGCAAGTTGCTGGATAAGCAGGAAAGGGAGAGATATTGATCTTCAAAGTACTTTCAGGGAGAGATGAAAAAACTAAGATGTCTAGGTTACACAAAGAGATCGTAGTCATTGTTGCAAAGGTAGTACATAACATCACAAATTATTGTAGGTCATTAAATGTTCAATGTCAAATGAGTATGTAGAAAATATACTTTAGGCTAAAGAAGTACTCATGGGGAAGGCTTTTGAAAAGACTTAGGCTTTAAATGGGAAGAACACTTACTGGGTACTGGAGAGCTACAGTGTGGAGATATTGTGGTAAGTGCTTTTATTACTCTTCTTTACTGAACCCTTGAAAATAGGTAGTACAATAAATATATTATTTCTCTTATAGATGACATGCTGAAGTCCAGAGAAATTAGGCAACTTAATAATAATGATGGTTAGTATTTATTAGTGCTTTTTGTGTGTTAGAAACTATGATAAAGGCATAAATATATTTGGATATATTTATGTTGGTATCTATCTTTACCATCATTATGTTCATCATCAGCCCTTATTTTAAACATAAAGAAATGGAGAATTAGGGAGATCAAGTAATTTAGCCAGCATGACCCACATGATGTAGTAGCCCTGGACTTTAAACCAGAGATTGAGTCATGAATCAGTGGGCTCAACCCATACACTAAACTGTTCTTTTGAGTCATTTGTAGCCAGTAAGAGATAGAGCTGGAATTCCTATCCTTGATTTGTCTGACTTCCAAGCCTATGATTATTTTCTCTTTATCTTTGTTGTCAGTAAAATTTAGAAACAAGCTAAATAAGAGATAGAGTATTTAACTTAAAGTGTTGGGGCTATAATGAGGAGGTAAATAATGTTCCTGAAATAAATTATCCTCAAAGGAGGTCATACAGCTGGAAAGGCAGTTACATATCTTGTTAAGTGGTCAGGCTCTTAATGACTTCCATTTCCCAATTTGATAGACAGGAATTTGCCTTTCATCTGTTCTTTTTCATAAATTTGTCCCAGACCCTCCACAATTCTAGATAATTCTTGCTCTAGATAATTCTTGGCACTGCTATGTTTCCTCTAATCCAACTTTCTCTTTTATAATCCTTTGACCTTGGATTCTTTATACATTCTTGGAGGATCACTAGCAAATCCAATAAGCCAACATGTGACAGAGGATTAATGGAAGATCGACTTGCTAAAATGTAAGCATTCTCTCCATGATCTTTTAAATCACTTCTATCTAAGGGAAATAATTATAATGGTAAGGATTTCAAACATGGTGGGAGAGAACAGTCCTTTGGCATGGGGTCTCCCTTGGTAAAACCACAAGGCCGGTCACATGAGATCTCACAGGAGTGAACATGAGTGCCTGTATGGATTATTAAATAATAAACCTAATATCAGATGCCATCCTGCTTTGCTTCCAACCAAGTCATGAACTAAAAATATCTTGAAAATTTTAGGAAGCAAGAAGATTTCTGTCTGAAAGATGTCTCGTCTCTTTAATGTTATTATATCAGAAAATACCATTCAATATGCCTAAATTATTCCAATCTAAAATTGTATTACAATTCTTTGAAAATTGCTAATCCATGTGTACTTTTTTATGTAATTTTGATGAACTAGAAGACAACAGCCATTGCTGGGCAACGTTTTGTTGCAAATAAAAAATATGGATATTTTAATTTTATCATTCCTCTTTTTATTTATTTAATGATTCTTTCTCTAAGTGGATATAGCAAAGCAAAGTTAGATAGGGCTAAGTAAGTTTATAAGAGACAGTTTCTAACATAAAAGTCTTTACAATCTAGTTAAGGATATGACACACACAACAGAAGAGAACCATAATATTTTAATACAGTATTTTAGATATAAAGGGACCGTCAAAGTCTTTAAATCATTATCTTTCACTGGGATTCCTCAGAGCCTTCTCAGGGGTTGTTTTCAGAGGTAGAGTTTAGGGAGGGGAAAGGGGGAGAGAGCCAGCCTACAGAGCCCTTGCCTTTTTTACTACATTCAGCCACAGGAACCCTACTTTCACCTATTTTGAGTAAGATTTAGTTTGAACAAAGAATTGCAGGCTTAAAAAAGTGTAAGGCTCACTGATATATACCAATCCTATTGTTTTACAGATGAGATAGTTGCCTGAAGCCAAGATAGGTTACAGGACTGCCCTAGCCTGAAGAACTTCCAGTTAAGGGAAGACTTGAAACAGGTTCAGTTATTGTCCTGGTATTGCTTTAGTGAGTGTCAGTATTTTGATATCAGACATAAAATGTTTTGTATAAATTCTCCTTTATCTTTAACATGCTTTATATAAATGTGATAGATATTAAAAATATGGAGTACTCCCCTCACATCTAAAAAATTAGCATTTAATTTTTCACTTTCCTTTCTGGTCTCTTAAGTATAAGTGATTTTTATATAATTTGATTCATACTATAGATATATATTTGGATTTATTTTTTTTAACCTATAGGTGTTTCTTCATGTTGCCACAGGCTTCTTATTTATAAATTTTACTTATCCAATGTCCTATTATGCTGATATAATACTTTACTTAATAATTTACATAGTGTTGGACATTGAGGATATTTTCCATTTCTTTTCAGTTCTGTTACATTCCTAAACCTATTTCCCTTTTGGGTTACTTTTTAAAAGTTAACTGTGAGGATGGGACACCTGGGTGGCTCAGTTGGTTAAGCATCTGACTCTTGGTTTCGGCTCAGGTCATGATCTCACGGCTTCGTGGGTTCGAGCCCCGTGTCAGGCTCTGTGCTGGCAGCAGAGTCTGCTTGGGATTCTCTCCCTCTCCCTCTGCCCCTTTCCCACTCTCACTGTCTTTATCTCTCTCAAAATAAAAGAATAAACTTTAAAATATCAATATAATTAATTACAAGGAGTTGTATTAATGTATCAAAAGTATATAAAACTTATAAAAGTATATATACTTATAAAAGTATATACAAAAGTATAAAAGTATATAAGTATATTTTTGTGACCCTTTCTACATTGCTCTCTGAAAGGGTTGTGTAAGTATCATTTTATCATTGCTTCTCTCCTATATCAGTGTTTTGAAATTCTGTTACTTTAGGTGGTACCACGTTGATGTTTTGCTTTGTGTTTTGATCACTAGTGAAGATTCTTATTTTTATCATCATACCTATGTGGAAATTATCATCCTTTGAGTGAACTATTGGTTTATATCTTGTTCTCTTTTATTTTCTGGTTCTCTTAAGTTGTAAAACCTTGTATATTTACTAATAGTTTGTTTCGTGGAAAGTATATTCATAGCTTCCAATATTTTTAACCAGTAACTTTCATATGTTAACTCAGGTTACCACTGTCATTGACGCTCTTAACTAGGCTCTAAAAATTAGGATTGAAGTGTGTTTTTTTTTTCTTTGTTAGGAATTATCTTATTTTAAATAAAAGGAGAGTATACTTTTAATAAAAGTTATATTATCTAATAAATACAGAAGATTAATTTTTGGCTAGATGATTTGGGTAGATAAGTAAAATTTATAAAACTCAAATCTTTTGAATTCTTCCCTACCACTTCTCATATAAAATACATATATTCACAGCTAGCTTTATCCTATTTTTACTAGCAAATTTCCTTTAAAAAAAAACAGTTCATATCACTGGCAATTCTATTCTTACACTTTTATCATTTATAATTCTAGTCCTCAAACTGTCAGAATCAATGAAAACTCCTTATTCCAGTATTCCCCAAACAAAGATTTACCTAAATAAAGTAGAAAAAAAAGGTAGAAAATCAAATAGTTCCATGCAAATAATTCTTACCTTACATGTTTGAGTTAGTGAAGTTCAGAAGGATTCTTCATTTGCGAAGGAGTATTCTTATTTGATAAACAATGAATGCATAAACCAGCAAGCATTATCTTCACCCCCTTTTTGTTCTCTTAACCCTACAGAAAAAAAAAGACTTTGCCTTGAGAATTTGATACTTATGCACATATTCTCCCACTGGTGTTTCAGAGCTTCCAGAAACATCAAATCAGTTGGAAGATGTTCAAAACCATATTTGCTTGCTACTGCAACTAGTACAGTGAACTAATTTTTTTGAGGTGATTGGCCCCTAACCTGAATTTCTCTTCAACTGCCTCCATCAAACAGAGTTAGAGTCTTTTCCATTGCTGTGAGGTTAATAGCATTTTCAGATTCTAATCTAGTCTCTGAAAAATTGTCTTAAAAAAAATTAATCAATAATACTCATTTTTACATCAGTATGTCAAACAAGGCAGAGTCTACCACACCAGGCATTTCTGTCATTAACTGTCCTATCCAGTACATATTCCTACACGACAAAAGTCAATAAACTTGCCATGCTTGCAGCATTGCTATTTGTTCATGTTTTTAATTCACTCATGTATTAAAGCTAGCCTGGAAGACTCACTGGGTGAAGACATTAAATTCCCCTGAAGCAAATATTTTCAGGAAAAAGGCTTAAATACATTTTTATGTCTGCATCCTGATTTATTCTCCTTAGGGATACTGGACAAATGCTTTCTGAAGACAGTTTATGTATACTGCCGTGAAATAAATAACCAATTAATGTATTTATTTTCAAAGTGACCTGGAGGCCACATCAACACAGATCTATTTAAATAAGAAATGGAAAAGAATTGTTTTGAAGATTGAATTAGATAATCACATAAAAGCATAAAGTCTAATGTCAGGCAAGTGATAAATGCTAGATATTAATAATAATGAGCATTATTATTATTACTACCATTATATGAAAGAACAATTATAAATTATAATTGGGAGTCTAGAGAGGGTGATATCAAGCATAACTATTTCTATCGTTGGTCCCTACTTGGTAATATTGAGTGTTTAATGGTAACGTAAGTGGAAACCAGGAATAAGATTGTTTCTTTTTGCAAAGAGAACCAAGCTGGTCAGAAATAGAGTAATCTGTTAATGTAATTACTCATGGAAAAGATTTTTTATTAAACGATTATGGAATAGCATTTTTAGTTCAATTAAAATGATGTTGAGCCCCTGCTATAGGTCAGGCACTATGCTACTCTGGTACAAAATATAACTTTTAGTTCCTGTTTTTAAAGAACTGTAATGAGTATGGGAGATAGGTATATAAGTTAATTATATTGCAGTCTGGTAAATGAAATGATATAATATGTGAGGTACAGAAGACAAAATAATTACTATCAGCAAGATCAAGAAAGACTTCCTGGAAGAATATCCAAATCGGACTTTGAAAGATGTAAAAGTTAGGAAGCATGGTCATGACACAAGGTATGGTTGTGCAAAAACTTAGAGGGTGGAAGAAGTCTGGTACTTGAGGGAAATTTAGGATGTAGCCTGGCAAGTGTGAGATGATGGTGACTGAAAAGAGATGAAGCTGGAATGCTAAATAGAGGTCAGATTTTTGAAAGCTTTTGTAACTATGTTATGGAATTTGAACTTAATTTCGAGGTCAGTGGGGAACCACTGAAAGGTTTGAAACATGAGATAGACCTGATTTGTAAAGAAGACCCCAATTCTGAAATGTGAAGAAGAGATGGTAGAGAAGTGAAGATGAAGGGAAGAATTTGTAGTTCTTGACTTTATTTACTGCTATAGAAACTTATAAAGTCAAAAGTTATGGAAATTCCTGTACATCATTGGATTAATTGATCAGTCGTTTGCAGCAATAGTAATAATTATTTCCCCTTCTTTGGAAATTACTATTGAGCTCTCTCTTACACTGGCCTTGTGCTTTATTTTTTATTTATTTATTTATATATTTAAAATTTTTTTTTAACGTTTATTTATTTTTGAGAGAGAGAGAGCGAGACAGAGAGACAGAGCATGAGTGGGGGAGGGGCAGAGAGAGAGGGAGGCACAGAATCAGAAGCAGGCTCCAGGCTCTGAGCTGTCAGCACAGAGCCCGACGCGGGGCTCGAACCCACAAACCTATGAGATCATGATCTGAGCTGAAGTCGGAGGCTTACTGACTGAGTCACACAGGCGCCCCTGTTTATTTATTTGTAAATGTTTATTCATTTTGAGAGAGAAAGCATGAGCAGGGGAGGTGTAGAGAGAGAGGGGGCAGAGGATCCTAAGTGGGCTCAGCGTTGACAGCAGAGATCCCAATGTGGGGCTCAAACTCACATACTATGAGATCATGACTTGAGATGAAGTCAGACTCTCAACTGACTGAGCCACCCACGTGCCCCTCATGCTTTATTTTTATTTTCTGATCTCAGCAGAAGTTTTAGGAGACCACTAAATGTCTGGGACAGAGATAATGAGGTCTTAGTTTCCAGCAGGGCAGAGAGTTGAGGAAGGTGACTGAAGATAGAGACGTGGCAACAGGATATGAATGTGGGAGCAAGAAATGGGAAGGGAGAATAACAAAGATGAACAGAAATGGGTTAACAGTCAAATGTGCTGAAAATAAAACACAAATTATCAGTTCCTACACAAATATAGGAAAATAATATTTTAATATAGAAATTTGTTGTCAAAATAGAAATAGTAAATTAGAATGCATATTATATTATATTATATTATATTATATTATATTATATTATATTATAACACTCAATGTATAGATATTAATTTTAAATCATATAAGTAGAGCATTCAAAGACATAAGGATGAAGGGATAATTTTCAAAAGGAAACCTCTCAGTAAAGAAAATCGGATTGCCTGCTACTTGCCTTATTCCAAATCAAAACTATCTATTAAAAAGAAGTATCTAGGGGCACCTGGTTGTCTCAGTGGTTTAAGCATCCGACTTGGGCTCAGGCCATGATCTCGTGGTTCATGAGTTTGAGACCTGCATCAGACTCTGTGCTGACAGCTCAGAACCTGGAGCCTGCTTCAGATTCTGTGTGTGCCTCTCTCTCTGCCCCCTCTCCTGCTTGCACTCTGTGTCTGTCTCTCTCTTTCACAAAAATAAATAATAAACATTAAAAAAATTTAAAAAGAGGGATCTATATTTGCCTAATATCGCACTTTCTTCATCTACTTAATATATTAAAATTCAACACAAGGTATGATGCAATAATTTTTTTTTGGCACCTTCTGATTTCCTGTTTTTCACTCAAATGGTTTAAAGCTGTTAAATTCCTTTGTCCTGTTAAAATGTGAAGCCTGTTGCTAAGTGGTTGAGTTATGGGTCTGTTCCTTAGTAAATAATTGTATTTTATTCATAAATGAAAAAGTTCTAATAGAAGGAGCCAGTGTCATGAAGAAAAACAAACTCTTTATGTGTAAGAAGTAGATCAATGGCTTCTTTGGACTGGGAGAAAGAACAACTCTTCCAGAAATGAAGAAGGGCCACTTCCTTGGTCATAAATGGTATTGTGTTACTTGAAAGTAGATTTGAGGTCTGTGAGGTAAACAGCATTAGTGAAACCATTAGAGAGGTGTGGACAACCTCATTTTTTTTTTTTTTTTGAGGCCTCTTTCTTAAACTGAGAGAATGCAGACAGGTGACTAACCCAGCAAGGAAGGTGGAAATTGTTTTGATCTTAGATTAAAGAGTCGAGAGTGAAATATAGTGCATTCCATTTGGGAGTCTTTAGGAGCAGACTGGGATGCTAATTGGATACCTAACATATAGTGAGGCAAGATATCAGTTAAGTATCATAAGATTCAAATTTGTTTAAAAAAAATAAATATATTTGATATTTTTTCAAATAATTACATTTTGAAATAATTTTCAAAAAAGAAATTTATCTATATTTTTAATCTGTAAGACAGCAGGTGCAAAAAATCAGCAGTCGAGCACAGTACCTGAAAAAATGATTCCTAGGTTCATTGAACGAATGAGTGACTGCTTCTTAGATGTAAGCAAATTGAGGTGTTTCAGCCACTTAGATTACAGCATTGTGCCACCTAGTGGCAATCTACCTGGAGTACATGGGTAATTAAAAAAAAAAAAAGAAAACTGGCCCTTCTGGAAGGGAATTAAATGTACTTTGACCCCTTGCCTACATTAAATTATACCTTCAACTTTATTGAATTTACTGAAGTGAACAGCCTGTAAAATCCAATTCTGAATATTCTATGAAAATGTCATTGAAGATTTTGTTCATGACAACATTCATGAGTTGTTGGAGCTATTGAAGCTACAGTCATTCATTTAAAAAAAAATTGTGCCAGAAATGAAAGAAAAATCATTTACAGGTAAGAAAAATATAAATTTCTAATAAATACATATGTGCATTTTCAACCTTCATTAGTAGCAAATAAATGTACATAAAATACCATTTCTTCCTATCAAAATAGCAGATTACAAAAAACAATACTCTGTTGGTAAGGCAGAAACGAGGGAGATACTTTCAACAGTTATTGGTTCCGGGAGAATGAGTTGGAACAATCATTTTTTTTTTTGATTAATTTTTTAACTTTATGTGAACAATTTCATGTTTATAGAAAGATCGCAAGAATGTGATCAGTACAAAGAACACTTGCATAATTTTTACCTAGACCCATTTATTGTTTTTTTTTTTTTTTTTAAATTGCATACATGTTTATTGACCTAGATATGTTATGTTCAATCCTACAGTCACCCTGTTACATTTTCTTTTTTTTTCTTTTTTTTTTTTTTACAGAAAAAGCTGTTTCTTTTTTTTTTTTTTTTTTTTTTAATATATGAAATTTACTGTCAAATTGGTTTCCATACAACACCCAGTGCTCATCCCAAAAGGTGCCCTCCTCAATACCCATCACCCACCCTGCCCTCCCTCCCCCCCTGCCCTCCCTCCCACCCCCCATCAACCCTCAGTTTGTTCTCAGTTTTTAACAGTCTCTTATGCTTTGGCTCTCTCCCACTCTAGCCTCTTTTTTTTTTTTTTTTTTTTTTTCCTTCCCCTCCCCCATGGGTTTCTGTTATGTTTCTCAGGATCCACATAAGAGTGAAACCATATGGTATCTTAGACCCATTTATTGTTAATATACTACTCCATTTGTTTTATACCTATCTTGTGGAACTATTTGAGGCTAAGATACATACATCATGACCCTTTAGACCTGAACACATCATAGTGTATTTTCTAAGAATAGGAATATTCTCTTACATATTCATGGTACAGTTATTGGTGTTAGTGAATTTAATATTATGTGATAATTTTTATCTGATCTACCATTCATTCTATAATTTTCTCAATTGACTCTATAATCTTTTATAGCAATTTCTTTCCCTTCAGTACAGAATCCAGTCTCAGATTAGGTATTATTGCATTTAGTTGTCATGTCTCAGCCTCCTGTAATCTGGAACATTTCCACAGCCCTACTTTGTCTTTTTGACCTTGACATCTTTGAAGAATATAGACTATTCATCTCTTCTTTAGTAGAACATTTCACATTTTGTGTGCTTTTCTAATGATTCTAATTATTCTAATCTATACATTCTTGATTGAAACCTAATGTGTATTTCTCAGATTACCACATCTGAAGGTACATGATGTTCATTCAGCTGACCCTCATTGGTAATGTTAATTTGTTCACCTGGTCGAGGGTGGTCTAATTTCCTCATAGCATAATAATTATTTTTTCTGTGCTTTTACAGTTTAAGACCACACAAATATTCTACTCTTCATAAAAATTCCCCTGAGATTTAGCAACTGTTGATGATTCTGATCTTTCTAAACTTCAGCATGTTCATTTTCACCTTCAGTACTCCCTTTGTATTTATCATTTGGCCCTCAGCACTCTACTGTAAATAAAAGCACATTTTCCTTTATCCCTCATTTGTCTGTATGTATTCATGAATTCCTATTTTAAAAAATGGATTGCCCTTCATTACTTTACATATTGTTCCAGATTTGAACAGTGGAAGCCCCTTTAAGATGGATTTTTTTCTTGGATAACAGAGAAAGAAAAATAAAGAAAAATAAACATATGTGATTTTTTTTGTACTTTGTTTTTTTTTAAAAATCCACCAATAATTTCTGGAAATCGTTTCCTATCAGTTCAGAGTGGTATCTATTCCCCACTTTTTTTTTTTGCACAGCTGCATCGCAATCCATTGGGACAATTGTCTTTAATAGAAAAACATAAAAAGAATCTTTTAAATGGTTATACCCACTGACCAAGTAATTACAATTTTGGGAGTATCTCCTAAAGGAAATTCTCAGAGATGAAGGTAAAGTCTTATGCATAAAGGTTTTCAATAAAACATTATTTTTTTAAAGATTTTATTTTTTTAAAGTAATCTTTACACCCAAGGCTTGAACTCACAACCCGAGACCAAGAGTCACATGCTCCACAGACCAAGCCAGCCAGGTGCCCAATAAAGTATTTTTATAATGGTAAAAACGTAGAAATAATATGAATAGCTTACATTAAGGAGTGGTTAATATACTATATTCACATTGCAAAGCATTATCCAATCATTAAGAAGGTTCATTCCTTTTTTTTTTAATATGAAATTTTTGGCAGATTGGTTTCCATACCACCCAGTGCTCATCCCATCAGGTGCCCTCCTCAATGTCCATCACCCACTTTCCCCTCCCTCCCACCCCCCCATCAACCCTCAGTTTATTCTCAGTTTTTAAGAGTAAGAAGGTTCATTTCTTAATATCATGTTAAATGAAACAAAGATGTCAAAAGTAAATACTTTGATTTGAATCATGTGGAATGCACAGAAGAGAGATTGGAAGGGAATATCCTGAAGCAATAAAAAAAATGGATGCTTCTGAGGGTAGGATTTCCCCTTCTCTTTTCTATAGTTTTTTATAGTTTCCAAATTATCTTCAGTGAGCATATAGTGCTATTACTTTCAGAAAAGTTGAAATCAGTAACTAGGAAGATTTTTCTCCCTTAGAAATCAGAATACTTATTTTCTGGGGTCATTATAAGTCTTTATTATATTGTATTTCTCTTTTTACTCTGGGTGGTAGGAACCAAATTTAAAACTTAGTTACAACTGCTTATAAAGCAAACCCTTACAATTAGCACACTTGAGTTCTCTGTTCCCTTTTCTTGATTTTATGTGTCTGTTTTCTTAATCTTATGATGTCTTTTATTGAAAATCTCAAATCCTATTTATTTATTTATTTTTAAAGTTCTTAAAAAAATTTTTTTTAATGTTTTTTATTGTAGGGAAAGAGAGAGAGAGAGAGAGACAGAAAGAGAGAGAGAGAGAGAGAGAGAGAGAGAGATTATGAGTGAGGGAGGGGCAGAGAGAGAGAGGGAGACAGAGAATCAAAGCAGGCTCCAGGCTCTGAGCTATCAGCACAGAGCCCAACTCTGGGCTTAAACCTATGAACCTTGAGATCATGACCTGGACCGAAGTTGGATGCTTAACCAACTCAGCCACTCAGGTGCCTCAAATCCTTTTAAAAAGAGGTGGGGTATAAATAAATAGAACACAAATGGAATTCCTACATAATCATTGTCTTCAAACAGCTAAAGTAGACATTATGGATACATAATAGATTTTGTTTGAATATTTAAAATGTTGTATTTCATGCTACAGCAACCAATGCTAAACTTCTTCAGTGCTCTCAGTGGCTGTGGTTGGGGAGGAATTTACCCCAGATCATTGTTTTCCAGACAAATTAAAAAGAGAGAGAGAGAGAGAGAGAGAGAGAGAGAGATGAAATCAAGATATTGAGTTAACACTATGGAAAATGTACTGAAAAGCAGATTAAAATGTTATTTTCAAAAGTTATGTAATATTGGGGTCTCTGGCTGGAGTGTGGGTCCTCTGGCAGTCTATAGAGCATTGTGGCTCTTGATTTGAGGGTTGCAAGTGTGAGCCCCACTTTGGGTATAGAGATTACTTACAAATAAAATCTTCAAAAGAAAAAGGCTATGTAATATTTTTGGAATAGCAAACGTCCCCTGTCAGGGTAAAATCTACTTCCACTTGGTACTTCTGTTCTCAGACATCCAACCCTACTAATATTAAATATGTGATCGCTGACCTGCTCTGCTTTCCTCTGCCTGTTATTTAGGAGTCCTCTAACCCAAATTTCCATGTTCTCACTTAAGCTAGTTCTTTGTGGCATTGGCCTCTGAGGACATGTAGAACAACTGTCTAATTTCCATGCAGTGTTCTTTAATAAAAATGAAGATAATTGTTAAAGCCAGCTCCTCCATTCCTGTCCCACTCTTTCAGAATAAATTTGAATGAAAGATAATGGATCCTTTTATTTAATTGTAGAGAAATGAGCACCAGCTAATAGTGGTAGGGCTTGCAGGGTCTTGAGAAATCACTGAGTTTATTCCCCCATATCCACACAATTTCTGACACAAGAGAATGTTACCTATTACTGAAAAAAAGGAAGAACATTTTTCAATTTAGTTTTTAGGGTAATCATTTATTTAAGAACTCTCTCAATAGGACTCCCCCTGCCTCCCCTCCAATGTAACCAAACCTTTATGCTTCAACTTGAGTTTCTTTGTCCTCAGTGGAGGCAGAAAGAAGGAAAATTTACATAACTGAATTCATCTGACAACTCTTATTAAGCTTCTTTTAATTTTTTTTTGTTTTCTGGGTTAAAAAACATGGTCCTTTATTTTTTTCTACAGATGTTATTTTCCAACCAATTAACCATATTTGTAGCTAGCCTATGAATCATTTCCAAATTGTTCACATGATTTCTTTGTTATGTATCTAAAACAAGACACTGTACTATAAGCATGAAGCCAGTGGGGTAACTAAATGAAAATATCTCTCACACATTCTGTGCTCTTTCTGTTACTCATTTTCCTTTTGGATTTGGTTTTATGAAGAAGCTACTTTATTACTGATTTCTGTTTAAGTGTGCTAATCAACCTAAGATCATAATCATTATCCAGACTAGTAGCCATCTACCAGTGTCTGGAGGTGAGAAACCATATTTGTTTTGCTAATTATTATATCCACAGTACCTGTCACACAGAAGACATTTAGTATTTGTGGACTGAATGGATTAAGTTTTATGCAGCATTTCATGATTTGCAATGCAGTTTTTAAAACTGCATTTAATTTAATTTTCTAAGCTATTTCTAAGGTGGCTATTTTGAACTGAAGGAATTGGAATTCAAGATAATCTAACCAAGAAGTAGTGGAGATAGTTCTTTGCTTACCACGCTGTTCTGTGTAGAGGTGGCATTCTGCCTTGCAAGTGCTGTAGTCTCAAGCTGCAGGGCGGCCAGCCAGGTCACACTGAGTGTCAGTGTGTAACAGGACAGGTCTAGTTAATGGTACTGCAGAATTGGTATGGAACCTTAAACAAAATTATCTTCTTCTGTATGTTGGTTTCTTGGTATCTCTAAGCCTCAGTTTCCTCATCTGCATAATGAGGATAATTATGATACCTATTAATTAACTCACAGAGCTGATGCCATGAACATAAGCATACAGAGTTCATGAGTTTGAAAACACTCTATAGACTGTAAAGTGCAGTGCTTATGCAGAGTGGTAACACCACTTAGTACGTGGCTAACCCATGGTTTCCCAGAGAAATTGCCCTTTTAAGGACAGGAGGTATTCACTACATCTGATCAACAAATACGATCTAAACTACATTTCCAGTTGTCAAAATCTTTCTGTGTTAGGCCTCTCTATCTTAAGGGCTTTCATCACCAAAACACAGAAACAACTCCCTACTCCCACCCCACTATCCCCATCCATTAAAATGAGAAGACAGAGAACTTGGCATTACTTTAGGTGAGGCAACTGTGGGGCCATTGACCTTTAAATATAAATACTATATGTAATAGGTATTTGCTCATACTGGTGCATTCAATGTTTTTTTCCAGTATATTTCATGATCTATAAATTCTTAAGTGATTTAGGTCTTTTTTTCTATATGGACAACTCAGAATAGCTACAGCACTGTGGAAATCAATTCTGAGGTTCATTACCTGGTGACAAGAAAACTTGTGGAATTTAGTGTAGGCTTAATTATTCTTGGCAGGAAAATCCAGCCTATTGAGTTTGGGAGCATCTTTACAAATACTACTTGGTATTGTAATATATGCTGATGGCTTCTGCTGCTGTGTTTTATGTGTTTTAGCTACATTTTTTATGTTTGCATTGGTGCCTTTGGGCAATTTAAACCTGAAATACATACATTGATAAGTACAAAGAGACATAAAAATAAGAAATTAAAAAAATATATATAAATAAATCAACTCCCTTATGAACACAACCAAAATATGAACAACAAACCAAAACGATTTTTAAATGGCCTTTTATAGGCTGATTGGAAGGGTTAATGTTTCCTTTCACTGGGGTTGTTTGTTTTAATATTTGAGGATTATTTTAAAGTGTGCACTCCCCTATGATCTGGAATCACTGGCTAGTAAGCCGCTATTTCTGACTTAGTTGTGTTTTTCAGTTGGGTTGGTGTAGCAAAGGCATTTGAGAACAGGTGATTTAAGATAAATATAATGACACTATTTTATAAAATGCAGTCTATTTGCCAGGATGCCAAAGGAAGAGAGAGAGAAAAAAGTAGAAATTATACTGTGAATAGAAATGTATCTTTAGGTAGAACATAGTAATTTTAAAAGAAGTGTAACTAAAGAAAATTTTGACTTAAAAATAATATTAATATCTTCAGTAAAAATGTCTGTTCCAACTTCTAAATTGCTAAATATTTTGGATACTTCAGTTAAAGATCAGAATAAAATTTTCCTCCATATTTTCTTAAAAAAGAACTTGTTTAAGCTAAATGCAGTGGTTGAAATGATATTGTAAGGGAATATTTATAAAACCAAAAAGATCTTTGGAAGAATTTAGTCATTTAAAAAATGAGAAAATGTCAATATATATGAGGTTAGCATTATTTGCACTGATAAATAATAAGTTAGTACCTTTAGAAGTTGATACAGGGGGCACCTGGGTGGCTCAGTCGGTTGAGCGTCCGACTTCGGCTCAGGTCATGATCTTGCGGTACATGGGTTGAGCCCTGCATCAGGCTCTGTGCTGACAGCTCAGAGCCTGGAACCTGCTTCGGATTCTGTATTTCCCTCTCTCTCTATCTCTCTCATGCTCTGGCTCTCTCTGTCTCTCAAAAATAAATAAATGTTAAAAAAATTTAGAAGGTGATACAGAATATGCGTATTTTTATGCATGTATGTATGTATTCTAATGGAATACACTGAAGTCTAAAAAAAAACAAAACAAATAAACCCTTAGTGATTCTACAAATAAAGAAATTAAATGAATTATTAAACCTTAAAAAATACTATGCACTTTGGAAATAAATTGCACAACTTCAACTTAAATGTGAGAACTCAAACACTGTGGATGGCCCTTTGCAGTATCTTTGATGAACAGAATCTTTAATTGATGTTCAGTAAAGCAAGATATTGTTCCACTTTCAGCTTACAGCACTTAGGAAATCTGTCTGCAAAAGTGTTGGCCATGACCCAAGACTTCACTGAACTGCCAGTTCATGTGTGAGAGGCCCTTATGTTTGCCCTTTAATGTCTTGGGGTTTAAAGAAGGACAGAGAAAGTCTGGCTTAATCACCAGGCCGGCAGCAGGGCCACAGATCAGAAGAGTAGATTTTTTTCTGCTGCTCTAATGTTCACAATTCCTTCTGTGGTTAATAGGTTCCCAGAGGTGTTTTCTTCAGTAGAAGTTGTTTAGGGTCTCATTGAGTACTTCCTGTCCTTTTTTTTTTTTTTTTTTTAGGATCTTCTTCAACCCAGAAGAAAATGCTTCTGCTCAGCGGTTAATCTGCTTCCCCTCGTTACCTTTCTATCACACAAAAAGAAAAAAAAAAAAAAATCTTAAGATTCTTTGACCAGACTTTGCTCCTGATGATAGAATCTTCAGTAACTGTTGCTTCACCACAGGGTGAGTGCTGGCTTTCTCATAAATCACATTTCTTCTGAGAGTCATGGTTCCCGCAAATTAGTCACATATATAGACAAATTAACCATGTTTTCAGCTTTCACTGAAGTTCTGTCACCTGGTGAATGAGTTTTTCACTAATGGAACACTCACTTATTGTAGATTTACCAATGCTTAAGATCTGAGCCCCTGTGGGACTGTTGCATTTTATATTCTACTTTTTAATTAATTCTAAACTTCTATTTTCAGACAACAATCACCTCCTAAGAATTTATATTTTCATTCTATTATATTTGCTAGCAGTTACACAAAGAAGCAAAGCTAAAATAAATACACCGATCACCCATAAGCATTACTGTACTTGGAATCATAAGTCTAGAGCAACAAAATCAGACATTGAATGTGATAGAGAGCTAGGCTTATCCATTATAGCTCACTCTTGCTTGTCTGAAATCAAACCCCTGCCTCTGACAAATCATGGATGACTCCACATTATATATCTATAGGATTGTTTGTAAATTGTTTAATCCATCATGAAGGATTATCTTTGGTTGGCCCAGTTCCAGGTATTAAATGCTCTTCAGAATAATGAAATTGTATTTTAAGCTTTTTATAAAGTTTCATTCAATTATTTATTTAAATGGGTAATTATTGAAATTAAATTCCAATGTGTGGTGAAGCAAATACTTGAGTTGTAGGTACCTTTGTATACAATTAAACCTGACTTTTTCGTAACTTTTATGTTTTACATAGTGGGAGCTCCTAGAAGATTAAAAACAAAACAGATCTTTGTGAAATTAAGTGAGATATATTTTTTCCACCTGCATTTTTTCCCATAGAAACATGATAATAATCACTCTTGTTAATGATCTGAGAGCTGGATATTAACACCCTTAAAAATGCATTTTCTAGATCTCTAACTGGTAATGTATGGTTTTGTGATAATCTTTTGAATGGTCATCATTTAACTCCTATCAATTTATCTTTTTTTCCAAATATCCTTTTATCAACATTGTTTATATATTAAATAATTAATTTTTTGAGTAAATATAGAGTACAACTTTGATCTTAGCTTTAAATGAAATTGCTTCAATATAGTTTTTTTCAAACTTGGACTTAAACTTTTCATTGATGGTATCATTAAAAAATTATTTTCTCATTTAGACTAAGTACTGAGTCCTTCTAGTGGGTGGGTTTCTAGTTACATTTTTAAAAGTACTATGAAAGGCATTGTAAGGTATCTAAGGTGGTAGGTAGTATATATTTAATTTTACAAAATTTAAATACCTACCCACATTTAGTGACTAATTTAATGGATGGGGATCAGGTAGAACTTGACTCATGAAGAGTTTTCGCTTCAATAGCACTGATTCTCTCCTTTTATTTGATTTTTAAATAGTGTATACTTTTTGAAGTGAAATACCCAATATAAATATAAATTTTTTCCAACATCTAAATTGAATTAATTCATTACAGTTCAATAAATCCTCAAATATGAGAAGAGTAATTCATTTAAAAATGATTGCTGCTTTCTGCGCTTTTTATGTTTAAAGCTAAAAGAGGTAAGCTTAAATTCTCCCCATAGAAGTGCCTTTTTTATGTGTGTCATACACTTATCTGCATCTCAGATCCTTTTAATGTCTATAGAAAATGTACTGACACCACCAAATGTTGGAATTTGAGTCACTTGGAGAGTTTATGCCTGTTAGTTTATAAAGATCACTTGCATTGTGCTTAAAGGCACATGATAACGTTTGTTTTTCTTCTTAAAACTTACTTTATAAAAAGGCATGACAACTTAATTTCAGTAGTGATCATTTAGGGCTGTGGCTTTTGAATATAAATCAGAAAACAACATGGTTAGTCTGCTGAAGTTCTGGTATCACTGTTCATCTGTGAATGAGAGAGTTTGGGAGATTTTGTTCCTTCTACAGACTTAGCCTAACATTTTGTTTATCATCTTCTTTATTATATAAGAATATAATTTTGTGTTATCGAGAGAACAAAATTCTTGAGGACTAATAAAATAGGCATATAATAGTATTTTTTAATTTAATGATAATAATAATTGTTCTAAGGAGTTTATAGGTATTAAATCACTGATGCTTTATAACAACCCAATGAAGTAGGTAGATACTATTATCTCCAGTTTACAGATCAGAATCCTGGATCTCAGAGATTAGATAACCTGCCTAAAATTTCACAGCCGCTAGATGGTAGGGTTGGGATTAAAACCCAGAATATTTGGCACACTCCTTGGGTTTTTAAACTTTGTGTTTTATAATACATATATTGTATGTGTATTTATAACACAGTTTATTTAATTATTCAATGAGAATCTCCAAATAAGTTATGTTGAACCCAATTACCTTTCAAGAAAATAGATTAGTTTAAATTGGTGATTTAGTGAAAGACAACCACTTTTCTGGCTATATCCTTAGGTTGAACATTGAACCTAATAGTATGGATATGGTTAAGGCTTAAGAATCAGAATATATGTTTAAGATGTACTTTGTTGGGGCGCCTGGGTGGCTCAGTAGGTTGGGCCACTGACTTCGGCTCAGGTCATGATCTCACAGTCCGTGAGTTTGAGCCCCGCATCGGGCTCTGTGCTGACAGCTTGCAGCCTGTTTCAGATTCTGTGTCTCCCTCTCTCTCTGACCCTCCCCCGTTCATGCTCTGTCTCTCTATGTCTCAAAAATAAATAAACGTCAAATAAAAAAAAAAAAAAAGATGTACTTTGTCACTAGTTGAAGTTGTATATGGGGAAGCTATTTAACCCTTTAAATCTTGTTTACTCATCTGTAAAATGGGATTAGTATTTCTATATTTCTGATAGATTTCTTATGAAGACCAAGTGAGATAGCACTCATAAAAGGCCTTTAGAAACTTTTTTGCATCCTACATCATCATCATCATCATCATCATCATCAACACTATCATAAATAATAACAATATTGATGCAAAACCCAAAGATATATGTGGCCAGGGATAGAGATGGGCATATAGGTGGCATTTAACTGTCCAAAGGCAGAGTTTATAATTGCCTCTGACATTACCTAGTGCCTGCTCTTCTCTATCCTCAAATGCTTTGGACTCCTATGCCACTCTTTTATTAACCAAAACTATTATTACTTTTATTTTATTTTATTTTATTTTATTTTATTTTATTTTATTTCATTTCATTTTATTTTATTTCATTTCACTTCACTTCACTTCACTTCACTTCACTTCACTTCATTGTTTTTAAAAAAACTACTCTTATTTTTGTTCTTCGTGTTCCAAAGCTTGCTGGTTATCTTCACTGATAGCTCATATGGACTACAAATTCAACATGTCTAAAGCTGAAGTCTACGTTCACAGCTAGTGAGTAAAAGAGGTGATAGTTGAACCCAGGGTTCTAGTTTCAGAGTACTTGTTCTCACAAACATAGCATACTGTATTTTTGGTGTGTTTTGAAGAAAGTAACTCTGGAGGCAGTATAGGGAATAGATTGAATAGGAAAGAAATGGGAAACACGGAGAATCACTTTTTAGTGGTCCAAAAGGGAGATGCTTAGAACCTGAACGAGGTTAGTAGTTGGAGCCTCCAAGGTCAGATGGGAGAATTTAAAGGAACTGTATGTAACTGGCTCATTCTGGTGGTCTATGTACTAAGGGGTGTCCAAAAGACCCTCTTATGGAGATTACAAATTCAAACAATTAAAGGAACACAAGTAATTAATTTAGTTATTGGACCATATGAAATACACTAGGGAGTGGTAGAGATTGTGGTAAATTGTAGAGCACATGTCTGGTTTAAAGAAGGCAGTTGCCTTGAGGTTTCAGTGAATTTCTGCCATTTAAAAATGTGCCCTGTGCTACCTTATATTGTATTCTGTTTTCCAAAAGGAGTTTTAAATTTGGCTTTTCATACAAAATCCACTCGTTTTGAAATGATGGTAACTAATTTAAAAACAACAGACAAACCTGTATGACTTAGTCAAAGTTTATCTTCCACCTGGATTAAGTCTGTAGCTGTCAGTTTACAATCTCTGCAGTGATTCCGGATTTGGCAACTAAAAAGATATTAATGCCTATAGAGGATGTAGGAATAAAAGCAGGCTGGAGGATAGGTGAAAATGTATCAGGAGTATGAATATCTTGGTTGGTGGACCAGAGAAATGATTGGAAGCAGACAATGTCATAAAAGAGAGGGCAGGATAATGGTTTAAGAAACATAGTGTGATAAGAAGAAAGAAATTCCTATGGTGTTATTTTAAAAATCTTGTCCATGTGTTCATTAGTGCATAGAAATAAAATTAGGTGTTTTTTTTTTTTTCTGTTTAGCTTATATCCTATGACCTTGCTGAACTCACTTATTCATTTTAGCAGGGTTTTTTTTTTTTTTTTTTTTTTTTTTTTGGTAGATTCCTTGAGATCTTTTATGTACACAATCATGTTTTTGGCAATTAAGAACAGTTTTCTTTCTTCCTTATTGATCTGGATGCCTTCATTTCTTTTTCTTGACTTATTGTACTGGATATAATTTGTAGCATGTGTTGAATAAAAGTTGTTAGAGTAGACATCCCTGCCTCACTCCTGATACCAGAGGGAAAGCATTCAGACTTTTATCATTAAGTGTAATGTGAGCTATAGCTTGTTTTGTTTTCTTTTTTATATAGATGCTCTTTATCAAGTTCGGTAAATCCTCCTCTGTTCTTATTTTTCTGAGAGGGTTTTTTTATTATTATTTTAAATGAGTGATGAACAGTGTCAAATGCTTTCCCTGCATTGGTTGATGTGGTCTTGTGATTTTTCTTTTTCTTTTTTTTTTTAAGTTTATTTATTGAGATAGATAGAAAGAGAACATGAGCAGGGGAGGGGCAGAGAGAGAGAAGGAGAGAGAGAATCCCAAGCAGGCTCCTTTCGTCAGTGCAGAGACTGAAACAGGGCTCTATCCCATGAACTGTGAGATCATGACATGAGCCAAAATTGAGTGCTGGATACTTAACCAAATGAGCCACCCAGGTGCTCCAATCCTGTGATTATTCTTAATGTGGTGGATAAGCAGTTATTGAATTTTGAATACTGAACCAATCCTGAGTCCCTAGAATGAACCTCACTTGACAATGGTGTATAATTCTTTATATATTGTTGAGTTTTATTTGCTAAAATTTTGTTAAAGATTTTTGCATCTGTATTCATGAGGAATATTGGTTTAACTTTGCTAATGTCTTTCTCTGTTTGCTATCAAGATAACATTGACTTCGTAAAATGAATTGGGAAATGTTACCTCTTTTATTTTCTGGAAGAGATTGTTTAGCATTAGTATTCATTTTTTTTTTTTTTTTTTTTTTTAGAGATTTAGTAGAATTCTCCAGTGAAACCATTTGGTTTTGGAAATTTTTTTGTGAATGTTTTAAATTGTGAATTCAATTTCCTTAATAGTTATAGGGCTATTTATAGTACCTATTTCTATTTGGGTGAGTTTTGATAAATTGTGGTTTTCAAATAAATGGTCCTTCTTGTCTAAGTTGTCAATTTTATGTTTATAAAATTCTTTGTAATATTATTACCCTTTTGATGTCTTTAGAGTCTGTAGTGATATCCTTTGTTTCCTTACTAATGTTGACAACATATGTCTTTTCTTTTTTCTTTGTTGGTCTTGTAGATGTTTGCCAATTTTATTGATCTTTTCAAAGAAACAGTTCTTTGTTTCATTCATTTTCTATACTGTGTTTTGTTTTCAATTTTATTGATTTCTGCTCTTATTATTTTCTTCTCTCTGCTGGTTTTGAGTTTATTTTGCTATCTTTTTATAAGTTCCAGAAGTGGGAACTTAGATTACTGACTTGAGATTTTCATCTTTTCTAATATATGCATTTGGTGTTATAAATTTTCCTCTTAATACTACTTTAGCTGTGTTCTACAGATTTTCATATATTGTATTTTAATTTTCATTCAGATAAATATATATTTTATCCCTTGAAATTTCCTATTTGAACCACAAATACTTCAGAAGTGTGTTGTTTAGTTTTTAAATGTTTGCAAATTTTGTTATTATGCTTCAGTTATTGATTTCCAGTTTGATTCCATGGTAGCTGCAGAATGTGCTTTGTATGTTTTCAGTTCCTCTTAGTCATGATGTCTAGTTCTTTTTATATGTTGCTAGATTCGGTTTGCTAATATTTTATTGAGCATTTTACATCCATATTTATAAAAGATTTTGGTTGGTAGTTTTTTTTCTTCCACCTAGTAACAGTTATTACCCACACTGATGGTAGTTGATTTCAGTCCTTAAAAGTGCTAATCGGCTTTGTAAATTTACATCATCTTGCGTGCTTTGCTTGATTAATGGCCCCTTCCCTTGAAGGACTGTTACTGTGAAATCAGGGACTATGTCAGTTTTCGGTGTCACAATAAAACCATGAAACCAGTTGGGAAGTGCTTCTTCCTTTCATCTTCCTTGGAACAGTTTATGAAGAATTATTATTAATTTTTCTTCAAATGTATGGTAGAAGTCAAAATAAAGCTGCCTGGGCCTGGGATTTTCTTTGAGATTAGGTTTTTGATTACTAATGCAATCTCTTTATTTGTTGTAGGTCTGTTCAGATTATGTATTACTTCATGTCAGTTTCAGTATTTGTGTCTTTTGGGGACTTGAACATTTCACCTACACTGCACTAATTTGTTAAGAGTACAGTTGCTCTTAGTATTCCTTTTATTACATTTTATTTCTGTAGGGCAATATTAATGTTGTCACCTTCATTTCTAATTCTAGTAATTTGAGTCTTCTATGTTTTTGGTCAATTTAGTTAAAGTTTTTTCAGTTTTCTTAATTTTTTTAATAATCGGTTTCACTGATTTTTAAAAATTTTCTATTCTTGGTTAATTTCCATTCTAATCTTTATTATTTCCTTTTTGTCTGCTTATTTTAGGTATATTTTGCCTTTTTTCCCCTAGTATCTCTAGGTAGAAGGTTAATTTATTGATTTGAGATTTTCCTTCTTTTTTATTAGCACCATGCTTTAACCAACTGAGTTAACTGGCTGCCTTTTTCTTCTTTTTAATATGGACATTTACAGCTATGCATTTATCTCTAAGCACTACTTTAACTCCATTCCATAAGTTTTGTTATGTTTTATCTGGATTTTCATTCATATGAAAGTATTTTCTAATTTCCCTTTTGATTTCTTTCATCTAGTAGTTATTTAGGAGTGTGTTGTTTAATTTCCATGTATTTTTGAGTCTTTCAAATTTATTTCTGTTACTTATTTCTAATTTGTTCCATGGAGGTAAGAGAACATACTTTGTACAATTTCTGTCCTTTTAAAATTATCAAGTGTAATTTTGTGGCCTAGTATATGGTCTGTCCTGGAGAATGTTTCATATGTACCTGATAAGAAAGTATATTATGCTGTGTTAATTTCTTGTGGCTGCTGTACCAAATTGCCATAAGTTTGGTGGCTTAAAACAATAGAAATTTATATTCCCTTATAGTTTTGGAGGCCAGAAGTCTGAACTCAAGGTACTGGCAGGTTTGTGCTTCCTGTAGGGATGCAAGGGAGAAATGTGTTCCTTGACTCTTCCAGCCTCCAATGGCTGTTGGCATTCCTTAGTTTGTGGTTGTGTCACTCTAACCTCTGCCACTGTGGCCACAGCCAGACTTGGAAATTTCTATCACTCTTTCTTCCACTTCACTGGATCTTTCCTTCATCCCTTACATTCTGAACCCATCTGAGTTTTTTATTCCAGTTTTCGTATTTTTCAGTTCTAAAATTTCCATTTAAAAAAACCCTGATATTTTGTTACTGACAATTTTTTTTCATTTGTTTTAAGCATGTCTGTAATTGCATGTTGAAGCATTTTTGTCAAGTGTGCTTTAAAATCTTTGTTATTTAATTTTAACCTCTGTTAACTCAGTGTTGGCACCTTTTGGTTGTCTTTCTTTCATTCAATTTGTCCTTCTCCTGGTTCTTGGAGGCACAGAGTTTCTTTGTGGTGTTTGGCTGCAGTAGGGTATTATTATCTAAAGATTTTGACTTGCTTGATTGCCCATTTTATTGTCATTTTCCTAGAAAGAGTAGCTTTTTTGGGGGGCTTTTTGACCTGCACCTGTTTGTGCTTCTGAGTTTCTAGCTTCTTCACCTGCAAGTCTGGTGTATATGAGGCAAAAAGAAAATTCAGGAGACACAGTACTGTACTGTTGCTCAGCTTCCAATGTTCCTAGGATTCTGCCATCTTTTTACTACCATTTTCTTACATTTGTTATATGTATATATATAATGTGCAGGATTTTCAGTTGTACATAAGGTTAGGAATAAGGAAAAATGAATCTACAGAATCTTGCCAGAAGTGGAAGTACTATGTATGTATTTGAAAAATATTTGCTTTTTTTTTCTGTTTATAATGGAAAATTTCAAATATATGCACAAATGAAGAAAAGACAACATAATGAACTTCATGAATCTATCATACAACTTCAACAATGATCAATATGGTCTTTTTTGCTTCAGTTTTTTTTTTTTTTTAACTCAAGACATTTTTGGGAGAGGTCAGGATAAATAAATCAAATTTTATTCAACTGTAATACTTTATATGATCGTCTTTGGCTTTTCATAAATTTTTACTTAATATTGCTTTGCACAAAATTCATTGTGATTCTTCCTTGAGATATTTATGTATATCATTAATTGAAGCTGATTACACACACACATAGAATATTCTGAGCCACTAAAGTGGTATCATATATGTTTAGTGGACATGACATGATGAGAGTTCTGGTGACTTCAAATAAATGTAGTTAATTAAATGTTTAAGTTTTAAAATGCAGAAATGCACATTTTGTCTTTGCCTAAAAGACTCAGAACGCTGATTTGGGGAAGTCTTAATGCAGAATTATGAACTTGAATTTTGTGTTAAACTTCAAAACACGGATGCAAAATTTAAAAAGTTGCCTGACTAGCAAAATTTGGAGGCAACTCTTATCTGTACCAAGTAATACTTTTAGTAAATTGCTAATTTATTATAAAATACATAATTAGTCTTTGGAATCTGAAATGCAAAAGCTGATTAACAAAAGTCCATTCTACTGAAGCAGAATAACTGTAAAATGTGGCACTGCCACTGTTCTTACTGAAGAGACTTCATGTAGATTCAAAATCCTGCACTGTCTAAGAGAACATACCAAGGAGTTTAATCCAAAAATAAGTCAGGAAAAAAAATGTAGTAAATAGCTTAACAACGTAACCCCTAAGGGTAAGGATAGCTTTAGTCATAATCATGGGTTAGTGACAGCCCACGCAAACTGACTCCAAGATCTTTACAGGTATCTGAACAGTATTTATCCCAACAATAATGCAGGTTGTGTGAGTGTGTGCCAGTTGTGGAGCCAGCATTTCAGAAGAGTTAACACCTATTACCCAGTTCTCCTACCTGAAGGTTTTACGTCTAAAAATACTAGTGTGGAACAACTGCATATTTTAAGGGAGGGCTGATGTAACCTTCACCTTTTCCTGCTTTTTTTACCTTTTCCTTTACTTAAAGGTGCATATTCTAGAAGATTAAAGGTGCAGCAGATTTATTTTTCTTTTTTCTTTTTGGAAATCTATAGAATAAAAGCTTAAAAAAAGAGCTATAGAGTTCTGGTAAGTATAAGGCTCTTGGAATAGCTTTTCTCTTCCCTCTTATTATTCTGTGTAAGTTTAATATCACTTCATTAGTAGCTTTTAGGTTTTGGAGTTATTTCTTTTTTTTTTTTTTTTTTTTTTTTTATTTATTTATTTTTGGGACAGAGAGAGACAGAGCATGAACGGGGGAGGGACAGAGAGAGAGGGAGACACAGAATCGGAAACAGGCTCCAGGCTCCGAGCCATCAGCCCAGAGCCTGACGCGGGGCTCGAACTCACGGACCGTGAGATCGTGACCTGGCTGAAGTCGGACGCTTAACCGACTGCGCCACCCAGGCGCCCCTGGAGTTATTTCTTTAAGTTAGTTATTCCTGCTTCTGTTCTCTCATAGTTCTCTGTGTTAATGTCCGCATTCTATCGTTCTGGCTTACTGTATAAGAGGAGAAGTTCATTTTGCTAGTGAGATTTGTAAGCACTCTGGAATTTATCTTACTTATTTAATTTATTTTATTTTTTAATTTACATCTAAGTTAGCATATAGTGCGATAATGATTTCAGGGGTAGATTTCAGTGATTCATCCCCTATGTATAACACCTAGTGCTCATCCCAACAAGTGTCTTACTGAATGCTTAGCCTTACGCATTTAGCCCATCCCCACCCACAACCCTTCCAGCAACCTATTTTTTTCTCTATATTTAAGAGTCTCTTATGTTTTGTCCCCCTCCCTGTTTTTATATTATTTTTGTTTCCTTTCTCTTATGTTCATATGTTTTGTATCTTCAATTCCACATATGAGTGAAGTCATATGATAATTTGTTTTTGTTTTGTCTGACTAATTTCACTTAGCATAATACCCTCTAGTTCCATCCACATTGTGGCAAATGGCAAGATTTCATTCTTTTTGATTGCTGAGTAATACTCCATTGTGTGTGTATGTATGTATATATATATATATCATATCTTCTTTATCCATTCATCTGTTGATGGCCATTTGGGCTCTTTCCATATTTGGCTATTGTTGATAGCACTGCTATAAATACTGGGGTACATGTTCCCCTTTGAAACAGCACACCTGTATCCCTTGGATAAATACCTAGTAGTGCAATTTTTGGGTCATAGGGTTATTTTGAGGAACCTCCATACTGTTTTCCAGAGTGGCTGCACCAGTTTGCATTCCCATCAGCAGTGTAAAAGAGATCCTCTTTCCCTCATTCTCACCGACATCTGTTGTTGCCTGAGTTGTTAATTTTAGCCATTCTGACTGGTGTGAGGTGGTATCTCATTGTGGTTTTGATTTGTATTTTCCTGATCATGAGCGAAGTTGAGCATCTTTTCATGTGTCTGTTAGCCATCTGGATGTCTTCTTTGGAAAAGTGTCTATTCATTTCTTTTGCCCATTTCTTCACTGGGTCATTTGTTTTTTGGGTGTTGAGCTTGATAAGTTCTTTATAGATTTTGGATACTAACCCTTTATCTGATGTCATTTGCAAATATCTTCTCCCAGTCCATTGGTTACCTTTTAGTTTTCTGATTGTTTCCTTCACTGTGCAGAAGCTTTTTTATCTTGATGAGGTCCCAATTGTTAATTTTTGCTTTTGTTTCCCCTGCCTCTGGAGATGTGTTGAGTAAGAAGTTCCTGGCTCCAAGGTCAAAGAGGTTTTTGCCTGCTTTCTCCTCTATGATTTTGATGGCTTCCCGTCTTACATTTAGGTCTTTCATCCATTTTGAAATTATTTTAGTGTATGGTGTAAGAAAGTGGTCCCGGTTCATTTTTCTGCATGTTGCTGTCCAGTTTTCCCAGCACCACTTGCTGAAGAGACTGTCTGCATGTTGCTGCCCAGTTCTCCCAGCACCATTTGTTAAAGAGACTGTCTTTATTCCATTGGATATTCTTTCCTGCTTTGTCAAAGATTAGTTGGCCATACATTTGTGGGTCCATTTCTGGGTTCTCTATTCTGTTCCATTGATCTAAGTGGTTTTTTTTGCCAGTACCATACTGTCTTGATGATTACAGCTTTGTAATACATCTTGAAGACTGGGATTGTGATGCCTGCAGGTTTGGTTTTCTTTTTCAGGATTGATTTGGTTATTCGGCGTCTTTTGTGGTTCCACACAAATTTTAGGATTGTTTCTGTTCTGTGAAGAGTGCTGGTGTTATTTGATAGGGATTGCACTGAATATGTAGATTGCTTTGGGTAGTATCAATATTTTAACAATATTTGTTCTTCCAGTCCATGAACATGAAATCTTTTTCCATTTTTTTGTGTCTTTTTCAATTTCTTTCATAAGCTTTCTATAGTTTTCAGTGTATAGGTTTTTCACTTCTTTGGTTAGGTTTATTCCTAGGTATTTTATGGTTTTTGGTGCAATTGTAAATGGTATAGATTCTTTGATTTCTTGAATTGCAACCAATTTCTGTGCATTGATTTTATATCCTGTGACTTTAGTGAATTTGTGGATCAGTTCTAGGAGTTGGTGTGTGTGTGTGTGTGTGTGTGTGTGTGTGTGTGTAATCTTTTGGGTTTTCCATATAGAGTATCATGTTGTCTGTGAAGAGTGAAAGTTTGTCTTCCTCCTTGCTGATTTGGATGCCCTTTATTCCTTTGTGTTGTTGTCTGATTGCTGAGGCTAGGACTTCCAATACTATGTTGAATAACAGTAGCGAGAGTGGACATCCCTGTTGTGTTCCTGACCTTAGGGGAAAAGTTCTGTTTTTCCCCATTGAGGATGATAATAGTGGTGGGTCTTTCATATATGGCTTTTATGATCTTGAGTTGAGGTATGATCCTTCTATCCCTACTTTCTTCAGCATTTTTTATCAAGAAAGGATGCTGTATTTTGTCAAATGCTTTCTCTGCATCTATTGAGAGGATTAAGCACTCTGGAATTTAGAGACTATGTTGCTCTTTGTATTCTCAGCAGATAGCACAGTGAGAGGGCATATAAAGGGCTTTAAATGGCATATGATTTTTAAATTTGAGATAGGATGATTTGAATTGAATGAGAGGTGGAACTGTGGTTACTGGGATGAGTGGAAGGGATGGATAATCCAATGGAAAAGGGAAAAGAAGGTGGTTGGAAAAGTAAGAGATAGAGTTAACTGGGAAGAAAGATGCTTGAAAAAATTGATCTGAATCAACATCTGTATGCATGAATTTTGGCTTTCAATAATCTTGCTTTCATCTCCAAACAAAACAAAGCTCACAAAATGCCCTAAAATGAAAATCCTTTTCAATTAATTAATTTCTCATTGTCAACTATAGTTCTCTCCCAGCTGGACACCTGATTTGGAAATAATACCTATGAATATAGGTTAAATGTGAATTAAAGTCAACCTCCTAGAGTCTCAACCTGTAGGAGCAATTCCAGAGTCATTCTGAGGTATCTCTGTTTCTCCTTGCTAAGGTTTCTGTTCTTGCTCTCACCTGCCTTCTCAGCAGAGATTCTATGAGTTTTTTGTTCCCTCTCCCTGTTCCCAACTGTAAGATCCAGAGCATGGCAGAGAGACAGTGCCTATAGCTATTTAAGTAGTGGCCAAATCCAGCTTTTTACCTGATTAAGGAAGTATATTAATGTACTTTATAAGAGAAGGAAGCCATATTTTCCTTTAGCCTCTATAATTAATAGCTAAAGTAAATCGGTTGCCTTTCATCCTTTCTATTCTTGATTTTCTATAGAATCTCAAGTGGAACAAAGCTTGCTATGCTTTTATGGGACTTTAAAATTAAGCTTAAGGGGAAAAATAAAAGAAGTATTGTGTGGAAAGTTATTCATCTTTACTTTTAGAAGCCTCAGATGACTTGACTGTTTCAACGGGATTTTCTTTCAATATTATCCTATTCACAGAGGCTAAAAGAATCTTCTCTAGTATCCCAAATTGATTGAACCATGTGTAACCAAGAGACAGCTATATGCCATGGCAATCATTTATTGAATGTTAGCATGTTCCAGGAACAATGCTTGGTGGCACTGGGGAGACCAATATGAATATGTCCCACATCCATAGCCTTAAAGAACTCACAGAATAGTGAGGAAAGAAAGTTGTGAAAAAAAAGTGCTAGAATGGTGGAAGGGGGTAAAGTGAAGTAGGACTATAATGGAAGGAGCTATTGCTTCTTTCTGATGTAGAAAGTCTGATGTAGGAAGTCAGAGCATTCTTCACAGTGTACATTACATCAGGACTCGATAATAAAGAGTGTAGGATGGGTGTCTGGGTGGCTCAGTTGGTTAAGTGTCTGGCTTTTGATTTTGGCTCAAGTCTCATGGTTGTGAGATTGACCCCTGTATCAGGGTCTGCACTGACAGCACAGAGCCTGCTTGGAATTCTCTCTCTCCCTCTCTCTTTCTGCTCCTCCATTTCTCTCTTTCTCTCAAAATAAATAAATAAACTAAAAAAAAAGAGCATAGGAGATAGTAATTCTACTAGAGGTACCCTAGAGGACCAGAGAGGGCAATGATTGCTGACACAGCCTGAAGGATCTGTTGGGCATCTTCTCAGAGATTTTCTAGCACCTAGAACTGGTGTCTCATACCCACTTTCCATCTCTAAGGGTTGTTTTGGGTCTCCAGAGCCAATCCATTGTTTTGGTTTCAGGTGGAGATCCCTTGAACTAATGATGTTTCCCATTGAACTGTTCTCCCCACCTGAGAGGGGATATTATGCCACCCAAGGGAACCCTAGAGAACATGAGTTGAAGCTCACTTTTCTTTTTTGTCTGGTTCTGGAAAATTCTGAGCTGACCTAGGAGAGCAAACAGGCAAAAAGCATCATGACTGGAGTGATATAATGCACATGTAGCAATGATCTGAGGGGATATATATCCTTATATTGAAGAAGTGCTTTCAGGTCATACAAATATAGCTAAGTATAAATAATAAAATTTACATGAGTAAAATCTCTTTTTCTCTTAATAAGCCCACCTAGCATAGTGCTTAGTACATACTATTCCTCAAGAAATATTATGGAGTAACTAGTGTCGATATTATGCTTTTGGCTGATAGTATGAAGGCTTCTATTCTTAAATAAATCTAAAAGGCTGTGTATTTTGATTTAAAAGTAAGAAGAATTAAGTTTCTAGCTTTAAAAACCTTAGACATCCACCTTAACCAAGTGATCAAATTAGCATAACTAGTTATAAATCATATCAGCAACAGGAACCACAGATTTGATGCACTGAATGGAACATGATATCCCTTCTGTGGTCATTTGATACAAGGAAAGACTGAGGAACAATTACAGATTGGAGGAGACAAAGGAGGGAAACAGCTAAATGCAAATTGGGTTTCTAGATAGGATTCTAGGACAGAAAAAAACACATTAGTGAAAAAAACAGTAAAATTTGAATAAGTTCTGTTGTTTAGTTAGTATTATACAAATGGCAATGTCCTGGATTTGGTAATTGTACTATGACTACATAAGGTGTTAACTTCAGGAGACATTGGGTGAGTGTATATGGAAATTTTTGTATTATTTTTGCAACTTTTTACTAAGGTTCAAAATTCGTTATAATTAGTTAAAAAACTTATACCTAAATTCTATCCAAAGACATACTAGAAATGTGTAATTATTATTATTATTATTATTATTATTATTATTTACAGTTTGATAGTTTTATCAAATTTTTCCAAGTACAGAGATAAGACACGTTATGTTTGTTTTTTTGCAGGGGGAGGCTAGTTTCTAAATAGTCTTTATTATTTTTTAAATTTCTATTGAAATCTCAGTTAACGTACAGTGTAATGTTAGTTTCAGGTATATAATGTAGTGATTCAACATTTCTGTACAACACCTAGTGCTCATGGGAACAAGTGCATTCCTTAATCCCTATCACCTATTTAACCCATCTTCCTACCCACCTTTTCCCTGGTAACCATCAGTTTATTCTCTATAGTTAAGAGTTTCTTTCTTGATTTACCTCTCTCTCTCTCTTTTTTCCCCCTTTCCTCATTTGTTTTGTTTCTTAAATTCCACATGAGTGAAATCATATGGTATTTGTCTTTCTCTGACTGACATATTTCACTTAGCATTATGGTCTCTAGATGTGTCTATCTCTTTGCAGATGGCAAGATTTCATTTTTTTAATGGCTGAATAAAATATTCCATTGTATATGTATACCACATCTTCTTTATCCATCCATCAGTCAATGGATAATTTGGCTATTGTAGATAATGCTGTTATAAACATCAGAGTGTATGTATTCCTTTGGATTAGGTTTTTTGTATTCCTTGGGTAAAAAATAAGTAGTAGTGCAATTGCTAGATCATAGGGTAGTTCTATATTTACCTTAAACAAATTTTTTTACATTATCTATTTTTGAGAGACAGAGAGAGACAGAGCACAAGTGGGGGAGGGGCAGAGAGAGAAGGAGACACAGAATCTGAAGCAGGCTTCAGGCTCCAAGCTGACAGCACAGAGCCTGACGTGGGGCTTGAACTCACAAACCGTGAGATCATGACCTGAGCTGAAGTCAGACGCTCAACCGACTGAGCCACCCAGGTGCCCCTATATTTAACTTTTTGAGGAAACTCCAAACTGTTTTCCAGAGTGGCTGCACCAGTTTGCATGCCCACGTACAGTGCAAGAGGGTTCCCCTTTCTCCGCATCCTCACAAACACCTGTTTCTTCTGTTGTTGCTTTTAGGCATTCTGACAGGTGTGAGGTGATATCTCATTACTGTTTTGATTTGTATTTCTTTGATGATCGGTGATGTTGGGCATCTTTTCATGCGTCTGTTGGCCATCTGTATGTTATCTTTGGAAAAGTGTCTATTCATGTCTTCTGTCCATTTTTGATTGGATTATTCATTTTTTGGGATGTTGAGTTTTATAAGTTTTTTAATATTTTTTGGATACTAACCCTTTATTAGATATGTCATTTGCAAATATCCATTCTGTAGGTTACCTTTTAGTTTTGTTGTTTGTTTCCTTTGCTGTGCAGAGCTTTTAATTTTGATGAGGTCCCAATAATTTACTTTTGCTCTAATTTCCCTTGCCTCAGGAGACAGATCTAGAAAGAAGATGCTATGGCCAATATCAAAGAGGTTACTGCCTATGTTCTCCTTTAGGATTTTTATGGTTTCAGGTCTCACATTTAGGTCTGTAGTCCACTTTGAGTTTATTTTTGTGTATGGTGTAAGTGGTCCAGTTTCATTCTTTTGCATGTTGCTGTCCAGTTTTCCCAAAGCCATTTGTTGGAGGGACTTTTTCCCATTGGGTATTCTTTCTTGCTTTATAAAGATTAATTGACTATAGTTGTGGATTCATTTCTGGGTTTTCTGTTGTGTTCTGTTGACCTATGTGTCTGTTTTTGTGCCAGTACCAATACTGTTTTGATTACTACAACTTTGTACTATTGCTTACAGTCTGTAGTTGTGATGCCTGTAGCTTTGTTTTTCTTTTTCAAGGTTGCTTTGGCTATTCAGGATCTTTTGTGGTTCCACACAAATTTTAGGATTGCTTGTTCTAGCTCTGTGAAAAATGCTGTTGGTATTTTGATAGAAATTACATTAAATGTGTGGATTGCCTTGGGTAGTATAGGCATCTTAACAATATTTGTTCTTCCAGTCCATGAACATGGAATGTTTTTCCATTTCTTTGTGTCATCTTCAATTTCTTTCATCAGAGTTTTATCATTTTCAGCATACAGGACTTTTACCTCTTTCGTTAGGTTTATTCCTAGGTATCTTACTGTTTTTGGTGTAACTGGAAATAAGATTGATTCCTTAAATTCTCTTTCTACTGCTTCATTATTGGTCTATAGAAATGCAAAAGATTTCTGTATATTGATTTTGTATCCTGTAACTTTACTGAATTTGTTCCACCAGTTCTAGCAATTTTTTGGTGGAGTCTTTCACGTTTCCTAACACAAATCATGTCATCTGCATATAGTGAAAGTTGGACTTCTTCCTTGCTGATTTGGGTGCTTTTTATTTCATTTTGTTGTTTATTGTTGTGTCTAAGACTTTCATTACTATGTTAAATAACTGGTGAGAGTTGACATCCCTGTCTTGTTCCTGACCATAGAGGAAAAGCTCTCAGGTTTTCCCCATTGAGGATGATATTAGCTGTGGATTTTTTGTATATGGCCTTTTCATGATGTTGATGGATGTTCCCTCTGAACCTACTTTGCTTAGGGTTTTCATCATGAATGGATGTTGTACTTTGTCAAATGCTTTATCTGCATCTATTGAAATGATCAGATGGTTCTGATCCTTTTTTTTTAATGTGGTGTATCATATTGATTGATTTGCAAATACTGAACCATACTTGCAACCCAGGAATAAATCCCACTCGATCATGGTGAATGACTTTTTAAATGTATTATTGGATTAGGTTTGCTAGTATTTTATTGGATATTTTTTCATCCATGTTCATCAGGGATATTAGCCTATAATTCTCTTTTTTCTGGAGTCATTATCTGGTTTTGGTATCAGGGTAATGCTGGCCTCATAGAATGAATTTGGGAGTTTTCTGTCCTTTTCTATTTTTTGGAATAGTTTCAGAAGATAAATATTAACTCTTCTTTAGATGTTTGATAGAATTTACTTGTGAAGTTATCTGGCCCTAGACTCTTGTTTGTTGAGAGTTTTTTGATTACTGATTCAATTACTTTGCTGGTGATCAGTCTTTTCAAGTTTTCTACTTTTTCCTGTTTCAGTTTTGATAGTTTATATGTTTCTAGGGAATTATGCAATTCTTCCAGCTTGTCCAGTTTGTTGGCACTAGTTTTTCATATTTTCTTACAATTGTTTGTATTTCTGTGGTGTTGGTTGTTATTTCTCCACTCTCATTTGTAATTTATTTGGTTTCTTTCTCTTTTCTTTCTTTTTTTTTTTTTTTTTCTTTTAGAAAGAGAAAGAGAGTCAGGGTGAGGGACAGAGGGAGAGAGAGAGAATCTTAAGCAGGTTCCATGCTCAGTGTGGAGCCCAGTGTGGGGCTCATTCTCATGAGTCTGGGATCATGATGTGAGCTGAAATCAAGAGTCGGACACTCAACCAACTGAACCACTGAGGGGGTCCCTCTCTTTTCTTTTTGATAAGTTTGGCTAGATATTTATCAATTTCATTATTATTATTATTATTATTATTATTATTTTAAAACAGCTCCTCATTTCATTGATCTGTTTTATTATTTTTTAATTTGTTTTGTTGTTGTTGATGTATCATTTATTTCTGCTCTAATCTTTGTTATTTACTTCCTTCAGCTTTAGGCTTTGTTTCTTTGTTTTTAACTCCTTTAGGTATAAAGCAGATTTATTATTTATAGTATTATTAACAATGCCAGTGATTGTCAGTGTCATTTTAAGCTAGAGGTCTTTATATGAATACTTATATTATTAAATTTGAAAGAAGTAAAAAATGTTATTCATGTATACTCAAAAATATTTTTTTTTGGAGTGGGTTTTGATTGGAGTTCCGACTACTTAAGCTATACTATGTGGATGTTGTCCTAAGTATTGATAACTATGTCTGTAGTAGACTATAGTACAGATACTATCAAATGTTTTGGCTTATGAACAAACCTAATACTTTTTGAGGATTTATACATATAAAAGTGGCTGTCAGCCCTTAAAAATGCCATATTATTAATTTGCTTGCCTTTTTAAAAATTGTTTACCCTCCTTTTTTAGCCACCAAAGTCCGTATTTCTATATTTTCTACTGCCCTCTAGGGGTAGACTAGGGAAAATTGGAGTCCTGAACCTCTGAATATGTAGATCACAGGAAAAAATAGAAGAAATTTGAAATTTCTGTATTTGGTGGAGATAAATATGAATTGCTCAGATACATATTTTTGTAAAATATTACAGTATAATTTTTTATCTAGAATTGCTAGCATGCTGTTTTGAGACCCAGTATTTGTTTCAAGTGTGTAAACCACATTAGCCTTGTGCCCGGTAGAGTATTTCGGGCATGGTAGATACTTTATTCAATGAGGAGGTGCTATCAATGGAAGGCTTTAGCATCCATCTCTCCTCTGTGATCTTTCCTCCTTCATCACATACAGTCCCTTAGATGCCTCAAACTCTTTGTTCCTCTTGCTACTAATAAAACTTGCTCTGATAGCTCCTTTTCAGAAATAAATGATAGTGAAGAATGAAAAATATTACTTCATCTAATTCTACCTTGGGGGACAAATAAACACGCCTGTACTAGTAATAATGTATTTGTCTTCAATCATTTGTGCGTTTCTTCATCTTTGTGCTCTCCTCTGGGGTTCCAGATATTAGAATTAGTCACATTATATTTGCACAGAATATTTTCATTTGTTAACTTAAGAAGCTTCAGGAGATCTTTTACCCTTTTTTTTTTAACATTGCACTTTTATTAGTGTTAGTGAGAATTTATCTTCTAGAAATAGAGGATAAAATGAAATTTTAGTCACATATCAATAAGTTGAATACTTTAATTCTTGACTGAAGAAAAGTTTTCCGAAATACCTTAATTTATGAATACATACAAGAAATGCACATGGGTTAAGGAGAGTTTTGAATTGATGATTTTTTTAGACTATAAGTTAACTGAGGCTAACTAGACTTGCTAATTAGTTGACTATGTTGTTTTTCAATAGAGAATTGTAATATTATTTCAAACTTATTATTAATATTATTATCATTATTGTTTTCCTGTGAGCATTACAAAACCCACCCCAATGGGGAGCTGGATGGTTTCAATAGCTAATGACTGAACTTTTCACCTCAGACTTCGGTTCACATTAAGCTGCGATTTTAAGTGATTGACAGCCATTTTATAGTAACCTGAAATGAATTGGGGGTCAAAATCATCCACATGATGGAGAGAAAATGCCCCCATTAGAAAAAAATAAAGACAGACGTAAACTAACCAGTGTAGTTGAAACTAATTGGCCTCCTTATTGGCAAAGGATTGAACAGGCACAGGGACTGAATTAATCTCTTGAATTTGGTGGCAGATCCTTGCAGGTTGAAATTGTGAATTGGCAGGTTAACATAAGGGGAGGCTATATCCCTCTCACATGTGATACTTCTGTTCTGTGAATTTCCATTTTGTGGAGCTGTCAATCTGAGGCTTTTGTGAGCATTAAACTTTCTTTAGAAATAGCACGACCAAAAAAAAAAAAAAAAAGGAATGACCCCCACCTCCTAAACTACCACATAAATCAGCTTGATTAGTAATCTCCATTAAGAGACATTGAGTTTTGAATAGGCTGGGTATTGTAGGTCCAGAATGAAGGACTTGGCAGGGCCAAATAGGGAAGTTTGAACAACATCTGTCCTACTCCTTCCTAGCACTTCTCCAAGTTTTAAGCCTATTCACAGATGACCCAAATTATAAAAGTGCAAATTGTAGTTCTCCACAAGCAGTTCTTCAAATAACATCAAAAGGTGAATATATATAGTATTAGTATTTATTAAAGGCATAGAAATCCCACAACCTATATTAAGAAGGAAGCTAACAGTAACAGACCTTTATATATGGGTCTATTAATACTAGCTTTCTATTAGCATTCTTCTTTTCCTTAACAAGTGAAGTTTGATCTTGAATTTTTATTCAAAGCTCTGTGAACCAAAGCCACAGATGGGGTATTGCTGTGTCATTTCCATGGCCTTATACAGAATGTATGCAGCTGTCCCATACTCCCTTAATAGACCTTCAGCTTTTCAATACATCTTCCACTGATGGCGTTTCTGTGGATAAACATCATTTCAGAATGAAACGTGCCAGATGTCCTGCAGTGCGCTTAGGTACAACAAGGCACTTTTAAAAAAAACCGCGCCTATATTATTTACTCATTTAGAGGGATGTGACTTCTGGGATATACATTGGAAATCCAAAATTTCCTGAATGAGAGAGGAAATATTATAAACAGGTTCCAACTCACTTGCACCTTAGAATTCCCCCACACACATTTTTTTTTTCAGACCATAAAGAAATCAGTATTTTATATCCAGGTTTCTCATAATTTCTCCCTGTAGGAGGCATAACTCAATCAAAACCTCTGGTTACTACTGAATAGAAATAGTCTTTTTTATTGAGGTTAAAAATTGCTAGATCAGGGATTTGGAATATAGATATTTTTATTTTTCCTTTAGTATAACTAATTTTAAGAATCATTCTTCCAAACATACTTGAGTTTTATATTCCCACCACAAAGCAAATATTATTTTCAGTTTTTTGTTTCTGTTAAGGGATTAGAATTGGTGATCTAAATGAAAATAAAATACTGGTGGGAAGCGGTTATCCACGATCATTCCAATACCAGCATTTGATTCTATCATATCAAGTGCAACTATACTACATGCTCAAACGCTTGACTGACTTTTTACTTGTGTTATTTTATTTTGTTTTGCATATATACCACTCTCTTTGAAGATTTTAAAATCCTTGACTATAAGGATCATATCTCCAACATGAGAGATATATAGTATTAGTATTTATTAAAGGCCAACCAAAATATTTTATGTTAAGAAGAAAGGGAACAGTGACAGACCTTTGTATATGAGCCCATTAATACTAGCTTTCTTTTAGCATTCTGAGCACAATGGGAGGGAGATCTTAGTCAGTGCCTGTTGAGTTGATGACTACATTTATGTCAAAGTGCAACAAGGAGATAATGTGTTACATTTTACTATGAGATATTTTGGTTTCACTTAAAAGTGCTTATAGATTATGGCGTAGAATTTAAAAGACTATAGATTTTGCTTAACTTAATTGTGATGTTGCAAATTGTGGTAGCTTTATTATTCTTCAAGATGTTTTGCATGCATTGTCTCATTTTTTTAAGTGGTTTTTACAGGCAGACCAAGCAATAGCTAACAGAGCTGACACATAGACCTTTAGGTAGCCCACTGCTTAAGGACATTGCACTAGGCAATATTTTGAAGTTTCTTATGACTCCTAGGAATCATTTAAAAGAGGAATGTTCTTCAGTATTACACAAACTAATTATTGATGAAGTAGTTATCCTAAGCAAAAAATTAAAAAAAAATAAAGGAAAATGTCACTTGAGGAACATTGGCAATTATTTAAAATCCCACTCTGTGTTTAATTCAAAAGGTGTGTTTTTTGAGGCTGTGTTCTTTTTTGTGTGTGCATCCTAAGAAAACTAGCTGAGACTTTTAATGATTTTTAAAATCATTGAATAATTTTGTATATTTTCAATTCACATTCTCCTAACAGGAATACTCTTCTTAACACAAAATATATTGCTTTTACCAAAAGGAGACATGTTTATAGTTTATCTTGCCAGCAAGTTTTAAAGCAAATATAGATCAATGCTTTAGCTCTGCCTCTGATGGCTGTGTGGTTAATTTTTCTGTCCCATGGTGCGTAGCTCTCTCTCTTTTGGTGCTGCTGTATGTTTGCAGCCATGCTGTCAACATCCACCAGAGAGCAGAGCAGCTCCAACACCCACATCTTTCACGCTAGAAATAGATGGAGACAGTAACACAGTCAGATCCGTGGCCAAACAACGTGGATTGCAGTTCATTTCAAAGGTCAGCGCATATTTAAGCTTGCTTCATTACTGCCACCTTTATGCCTGAGATTTTCATTTAAAAAAAAATCAGTTTACCTAGGTTCCTTTAGAGACAGAAAAATGAAAGTGCTGAGTCCTATTTTCATTTGGGGATATCAAGCTTTTTATCAAATTATAGAGGTGGCGTTTCAGAATATTTCATATCTGATCAAGAGGAAAATCCAAAAATAATTTTCTTTTTATTCAGGAGTCTTTCAGGCAGGAAGACTGCTTTATTTTTTTACTTAATATTGTGCTCAAGTCAATCATTTTGAATTCAGAGAGAAAATAAACATTTAAAAGCAATCCATAATAAAAAATTTGGTGAGTTCAACATTTTTATTTACATTTCCTAATGAAAACACAATTCATACTCTTTTGATATGTTTTTACCCATCACCAAGTAAAATAAGTTAATATATACTTTAATTTTTTTATATTAAAAATGGTGAACAAGTGAGTAATCATAAAACATTTACTTTTTAGTTAAAAAGAAGTAAATTACTTGCCTTTCAAGAATAAAGCAAGGATGGCTTATCTTATATTTAATTAAACTTGTACTCTTCCTGATTGCTTTAAATACCTAGTATACATAGGAAGAATAGGATTTGGCATATATATTAGGAATATTAATATGGCCAGTGCATATTTGTGGATTCCAAATGGGTTTTGTTACATATCCTTTTTAAAAAGACTAATAATTTAATTAAAACAGTTAATTTTGGGAAGGAGTTTTATATACTTATTCTCTTTGAGAAAAAATAGAGCTCTAGAAAATAAAAGCAAATCATTCTGAGATATGACATTTAAGCCACAGAGAAAATAGACTTTCAAAATAGTGTTTTTACAAAGCCCTTTGACATCAAAATGTGGGGAAAAATGTCATCAATCATTGTGTTAATTGTTTGGAATTAAACTGCCTATAAGTAAGTGTAAAACATGATTAACTTAACATATGTAGTGAAAAGTTTTTCAAACTTAGATATTATGACCATTTTCGGTCATGGAAATTTATACTTGTAACACATTGTAGGAACTTAATTATGGAAATATCTTAAGAGTTTAAAAGGAGTATCTTAAGACTGAAGGCTTTCTAAAAGAAATACATACTCAGATTATATAGCTGTAAATATATATGTATATATTTTACATATCTTATATATGTAAAAAAATATATATAATTTGGTGGTAATTTTAACTAGGTTATTTTAATTTTGGCATTCATATATTTCTGAAATGAATATTTAAAATACATTATAACTGTGACTGAAAGAGGAAAAACATCTATATTTTAAGTATAATTTTAGGCTTATAAATAGACCTTATAAAAACATTTTGACTATTTCATTTCTTTATAAGCATCATTAATATTTATAACTTATTTTAAAATAATTAAGAAATAAATATAGCTAAAAATCCAATCATCTGTTGTGTTCAGACCTGGGCCACTTAACTCAATTCTGTAGTTTGGAATTGTTGCTTTTTCGTCTGTTTTCAGGAGTAATGTCCTATAGAAAGTGTATGAATGGGATCCAGAAAATACAATAATACAATAATAGGGCCTTAAGATAAAAAGAAATGTAAAAAGTGAGAAAACTGGGAGAAATAGGACCTCTAGTCCCTTAGGCCATCCACATGCATCTTCCAATCCCTAAGATAGGATGAACCCATATTTCTTCTCTCTGTTTCTGAAGTTAGATGGTGATGGTTTTACTTGTTAGGAAGTATAATATGACTGAAGTACGGTTTCTTTAGTTTTTTCTCAAATGCTACTTAAAACAACAAAAAAGAATATTAGGTATCTATTGGAGAGCATATTCATATTGTAAAGGAAGAAAAAAAGTTATTGCTTTCCTGATTATTTGCCTAGCAGTACACTATTTCATTTAACTTCAGCATCACCTGGGAGCTGGGTGGTGGTAGGCCCATTTTGCAGATAAGAAACTTACACATTTAGGAGTTTGGTGATTAACTCTTACCCAGCCAGGGCTCTGTCCCAGATCATCTGACTCAAAATTCCATTTTTCCTCTTTGCTATATTGCAAATTCTGGACTAAGACAAGGATCCTTTCCTTTAAGGTTTAGAGATACATGCATTTGGATTGCCAGCAGATAAAATTTAGGAAGGGCCATGATTCTTATTCTTATTTTTCAGTTTGTGGCTTAATTCTGTAGTCAGTTATCTGAACTAAAATACACCCCCCCCCCCAACTTAGACAGATTTGCTAATTATCAGGTATTTATCTAACACCATCATTACTAACACAGAATACTTAAACTTATTTTAGCATACGTTTCTGGTATATTGGTTGTAAACATGAGGGCTTTTACACATGAAAAAATAACACATTGCCATTTTGGGATAAATAAGGACAGACAATTGTATGTGATATTTAAGACTGATTTTTAAATATGTCATGAGAGTTTTAAGGGTAGAAATATAATTTAGATGGGCCCTTTTAAAAAAAAAATCTGAGTTTAAAAAGTTTAATACATACAAATGATATACAATTACCTTACTGTTACTTTTTCAGTCTTTTTTCAAAGACTCTAGGCTCAAATACCAGGGGCTAAGAAAGTCAGATAAGCCAATTTTTCCATTCTTCATTATGGTTTCTACCTCCCTGCTCCCCAAATTTATCATGGCCCTGATTTGAAACGATGAATTCAAAAGCAGTTTTTCAAAAAGTCGTTTTCTTTTGTACAAATGAGAAATCAGTTTCCAATGATGGTTTACTGATAGAAGTGATCTTTCAGCCTTTTCTTAGAGTTTGAGTTAGGTTTACATGTAGAGATAAGTGACCTTTGGCCTTTCTTTAGAATTCAAGTTACTATTTTTTGAAAGCCTAACAGCACTTACGCAAACTCTGCGTTTGCTGTAATACAGCAACCAAAGGATACTTTAACTGCTGCCGTGATGGCTTCTTTTTATTATGTGCATTTGCTTATTAATATGAAGGTGCTTCACAGCAGAGTGGGAAAATTTAAACTAATTCTCCAAAAGGCCATTTATGTGATTGTGTTAAAATATGTATTTTTCCCCCTAAGTGATCTGCAAACCTGCTATTCTTCTATCCTCAGAAGTTTAAAAATAAACCTCCTAGACATCAAGCGGAATAAGTATTTAATACATAAATAAAGATGAATGGAATTTTTCCTTACAATATGGTCATTGTCTTTCACTGGGTTCTAAGGATGTTAGTATTAAAGTTCTTACAACTAAACCGCCTTTTAAACTCCATGATAAGAAACTAGAGCATTCTGTGGAAAGCTCTCAAGGAACTGGCACACTGAGAGATTTTTCAAAACTTGTGTTTTTTTGTTGGAAGTTGTGCATATTAAAGAGCTTGCATTTTACAGTGTAAGTATTAGAAGGCATATTTTGAAAAGAGCTAGAATGTGTTTAAAGACATTTATTTATATTTTCTGAGTTGACTCTATCTGAATTTTTAATTAGATGCAAAAGCAGAATCTGACATATCATTGTTAGGTCAGAGAACAACAGTCCTTTGCAAACGTTCAGGTGAAAAATTTGGTAACATCAAATTGTTCTCGTATTCTTAAAATTTAAGCTGAAAACGAAGGTCCAGTGTTCAGAGGCTTCAGGAGTTTTACTCAAAAAAGCTACTAGGAAAAGAAAATAATATATTTTTAAGGAGGAACATGAGAATGTGTTGGCTCTATTTTAATTTTGTTTTCAGTGATTTAGACTTCTATTATATTTCTATAGAATTAATACTGATCATTTCAGTGTTTGTTTCTCAGAGTTCCTATTTTAAGATAAAAAGTGCATCTATGTAAAATCACAAATACTGCACAGTTTATATATCTTGTTTTTTAGTATTCATTCGAAAGTGGTATTGTTTTCAGCTAGATATCCCTATGTTGCTGTTTGTACACTTAGAATTGTAGATGATATATTTTAATTCATTTCCTTAATATATCCCCTGATATTTTAATATAGGAGCTTGTATATTGTGTTCCAAATTTATTTTATGATGTCAGCTTCACACTTTATAGTACATTATTAATCTAGTGGGCTAAAAATCTAAGTCTATGAAGCTTCAAAGACATTCTAAAAAAACAAAATACTGTTAACTAGAAGCATGATTCTAGTAAGGAAATTTTCTGAGTTGTTTGTGGTTCATATAAATATATTTTGAGAGAAGTTCTTATACTAAAGTTCAAGGTCCTGATATTTACATAGTTCCTTTACATAGTGCACCACGTTTATTTTTTAAGGAAATGAAGGGAATTTAAATTAAAATTTTAGACCATGAATGTAAAATTGCTGGATATTTGCACATAGTACAGGTTTGGGGGGAGATTTTTTAAAGTTATCCATATGGCAGCAGAACTTTTAATAAACAATAGTTCTAACACAGAATCTTTATGGAAACAGAAAATGGGATTTATGAGATGACATTTTGAGTATATAAAGAAAAATGAAATAAGATTAGCTTTATTTTCCTATTTCCCCCCAGCCTTGCGAAGGTTTAGTGGCTGAATTACCACTTATAATTTGTTTTTTCATTCCATGCATGCATTTCATTAACCTATTCCTGGCTCTGCAGCCAGCCTGCAGAGAAAAATTCAGCAGAAGGATTTCTGAGCAGATTGGCCACAACACGCTATAGGACATGCTTCAGAATCCAAGGACAATTTGATAACTTTTACTGTGCTTTATAATAATAATGTGAAAAGTTTAATTTTGTTTAAGTGATAATTTAGAATTAATGTTCTTTAAAGTTATTTAATAATATTTAAGAAAAACTTCAATAGGTATCTTCAGACACTCAGCATTTAGCGAATAGTTTACTGAAATTATTCTGACTGCTTCAAACCTGCTTTAGGATTAAATAGATTAGTATTGAAGTTCAGTTCTGGGATTTTGCCACTTATTCAAAGAACTATTGGAATAATAGCAAAAGTTTTTCTAATATAATTGATTTGTCTCTGAAATAGTTATGAGATTCATGCAATAGAGACTGGGAGGTATTACAAACAGATGCAATTCAATTGTATAATTTGAATATAACCAAATGCCCCTTTCATTCTTTTTCTTTGTTTCCTTTTATTTTCTTCTTTTTTATATTTATGAGAAAGCTCAATTAGGTATGTTAATCCAATGGCACAAATGGGCATACATTATTAAAATTGGTGTTGAAATGCATAAAATTATGTTTCATGTCAGTTACCTTTAAAATTATATTTTGCTTGGACTTTAATTTTATAAATTTGTATTCCCTAAAAGAGAATGCTCAGAATGGCTCAGAATGCCCCAGGTGACAGGATGAGATGAATCTGGGACTTAAAAATTACAGTGACTCTGAAAAGAAAAATTAAAAAAAAAATTGCAATGTCTATTTATTTTTGAGAGAGACAGAGAAAGAGTACGAGTGGGGGAGGGGCAGAGACAGATCTGAGCTGTCAGCATAGAGCCTGACGCAGGGTTCGAACTCCAGAGGGAAGCAGTGAGATCATGACCTGATCTGAAGTCGGATGCTTAATTGACTGAGCCACCCAGGAACCCCTGAAAAGAAAAATTTTAAACTTTGAAGGTACTTCAGTTTACTTTTCTGTTCAATAATTCCTTAATCCTCCCTAAAAATCCAGCATTTTCTGATACTCTTTTGTAGCTTATTATCTGCTTTAGCCAATGATTGTACCCTCACTACCTCTCTGCAAACAGCAGCCTCCTCTTATGTTCTTGATTATTTTGAGCTCAAATCTGCCCTACAATAATTTCTATTTGCTGGTTGTCTTTTGTGGAGAAAGGCTGCCAGAATGCCACTCATTCTCTATATAAAAGACCATTAAAATTCACTATTGCTCCATTTCTCAGCTCTATTTTATAGCAAAACTGAAAAGAGTCAGTTCAATTCGAAAAATATTTATGGAGCATCTGGCACTATATCAGGCTCTTAGAATATAAGCAATCAAACAAAGACAACAAAACAAAGATCTCTACCTTAAGGAATATTCTATTCTAGTTGGGATAAGAAAACAAAAATCAGTAAATATACTAAATGACTTAGAGACACCATTGGCTCTACTTGCTCTCCTCCTCCCTGCCCCCAGCCCTGCTTTTTCCATCCCCATCAGGCTTTTGTCCCTGCCATTCTTCTGAACCATTCCTAATTAGAAAACTGGTATCTTTCTTTCTTCTTCATTCTCAACCTTCATTGTTTTTTATTTTCTCAGCTGTATCTGACACAACAGATCTCTTCTTCCCTCCTTTTTGAAATAATTTTATGATTTTCAAGATACCACTGGCTTTTAACTCTTTTTCATGATTCACTGGCCACCCTTTCAGTTCTCTTTTGCCAGCCTCTCTCCTTCCAGGTCTATAAGTATCCCAGGCCTCCGTCCCCAGGGCCCATTCTTCCATCTTTTTCCCTCTCTACTTTTACTTACTTCCTGAGTGATCTCACAGTTCCATGGCTTTAATGCCTTCTATATTTTGATGTCTTTCAAGCATTCTGTAATTCAAAGGATCTAAGATCCTATTGATTATAAGATGCATCATTATTTCATATACTAAGAACGAAAAAAATGTCAATTTTCATTGTAAGACAACATTGATTCTAACCAATCTTCTAAGATTGTAAGACACACCTCAATTTCAAAGATACTAAAATATGAAAAAAAAAACAACCATATCATAGAATCAGTGAAATGTGACATATATCCTTACCTCACCTCTGAGATCCAGACATATATCCAACTGGGTTGTCTGACAAGTGTCTCAAGGTAGCATTTCCTTGATTTTCACTAATTTCCAAACTTGCTCTTCTAGTGTCCACTTCAAAAATGACACCCGTATTCATCCAGTTGCTTTGCTCAAAAACCCAGAGATAAGCTTGAATCTGGGTTTTCAACCTTGGCACAAATCCTATAATCAGCAAGTCTTTTATCTTCAAATACGTCTCCAAATTGGATCACTTTTTACTACTTCCACTATCACTCTTGTCCAAGAAACCTTTGTCTCCTGCCTGTATTACTGAAATAGCCTCCTAACTGGCCTCCAGAGTTGACTCTTGCTCCTATCCAGTTAGATCTCACACACACCAAGCTTGAGTATTTAAAAACAAACATCAAATCACACTACTCCCAACTCAAGAGGAGGCTTCTCTTTATACTCAGGATAATGTTCTAACCTTTCCCTTGGCTTTGCATGTCCATCCTCCTCCTTCCCTCTCTTTATTCCCTATCACTCTTCACTGAGTTCAGACATTTCTAGCCACTCAGTTGTTTTTGTTGTTCCTCTAAGGCACCAGGCTCATTTCCCCTCTGTTCCCAGAACATTGGAACATGGTGTAATTTGAAGCCTTGCTGTGTGTCTTCATGATCCATCTCTCTTCTTCCCTCTAAGAGATAACTAATTATTCCCTAGCTTTTATTTATAGTTTTACCATATATATATACCTCTAAAACATATATAATTTTAGCTTTGTTCTTTGTAAAAGGAATTATACTGTATGTGTTCTTATGTGACCTAGTCGTTTCATTTCACATTATGATTTGATATCCATCCATATTGCTGTATATTGCTCTACTTTGTTCATTTTCTCTGCTGTAGAGTATTTCATTGTATGGACAAACCAAATTCCTTTTTCATACATTTAATCATCAATGTATTTTGGGGGGGTATAGATTAACAGTTGTTGCTGTGAACGTTCATATCCATGTTTCAAGAGGCAAGTGTTGAAATATTTCACTGGAAGTGAATTTTGGATCATAAAGAATGCATGTCCTTAACTTTAGTAGGCAATGCCAATAATTTTTCAGAGAAGTTGTACCCTCCAGCAGCATATGAAACTACCTATAAATCAACAACCTCATGAAAACTTGATAATGTTAGACTACTACTTTTTTTCCCCAATCTGATGATGTATATAAAATCATATTGCATTATTTTAGTTTAAACTTACTGGATAATTTTTATATCTATGTATGAAATAACATATATGAATGATACCATTAGTATTTATTTTTCTGTTACATTTGTATTTGTGCCTTTACCAGTTTTTCTGTGGGATTTTAAAATGATTTTAAATTTCTTCAAAGGAAATTTTTCCCCTCAGGCTAGTATTTTGTTGGTTAAATATTCCACATGTACTTCCCATTAATTGTTGCTTAACATTCTACTTTCTTTATGGTAAGTTTTGATGAGTAGTAGTTCTTGATTTTACCATCAAGGATTATCATTTCTTTTATGACTTGTACTTTTTGCATATTGTATAAGAAATTATTCCCTACTCTGAGATTTTATAAATATTTTCCCATATTTTCTTCTAAATAGTTTAAAATTTTGCTTCTTCATTTAAGTATTTAATCCATCTGGAATTTATTTTTGTGTTTAGTGAGTGGTAACAATTAAATTTAATTTCTTTTTCATTTCATATGGAAAACCAACTATTCCAGCACCATTTATTCAAATGATCATCTTGTGAAGCCGACTCTGTCCCAAATCTTCCTTATATGGTGAGACTCGTTCTGGCCTCTTTATTCTGCTCACCATTGGTTAACTTGTCTGTTTCTCTGACAATACAGTGCCTTAATTATTATAGGTTTAAAGTAATTCTTCATACTGGTAAAACAATTTCCCTGACCTTGTTCTTCTCTTTCTGGAATGTTTAGGTTATTCTTGGCTGTTTGATATTTTGTGTAACTTTTAGAATCAGATTATCAAATTCAGTGAATAAATCTATAAAGACTTTCACTGGAATTTTATTGAATCTATGGGTCAATTTTGAGAATCTTAACCATGACCAGCCTCCAATTAAATCCCTGAGTCTTTAATGAGCTTCTCTAGTAGACAACATTTTACAAATTCTGTTATAATTCATTGTTTTGAGAATTAAGCATGCCTTATGTGACTCCATTGGGAGAGGACTCTTGGAAGCTTATACTTGACTTTCTCTGAACTTCCCTTTGCTGATTTTCTTTGTGTTTTTTTTAATGTAATAAATCTTAGCCATGAGTAGGACTATCTGTTTACTCGTGTGAGTCCTTGAAGTGAACCTTGCACACTCCCCAAATACCTGTTGTATTTTTCCATTAAATATGCTTTCAACTTTTCTATGACTTTATGGTTAGTGTGTCTTTTGAGAAGTGAGTACAGCTAGATTTTGTTTTTGTTTATGGTCCAATCTTAATATTGTGTTTTTATCCAGAGAGTTTGCTAATTATTATTAATAATGACTAATATATTGCAGTTCATTTTGTTTTATGTTATGCATTCATTCTGCTTTATTCTACTTGCCTTTTTGTTTCTCTCTCTCTCTCTCTCTTTTTGCCTTCCTTTTGAATAACAAAATTTTTTTTTTTCTCATTCCTAATTTCCTCCTTGACTAGTTTGGAAGTGGTAGATTCTATTTCTATTCTTTTAATGATTGTCCTAGTAATATGGATACAGATATTTAATTTAAACCTAAATTTAAACAGTAACTTTGCCTTCTTTATGTAATACCAAAGAAAAATTTACTATTGTTATCCCTCTCTTTATTTATATGAATTTTAATTCCAATATTTTTTGATAATGAGAATTAGGTATCTTTATTATTGGTTTTGGTAGTCCAAATTTTCTATTTGTCTATATTTGACTGTTATCTGCAGTCATTTTTCTTCTGCTGCCCCATGAGTATCCTTTATAATTTCCTTAATGTGGGTTGGTAGATGGTAAAATCTCACATCTTAATTTCTCTAAAAATGTCACTCTTTTGCTTTTGTTTATTTTCAAAGAATTTTTTTTCTGGGCATATGATTCTAAATTGAAGTTTTTTTCTCTAAGCACTTTGAAAATATTAACCTGCTGTTTTCTGGCTTCCACTGTGCTGGTGAGAAGTAAGCTGATAGTCTTTTTAATTTATCTGTCTTTTCTCTTTGGTTGCTTTTAAGATCTTCTCTTTATCTTTGGTGTTCCACACTTTCACTACATCTGTCTAGGTAAGAATTTATTTTTATTTATTTTTCTTAAAATTCAGTAGGCAGGTTAAAAAAATACACTCCTTATTTTAGAATAGTTTTAGATTTATGGGCAAGTTATAAAGGTAGCACAGGGTTCCCATATGCCCTACACTTAGTGTCCCTTATTGTTAACATTTATTACATTAATCAAATCACATTTGTCCCACTATTGAACTAATAGTGATACATTAACTAAACTTCGTACTTTATTTCAATTTTCTTTGTTTTTATTTAATGTCCTTTTTCTGTTCCAGGATCCCATCTAGGATAGATACCATAATACATTTAGTTATGTATCCTTAGGCTTTTCTAGACTGTGATAATTTTTCTGACATTTCTTTGTTTTTGATGACCTCAACAGTTTTGAATAGTACTGGATGGGTATTTTGTGGAATGTCTCTCCACTGGAATTTGTCTGATGTTTTTCTTGTGATTAAACTAGGGTTATGGGTTTTTGAGACTATGACCATAAAAGTAAGTATAAAGATTATTTTTATCACACATGTTGAGGGTATGTGCTCCCAACGTGACTTAGCATTGCTAATATTAACATCTATTACCTGGCTGAGGCAATGTTTGTTAGATTTCTCCACTGTAAAGTTACTCCTTTATTGCCCTTTCTATAGTATACTTTTTGGAAGGAAGTTTCTTTCTTTTTTTTTTTTTTTTTTCCTGGGGACAATAGGATAACAACTCTTTGTGTTCATCATTTTTTACCATAAGAAATAAAACAATAATTAAATGATGGCTTCTTGCCTTTTTTCCTCCCTATCTCTTTACCACCCTAATATCTACCCCAAGAATATTTAGGGAAGTCTCTGAGTTCTTTATTTGCACTTGTTCATGCGTATCCTGATTATGGAACTTGGCATTGGTTTCAGCCCATATTGTTCTGTTTATGAATTGAACAAGGCATGGATCTGAGCAAGACATGAATCCCAGGCTCTGGGGCTTAGAAAAAGAAAGTTATGAAGGCTTTGGAATTGCAGGATAAAATGGGACCATCTTTATACAATTCTGAGGATTTAACTAGTTAGAATTTTAGGATAACGAAGGAAGATATAGGCTTAGTTTAGGGAAGAGATTTGTACTTGGTCTTGGGTTCTGCAGAAGAAATCTCATTCCATTGGTATTTTCAGAAAGTTTTTTGATTACAGCAACTAAATTTTCAATTATCTAATATGGTATTTGGTCATGTAAGTAAGCATATCCCTATAAGATTCCTTGATGGGAAGGTTTTATAGAGGAAGAAGGGAAGAAGGTTAGCTGGTCTATTGACTTTTAGCAGAGACTGAGAGCATTTGTTACATGTTATATATCAGATGTTGTGCTAGGCTCTTTATATTTGTTATTTTATTTTATACTTGAGAAAACCCTGTGAAGTTAAGCATTTTAAAAATCCCTCTTCATAGATGAACAAACAAGGCTCAGATTAAGTAATTTGTGTTTAGTCACAAATCTTTTGACTATAAAAACTTGCTCTTTTATAATGCATGCCAACCCCTTATTCCATCGATTATACACAGAATCAGTTCTAGAGGAAATGGGTGCCATGTAGCTCACCAAGGCAGAAGCGTGGACAGAAGAGGAACTGGACTAGTTAATGCAGTTCTCTAAGGTGTTTGGTGAAAATGCTTTAAATCCCTCCACCTCAGCTCAGTAATGGCCTGTAGTCTCTAGGGAATAGAACAAAGATGACCCCATTGCTGAGGATCAGGTAGATTCTGTGAGACTTAGAGCCTGGCAGAAGCAACAGAACAAAAAGTGTGTATAAATATGGACAGAATTCCCAATAAATGGCTGATCAAAGTGGGAAAGAATTAATAGGGGAAGAGATTTGAGGCAGGAAGGATTTGGATGTGTCTAACAAGTGTTTATCAAATGACTCCTTTTCATATGACATTTTGCTTCAGGACAAGTGAAACTAAGATGGTAATGGTACCTTCTCTGCCCTCAAAGCATTTATATTACACAAATTACCTTAATATGGTGGAATGAGAGAAATATCAAATGGAGGAACATGTGATCCTATGGAATCATAGAGCAATTACATGACTGGAGCATTAATGGAAGTCTTAACAAAAGAGAGGACATATAAACAGGCTATTAAAAGATAAGCAAAGTTTTTCAAGTGTCAGAGCAGATGACACATTTTATGAGAAAAAAACATGAGGAACAGCAGAGATGTGAGCCATCTAAGGAGATAAATGAGAAAAATGAGTGAATTCTACTTGGGGAAATGACGCAGACAGGATAAGATAGATACGACTGTTTTTGCCCATTGGGTATTCATTCTGCCTTATGATCACAGAAAAGAAACATATTTTACTCTGGAGAACCACTACTCCCTGTCAGTCCTTTGATTTCAATGTGACTGCTACCTTTCTTTTCTCAAAGTCAAGGGTGAGCATGTGATCCAGGTCTACCAAATTAGCATATTCCTTTCCTGACCATGGTTATTGTTTCAAAGGTGGACATGTGACCTGTCAGTCCAATAAGATTCAGTCCTAGGGTTTTCATGGAATTATTGGAAAATAAGATCTCTTTCTGCTGAAGTTGCTATGGTGTGAGGATATGCTCCTTAGTATCCAGGAACCACTGTAAATGGAGAGCCTGCCTGAAAATGAAGTACCCAGAGAGAAAATCGGAACCAGTCATCACAGCCAGTGCCCTGAATTTTCAGTTATGTGAGACAGTTGCCATACCCCTCCACTGTTTGTTTGTTTGTTTGTTTGTTTTGCTTGAGTTTATCTGAACTGGGTATAAATGGTTCACAAGGAAAACGATCTCTTGGCTAATGTACAAGATTTAGAGGCCTCATCTTGGAAACTGTGAGCAAAGTAGAATAAACAGTTGAATTAATGGAAGCAGTCGGGCCATGTTGAAGCTAGTGAGAAATAAGACTGGAGAAGTATGATAATACAAGTTGGCACAGAGCCAAGGAGAGGATGGATAACAAATAGGAGTCATTCCAGTGTTTTCTGAGCAGTACACTAATGCAGTGAAAATTTTTAATCTTTATTTCTTTGTTAGGAGTAATGTTTTAGTTTTCTTCTTTCTACACTATACTCTGGCATTGACTGTATTTATAGCAGTGCTGGTTTTGTTTTTTATGGGTGTCTTCTGTTGTAGAATCTACCACTTAAGTTGATCAGGACCCCAGATCTCAGATATCGTGCCTCTCTAGAAAAAGACAAGGAGAATTTCCTAGAGATGATACACAGCAAGCACAGTCTCACTAGATACCTCTCACTTGGATTCTATATTTTCCTCTTCCAATACAGAATTAGTATTTCTGTCATGGTAACAAACCCAGTGTGACTTGGGCTATTGTTATATGGGCACTTATCTTCAAACTATCTAAACCCTCTCCCTCTATACCAGATTATAACCTCCTTGGTTGGCAAGTACTAAACATTGTGCATATTTCAGAAGAAATTTTTCACAGTGCCAGTCCATTCTCTTGAATACAATAGGTGGTCAAATGCTTGTAAAGGAAATTTTCTATTAAATAGAACAACTATTACATTTTTATTAAAGCAGGTATTACTATCTAGGCTTAGAGAATGGTTACCTGTTAGAAAATTTGGTTATTCTTTGAACAGTTAAAGAAAGAACTCCTAGAAGAGACTGTTTTGACATTTTGAATGTGCACATATATTTATCCTAAGAATAGGAAATCCTATTGTCTCCACAGGTCACAGAAAAGCCTTGGATGTTTCTGGGAGTATAATTTTCTTCTCTTCATGTCTCCTGTTCATGTCTCCTGTTCTCTTGTTATGCTACACTCAATTTTCTTTTTCAAAAAATTGTTACCTATGTGTAGATACTTCCCTCTACAGGAGGTGGAGCTTAATTCTGCCCCCTTTGCCTTACACACTACACTCTTTCCCCTTGAGAGTGAGCTAGGCTAAGTGACTCATTTCCTAAGACTAGAACAAGGAAAGGGAAGACAGTTAACTTTATTGTGGAGAGCCCTGACAAGCACTGTCTTAACCAAGTGATGAAAATGAACATCAACAGTGATGTCATGTGGATAACAATACCCCTGATGTGATGTGATGTGATGTGATGTGATGAGAAGAGTATATACTTCTGTTGTTTCCTTTCCAAACATCTGTAACCCCAATCTAAACATAAGGGAAACCACCACAAAGGCCAGTAGGAGACATTTTAGGATCTTTGTCCAGTAGTGCTCTAGACTGAATATCATGAAAAACAAGGAGAGATTGAGAAACGATTACAGACCAGAAGAGACTGGGGAATACATAACAACTAAATACAATGTGGTCCCTACATTGGATCCTGGAGCAGAAATAAGGCATTAATGGAAAAACTGGTGAAAGGCAATTAAAGCCTGGAGTTTGATTAGTAATAATGCACCCATGTTAGCTTTTTTGTTTTGACAAATATTTCATAGTAATGTAAGATGTCAACTAATATAAGATGGGGAAAACTGGGTGAAGAGTATATAGGAATTCTGTACTATGTTTGCAACTTTTTCATACATCTAAAATTATTCCAAAGTGAAAAGTTTATTTAAATATTGTTATGAAATATTTCAGTAATTCACAAAGTTAAGAAGAATGTAATTGACACCATATACTCATAATTCAACTTAAGAAAGAAAAATTAAAAATATAGTTAAAGTCTTCTATGTATGCCTCCATAATCCTGATATCTTTTTCTTGATTCCGTTCTAAATTTGTCTATTCTAAATTTGTCTTAATCATGTCTGTGCAGATCTTTATTTTTTTCTATGTACATATGAATCTATAGACTATATTTAATATTATGTTATATATTTTAAACTTTAATGATATCATGTTGTATGCATATTCTTTTAGGCTTGCTTTATTCACCCCGTAATATGGTTTTGAATTTCACCTATAAGATTAATGAAGCTTGCTCCAATTATTCATTCAACAATCATGTATTGTGTTTCAATTACATGCCAGGTAGAGTACTAGGTGCTAGGGATTCAGCAGTGAATCAAATATTCTGGCACTGTGCCCAAAGATGGATATATAGAAAGTGTTATTGAAGGGCAACAGTCAGATTAGGGAGTTATCACACAATGAGACTGTGGTATTGATATTTGTTTCTAAATTCAGTGTTGTCTATGAATGCTGCCTGTGTTAGAGATTATATCATGATGCCCTGCAGACATGTTTTGTTTGGTCAATTCAATGCCTTTTAAAATTCTGCCTTAGTCTCAATAGCATTTAAAAATTAAGAGATTTCTCATAGTGATTTGGATTTGCACCGTTTCCTGAAAAATCTGGCCCCACGGGGCTGATTCCCACATGGTTACCACTGGGAGGAGCAGGGGAGCTGCTGCTCTCCAGGTCTTCACAGCCCACTTTGCTCTTTACATAACTGCCCTACTTCTCACAGAGCTAGGGAGGCTTGTGAGGTTTGAGCCTTACAATAGGTATTTGTGTGTCCCTCATTATCCACATATAGTCTCTTAAATGTTATCACTCACAGCGTCGATACGGGAGAGTGAAAAGATAGATGTGTATGTAACTACACAATGCTTGAGATTTTCAACCTTGTATGTGCTTTGGCAGTCTTTTTTTCACATCCCTCAAAAAGAGGGATCTCATTTTTTATAGACACACAATCCTTTTTTTTCTACAAGTTGGTGCAGTTTTCTAAATTTCGTGCTGTTACAGCAGTTTATTCCACTGTTTCTTGAGGGCCTAGTACGTACAGAACACGGTTCTAAGTGCTGAAGTGATTCAGAGAAATACATAGCTAGTCCCTGCCTTCAATGATCTTGTTAGGATAGTAAAACACCTCAACATTTAACTTTGTAATTCAACATATTTATTGAATACCTGCTGTGAGCTAGGAATATGGAAAGGGAAGTTGTATACGCAAAGAGAACAATATGGGTAGATAAGACATGATTCTTGACCTCAGGTACTTTATTCTCATCTAGGCCAGTGGTCCTCAGAGTTGCATGTGTGGACTTGGAGATTCCTGAGTTCTCACACACAAGATCCAAGTTAGTGATTTTGGAAAGGTCTGGGCATATCTATTTTTTTTAAATTATTTTATTTTATTTTTTAAAATTTGTTTAGTATAATTTATTGTCAAATTGGCTGACAAACAGCATGTAAAGTGTGCTGTTGGTTTTTGGGGTAGATTCCCGTGGTTCATCGCTTACATACAACACACAGTGCTCATCCCAACAAGTGCCCTCCTCAGTGGGCATCTCCATTTTTAACAATTGTCTCAGACAGAGGCAGATTCACTGTGAAGCTAACAGGGCTTAATTGACAGAGCTTCTCACTTCAGTGGCCCTTAGAATTTTGGAATTTGCTAGATGTTATAGAGTATTCTAAGTGGAGTGGGGAGCCAGGTTTTTACCAGGAACTATTTTTATACAAGCACTGTGGGTGAATTTCCCGAAGTGGCCCTTGTGGTGATTTCTTGTGCTAAATGTTCACATTTGTTTCTAACTTTGATTCCTAATCTTTTGTTTGTTTTTCTAAAATGAGTTCACCAAACTATATAGGCTTCAACTGCTAGCTTCCAGGGATTCTGATACATGTGGTCCCTGAACCACTTTTGAGAAATGCTGATTCAGGGTTTATGGAATAGAGTGGGAGATAGAATATCAATAACTACATGTGATGCCTGTGAGACACTATAAGGATTGTCCTTATAGAGTTAAAGATAATACTAGAGGTGAACATGGAAGTAAAATTTAATTTTGACTGGGAATTTTAGGCTTTATGCCTATCAAATATGTGACCACTTGATGCCAGCCTGCCATGCAGTGGCAGTTTGGATAATTTCACTCATTTGCTAAATATAGTCATTCCACAGGGATGTGTTAGAGGAGTGTCTAATTATGGGTATCTATTTTTTAAAAATTATTTGAATATTGTTAAATTGATGGGAATGTTCCTTTATAGTCCACCCCCCAATTATTCTGCCTTTGTTCTCACCATCTGTAGTTTTTCATAGTTGAGTTTGCTGTTTTCCATACTACTCCCACCTCTCCCCTCCCACCTGCAAGCTCAGTCTCTCCCCCTTTCAGAGGCAGTCCTTACAGAGGCAGAAAATATTTGAATAGTCTCAGCTCTTCACTCTACAGTATAAATTAGTCTTTCAGTTAAAACCATAGGCAGGAGTTGGCGGGGGGGTCACCTAGGATTGCTTAGTTCTACATCTTAGTCATTTCTCAAGATTTTGCCAAAGTAGATCTGGGGTCCAGAAGTTATATTTGCATGTGTTATACCTCTATCCCTCTCACTCAGAAAAACCTCACCCTGAGTTCTGGCACACCATAGTCTATGATTTGGCTTAGTCCAAACTGAACTTCCTGGAGTTACAATTCCTACTGATTGTCAGCTTATGACTAGTGATGAACAAGATTTGCTAACAATCAGGCTGTGGATAATATGAAGTGATTTTCTAAAGTAGTATAGAAACATTTGGCCATGCTCCCTCTTCTTTTTATTTGCTGATAATAACCATAGTGCAACTCTTAAAAGCAGTAAGTCTCATCAAGATCATGCTAAAAACAGAGCTGAAGGAGTAATCCCTCATTCTCTTCAAGGTAAATAGGTACCATGATTTCTAGTTATTGTTGTATAATAACCTATTAAAACTAGCGAAGATTGGGGTAAGAATGAATGAATGATTGGATGAATTGGGAGTCCTGATAACTACTTATTATTTAGCATTGTTTGAGCACCTTTTGCATGCTAGGCATTTAATGAATGCTTTACATATGTTATCTTAATCTTTTATGTAGGTATTAGCAAATTCATGTATGTGACAAAACTGAGATTTGATGAGAGTGCATATCTCACCCAAAGCTGCAGCAATAAAGAGAGCTGAAATTTGAACTCAGATCTTAGGGACTACAAATTCATTGTCTTTTAGAAATCAATGGTTATTTGTCTTATGACATTTGAGATATACTCCTCATGGGTCTGTATGGTTTATATCTATGCACAATTTCTATGCAAAGTTCCAAATTGATAAAGAATTAGAATTAATCTGGACCTGTGTAACTGAGGAAAAAGGATCTTCAGCTGTGAGTGCCTTCTAGAATCGTAGGAGATTGGGTGGATATTTGAGAGGACCCAGGTAAAGGCAACAGGATTTCATCATAGATGTGCAAATTTTTAAGGATGTTTTACTCTTGACCAGGAAGAAGAAAGTTTAGTACGAATCCTAGTAGACACATGGTACCATTATTTCTACTAACTATGCTGACTTTAAGTTATCATGACCATATTTGGACTCATCCTAATTCATGTAGTAAAATAACAGAGTAGCCAGCGATACCACTTCCTAGGATTATTACAGAGCATTTGGTTAGTTAACTCCTTAAATGGTAGCCCTGTTAATTCTTTGCCTTTTCTGCGTTTGGTAAAAGGATCATCATCACATCACTTGACTTATCTGCTAAAACGTCCCAGCACAATCACCTCATGAGATGTTGGGGCTACTGCAATATAAATGCCCAAAGAGCCATAAACTTTGTCTCCTCATTGATACTCTTAAGGTGGAGTTGTCTACTGTGATGATTATAGCATGGCAGCTGCAGGGAAGGCAATAGATTCATTTCTGGCAGAAAGGAAATGTCATCAAAGACAAGAGATCTTTGGAAACAGTGCTACTGGCTGTACTTTTAAAGCTGTATAACCTGGGAGTATAGATTCTCACAGCATAATAGTGCTGGTTCTATCCAGTAGCTATGCCTGTGGACCCAGATCATACTTCTCTGTCGGTAACTATTTCTCTTATCTCACAGACCTCTGGTGTGCCATAACTGGCAATGGGTCTGTCTTTTTTTCCACTCACCCTTTGAAAGAACGTATTTTATTTTTCTTTGTATAGCATAAGATAACTCCACTAAATCGCAGTTGTCTTTAAGCCTGCCAAGCCAGATAATGTTTGGCTTATTTTTCTAGCCCTTTTTCCTGGAGGGAAAAAATAGTGAAATCTCAGGAAAGGTTACTGAGGTATGCTATATGTTTCTTAACAGTGCTGCTGCCTCTGGAGAAACAAAACGAATACTATCCAAGGCCAAATGTCCTTTGAGAATGTGGATGTGTATCATTCCTTTCTAGACTGCTGGATAACTATGTTCAATTTTTTATTTTCTGTTTGGAATTTGAAAAGGCAATATTTACCTGTCAAAGGCTTTGAAATCCCTTGGTTTCAAACTAGAGAGGATTCATGGGTGCCCTGGGGGGTAGGGATTTCAACTTCCTTTTCTCAGGGTCCTGCACAGTGCCTGGTATGTAGTAGGCTTCGTGGGGGTGAATCACACTGGAAGGCATCTAGTGTGTTTCATGGTCCCTTCTGTATGCCAATAGACACTTCCTTTTGATACTGAATGAGATTTGCATCAAGGCATATGCACATTTATATTTACCCTTCTTTCAGGGACAGTGCAGCTCCAAGTGCCCTCTGCACGTGTGATTAAATATTAATTAGGCTTCTAATATGAGCAAGTGAGTTCACAGGCCCAAGTGTCACATGAATAATTTATGAGGCACCCGAAGGCTCAGCCTAGAAAGCTGATTGGCCACCTTGGATTTGTATAATTACAAAGTTTCATTATTAACAGTGGAAGTGGTGGAGAGATTTGCCTAGCTTGAGGGACTTTGAAAGCATAAGCTGTCTCATTAGGGTAAAAGGGAATAAGGCAAAATATGCAAACTTGTTAGCAGAAAAGAATGGAGGGGATGAGATTTAAACTGAGCCTTCAAACATAACTATGTCTGTGTTCATTTAAAACTATATAGTAAAATTGGTATTCTGATTGATAAGCATGTTTGCTTTAAATTTTTAGTCTATTTAGCAATGCTTCAAAGCTTTTGTTTTAAATTGAAGGCCAAAATCTTTAATATTTTACTAAAAAAGCCACAGGTAGCCTAATGGGCCCTGTGGAGTGAGGTTTGGAGGTAAAAGGATGAAGACAGTCCAGGGCTCTTGCTGGAATGTGTGTTGTGCATGCAATTAAATCTCAAGGTCAAACAATTTACAGACAATTACTTTTCTAACATCTCCAGAAATGCCTGCTTACACGTCTTTAATTTTAAATGATACTGATATTCCAATTCTCCCCAAAGGTTAATGCTGACTAAATCCAGCTGTGACCTGACACGATGCGACAGCACAGTGCCTAATTATCCTCTGGATAGTCATTTACTTGAAACCATTAAAGGAATAGGCTGAGAGGAAGATTTAGGACCCTGAAAAAATGTTAGCCTGACTTCTTTCTTCTTGAAGATGGGATGGGCTGAAAAATAAAAATAAAATCCTGCTAAATGTTAGCCATTTGCTTTGATGGCAGAAAATTGTTCATCCCACTCTGTTTTTTTACAGGTTAAATTGCTAACTAGTTCATTTTATCCATTGCCTACGGCTGGCGCTAAATGTCAGTGACAAATTTTGTACTTGTCTTGAAGAATGAATTAAGTTATGCACAAAAGCTATAGTGCTCTTTTAAGATGAGTGAATTGCAGAAGGAAAAAAGTTGCTCTTTTGAAAAAGGATTATTTTGATTAAAGGCCTTTTCTATTGTAGCTGAAGACAGGTAGTGGTTTAAGATAATTCTAACAGTTACCTCCCACAGAGGCTGCAGTCCTTTACCAGAAATTTCTTTAAGAGCACTTGTGTCAGATTATATACTATGATTATTATCATGGAGACCATTAGTGACAGTAAAAGAAATTACTAAAAAAATTAAAAAAACACCTAGTTTTTATTAACTAGAATAAAAATACTGGTTTTCTGTTGTGGGATCAGCATTCCATCACTGTTACATAAACCTTTCACAGTGAGTTACAGTGGAAATGAAAGAGGGACACCTATGCTTGCCAAAATGTTACAAAAATGAAACCCTAGATCCTTCAGTAACATACAATAGGGTAATATGACAGCAGCTGGTAGAGACTTTTGTCCCTCTTGTTTTTAGTTATGTGGCACTTTTTTGACTCATCATCTCTCAGTAAAACTAGCTAGCAGAAATTACTGATGTTCCATTGTAGACTGGTTTATTATAATTGACTTACATAAAAGGAGATTTTCATCAGTCCTTTTTCTGGTTTTCATTTTTTTTACAAGGAATACTTTTGCTTATTTAATACACAGTTTATAGTAGTAATTTATCATAGTCCTGAATTATTCTAGCTAAATTTTAGCACTCTTGATAAAAAAAAATGAATAAAATACAGTGTTAGTATGAACAAAGCAAAGTTTTGGACACTTGAAAGGGATATTTCACCTTCAGTTCAAACTGATGGGCATTTGTTTGGGTGGTGATCAGATTTACTAGAATGAACTTCAAGATTGTAACTATGGTTAATTTATAATTTCTATTCTGCTAGTCCAAAATGTTTACTTGAAGGAGCAAAAATATATTGATGGCGTCTTGATGAAGTAGTAAGAATACAAGGTCTTTTAGTTAGAGTTGTCATTTCATCATTAGGGACAAGTATAATCATGCTTTATTGTAACATACCATGCTAGTGTACTGTGAAAGTATTACAGGGAATTTGATTTTAAAGGAAACTGTAGTGATTAGTTTTAAAACCTTAGTTAAATAATTACTTACTTGGGATCAGCTCTTTTAAATTGCATTTAAATTAATGAAATGAGTTGTCAAATCAGCTCTTACTGAAGTGATAGATAAATATAGGTGTTTGAACTTCTGTTAAGACCCAGTATTCAGCCTTGGTAAGAAATGGCTTTTATGACCGAATGGTTTTCTCCTTTACTCTCCAACCCCCCCCCCCCCCCCATTCTGTAACCACTGTGATCCTGTTCTATAATTATGAATGATGTGAATGGCCTCTCAGTTGGAGTTGTCATTATTTTCATCCTTCCCAGCAAGAGTTTCATTCTGATGATGTAGAGCAAGATTCTGAGGAAATAGCCCAGGCCTCAGGATTAGGGGAAAGAACTTTCCCAGAATGTTGTTTAGGATAATTCACTTTATCTTAAAGAAAAATTGTGTGTCTGTGTGTGGTGTGGCCTGGTGTGTGTATGTGGGGGTTGGGAGGAAAGTGCCAGCTGAAATGAAATAATTTTATCCAAAAAAGCTGATTCTTATATGCCTTCCTGGGTGTGGGCTCAACCATCTCTTTGACTAATTCTGCAGTTGGCAGATGGTCTCGCTATCAGCAGGGAATGTATACGTGTGTTTTCAAGACTGAAGCCTCAGGAACTTGGGCACTACCTAATGGAGGTCAGGTGGCACATGCCCCTCTTTGGATTAGAGTGCACTAGCGTAGTGCTGATTTCACCTGGTTTCCTTCTCTCCTTTTAAAAAAAAAATTTTATTGTTCATATGGTTGTCATATTAACCTTATAGGCTTAAATAAGATGTTATTTAGTTTTTAATAAATGACTGTTAAAGAGTTTTACACCTGTAAAGTACTTCAAAGTCTTCCCCCCCTTTACATTAACTGCTTGTCATAGATTTCCATACTTTTAAATTTTTATTAAGAAAATAATAGTAAAATTAAATCAGAGAGCTCAGTTATTTTCTGCTGAGTTCAGTGATGGGTGTTTGCTAGGAGGGTTTTGTCTTCAAATTGTTCCCACTGTGACTTGTTGGCATTAATGAGGCTATTGATAGGGTCGGAGGGAGGAGCAGGGAGCATTCTTTTCCCCAGTGAGAATCATCTCTGTTATCTCCATATATGTGGCTGAGAATGTAGACCTACTACTGGAAAGTATTCAATATTGCAGGAGGTATGTAGGGGAGCCTAGAATATATTTTGGCATTTTGCTTCCACATGCAGCTTCTTGTATAATCAATCCCACAGTGTTCAGAGGTGAACACTTATTATGCTTTTTTCCTTTTCATGAAAACAGTGGAATTGGTTGGGAAACTAGAAACTTGAAGAGTAAAGTCTTTTGCCAAAATGTAGCCTCAGAGCCAAAGCAGTTCAATTTGTGTATAATTTGGAAATATAATAGCAAACTATCTTTTTGTGCTTTAGCTGTGAATTCTGTCCAGTTACTGTTGTCATCAGTCAACATTTCTACAAAGAGTGCTTTTCTAGTGACATTTTGAGCTTAAACATTTGGAAAAATTTCAGCACACTATTAACAAATGTCCATTTGAAAAATAATTTTACCATCTCTACTTACTTGGCAGGGACTGTAAATTGTAAATTGACTTCCAATATGATTTTTAGTTCACATGATTCTCTTGAAAACATAAAGTGAATCAATGCAATTCAAGTTAGTGAATTTTTTTTTCACTTTTTTAATGCTGATATTGCTGTCTTGTATGTAACTTTCTATGTGGTCGCATGTACAGCAATTACAAGTTCAATAGAAGGAATGGAGCATTGACAGAGGATTGGGTATCTATCCATAGGACATTTTATATTTGATTTCACCTTTGTTTTTAAAGTTCCTATTTTATATAATTTGTTGTCTCTTTTAACCTCATGTACTTTTCATAAAGGTCTCTTTCTCTCCTTTATTGCATGGACTATTTTTTCAATGATTCCATTTTCATCTATTTCATCTATTATCCCTGTTACTTATTTTCAAGCTTGCCAAGTTTAAATTGTCCCCTTCCCCTCTCCCCATGGGTTTTCAGACCACAAACCTTTTCATAAGTGATATATGGAACATAAAGGATGAGTCAAATATATTGAAAAATGACTTCACTTATGTAACCATAATATAGACCTAACTTCATACAAAACCCATAAGTTATCACTTCTTTCCACTGACTTGGACATTCTAATTGCCACGTGTCATGGTTGTGGTATACTGTTATCCACAATGAAATAATCAAGTGAAATCATTACTTTTTTTTTTACCTAAAAGTTGGCTAGCTGATGTCCTTCTTCCAGCTCAGCAGGCCCCAGCACATTGTCCAAAAATAGGGACATCACACTGAACTCATAGTAAGTTTGTCCAACTTAGATTTCCTCTCAGTCCAATTTAGATCTCTTGTTTTCCCTTGAGTATGTCTTTCTCTGTTTTGACAGAAGATGGGTCTTACTAAGTCAGAATCAGGCAGTTTGTCAAGGGATGCTAGCTGAGAGACCGCAAATAGGTATAGATCTTATATGTCCACTTAACATTTATTTTATTATTTCTCTGTCTGAAACAGGAAATAGCTTGGAGTGTAGATGTATTGCTTCAAGTAGATCCAATAGCTGAAACATACTGTTTTACAGAACAAGCACGTTACTAGTTATTTGCTTTATATTACTAGTGATGATAGCAATTGCAGCTATATTTTTTGAGCACTTACTGTATGTTAAGCATATATTAAGGATTTCATAAAATGCTCTTCTTTAATCTCCACATTTACGACTCTGCAATATAGTTATAATTTCTGTTTTACAGATGAGAAAACTGTCACTAACTGCTATACAATATATATAGTGAATCTATTACATCTCAGTTACTATTTTCTTGCGTTAATTTCAGTTTCATCTGTGTTTAGAACTACTCTATAACTAAAAAAGTCTAAATTATTTGGAGTGGAAGTTTATATGTATATTTTTCTTATGAGATTCAAGTTATGATTCTGGCTTTTAGCTTTCATCTCTGCCTCCTTGGAATGTTTTGCTATGCACATTTGAACAGGCATCTGTCTATCAGACCATTTGTGATCTTCAGACCAAGTAAGGCCACTGAAGATTTGTAGAAGAATAACTTAGTGTCGTGATTTTATTTGGCACAGGTGACTTAGAAGTAATAGGTATGTTAGAATTTTTTTAAGGAAATAATACTGGTACTTACTAAAGTACAAGAGAAATTTCAGATTAACTTCCTTTTAGATGTTGTCTGTTAAAGCCTTCCTGGGATCTGATTTATGCTGACATTGTGGGCACTACATAAACAGTATGTTGCAGTGCTCCTTCTCTCCTGGCTCCCCCACTTCCCTCTCCATCCCAGTAAATCCTTTGAAGGTTTTATTATTCAGGGGTGGGAAGATTGGAGTGAAAGCTACAGAATGATTTAACACTGTGGGAACTTAATCAATAAGAGTGTTGCCCAGAGCTCCCAGGATAGGGTGTTGTTTTCCATCCAGATGATAATGAGGCCGAGTAGCAGCAACCTCTGGAGGAGGAGTGCTAGGGCAGCGATTCTTTGGTGGTGCTTTTGCTGGTTGCTAATTAATAGTTTTGAGGCCAGTGGGGCACCTTTTGGCCTCTCTGACATTTGCAAGCTTTTCTGTGGCTTGTCCCACATGTCTTTCCACCATCAGGGGTCACTCTCAACTGGATTGGAGTCTGACAAGTCTAATTGGCTCAAATCTATGCAGATTTAAACATCTAGCCCACATGCCAAAAATCTGATGTTTTCTCATGCTGCTTCGGAGTTCCTGGCATTATGGGATCGGTGCATGCCTGAATTATTATGTACCAGCTTATCCTTCTGTTAGCATGTTAAAGAGCAATTAGCTGGATGTGGTGTAAGAAATAGGGGAAAGAACTTCAATGCAGTTCAGTTGTAAATGCCTTTTATACTTAAAAAAACTGTCAGACCATTGAGCATTACTAGTTGGAAAGAGGATTGAAACGTATAGTCAAATTTTTTTAAAGGGTGAATAATTTCCCGAGCGTTGGTTAAAATAAAAAGATCCTTGCTGGGCAAACATACAACGATGGTATAATGTAAATCACCCAAACATTCTTGATTTACTTATGCTGTCCAATTTCCTTTCCTTAATTTTATACTTCTCTCACATTCTAAATTTTTATTATTGAAAAAAAACACCTTCCTTATAACTGGTTAGATGTATTTTCTTGTAGATTATATTTTTTCATCACTGCTAGTATATAGCATCCTGAATTAATGGCATAATGCTGGGCTAGCTGCACTTACACTCAACCCAAGTCATTTGGTTAAGAAAATAAATTCTTGTTTTCTTGGAAACAGTTTATTTTAATTGACCATTAGACACACACAGAATAATATATAGGTATGTTGATATATGATTTTATGGTTTATAAAATGTTTTGTTTAATCTTTATAATAATCTTGAGAAAATAGTAGGTCATGAAAAGTTAATATCCTTAATTTTATAAATAAATATATGGATTTTCAGAACATTGGGTGACTTGCCCAATGTGCTCCTGCCATTGAAATGGCAGAGATGATTTTGATCTCATGCTACTTTTCATAACAAAATGTATGTATAAAAGTATTTTGTTCAGATTATTTTATAAATGTAGACCATAGAATGTGTACTATTTTTTAATGGGTTGGTTTAGTCTTAGAACTATCCAATTAGTTTATGAAAGATAGCAAAAAGTGATGTCTAATTTTACCTATGTGTCATTAAATTTTTTTTTACCATCCAAATACTCTAGCGACTGACTTTTCATTTGATTTCTATTTTCTCAGAGCTTGTATTACTGTTGGTAATTTACTGGATGACGTAAACTGTGCTTTACTACATATGAAAAATATCAAATTAATCTTTAAAAGCGTTTTTATAAAAATATGTATAAAAATCTGTTTACTACTAATAATTTAAAATACCAGTTTAGTGCTATTTTTAGCTTTTGTCTCAGACACTTGAGATATCTGAGAGTATCTTTTATTTATTTTTTTTAATCATAAAATGCAGTCAGATTTTTTTTTACAATTCTTCAGTATCTCAAAATTGCTGGTGTCTTAAACCCCCTTTTCTATCTCCTCACAATTTATTCCAATTATAGTTACAGTTTTGGAAAGAAATATTGTAAGATAAAAAGAAATGTGTGTGTGTGCAAGTGCTTGTGTGTATGTGTGTGTGTGTGTGTGTGTGTGTAGTATAGTATAGTGTTGTGATGTCACAATAATTTAGAATTTTCTAGTCTTCAGTAAAATAGATACATGGAGTATGGTGAACTCTATTTGTTCCTTGCTTTTGGTTTCTATTTGTGTAGTGTTAGACACTCTTAGAGTCGTAGACATTTAGAGATCAAACTTATAGAGAACATGGATATCATTGGTTCAGCTCCTCATTATACATTGTGAGAAAAATTTTGTTTTTCTGTTTATTAGAGAGAAAATAATTTGGGACCCATTGATATAAGAAGAAATAGGATGATAAATACTTTAATATGTCACCTGTGGAAATAATTTGTTATGACATTCTCTGACATTTCCGTTAGAAAATAAACATTAGTTTTTAACAAATTTTAACATTTGGCTAATCAGTTTTAATGACTAGTGCTCCAATCTTACTATTCCAGATAAGAGTGAGACTACATCTGGTTCTTGAAGGAGAAATACGCTAACACTTTAAAAATAACCACTATTTGTTAGGTTGGGTGACCAGAGATCCTAGTTTGCATGGGACAGTATGATTGACCCTTGTTCTGGCCTAATTACTTTGCTTTACTTTCAAGCCATATGAAATATATGAGTTGAATGTACACCTTCTGTCTCCTTTCTCTGAACATCCTCTAGTGGAACTAAGTCACTAGAAAATGTGGGTTTCTAGTTTGGATTTGCCAGTAACTAATTGTATAATTTAGATAAAATTATTTACCTCTTGTAAAGCAGGTTTCTCATTAGCAGAATAGGGATGGCACACCTTTCCCATATAATAATAGTGATTTACTAGAACTTTTATGGCTAGTTCTCTTGGAACGTATTCAGAGAGGCCTTATTGTTATCAGACAAATAAATTATTATTTTAAGGTAGTGTCAAACGTTTGAAGGTGTATAATGCCTGGGCTTGCACAAAACTTTGGTTCAAATCTTGGCTCAGCAATTTACCAAATATGATTTCTTAGAAAATATTGTCTGGGCTGTGGTGTTTTTCGTTATTGTTGTTTGTTTACTTATTTTATGGGCATTGTTTTTTTTTTCATCTGAAAATAAAAGGAAAACAGCTAATACTCCTCACCTTTCTGGTACAGACTTGGTAAATGATAGGTACTCAATAGATATTAGTTTTTACTTCTCATAATTTTATAAAAATAATTGGACAACTAAACTTGCAGTCATATGTGTGTGGCTTATCATTGTTGTTATATAATAATGATAAAATATTATGTTCCACTTAATTTTGCTCACTCATTTACATCGCTGTATTTATATCTCTTTGATCATTATGGTTAAGCAAGGATAAAAGATTCAAAATGACTCTGTATTGCATATAGATCTTGTATAGGTCAATGGAATTGAGTAGATCTAGGAAGGTTATTATCTACTTGAGCCTAAAGGGATGCAACTTTTGTGGATTTTAATTTTAGATGAAAAGATGAGAGTAGGAGACAGACCAACTGTCCAGAAATTAAGGAGAAAGAACATAGGCAGAGACCAAGCTAAGATGGAGTAGGGTGGGGCACAGTGTGATTTGGGCACTAGATGTATCCCTTGGCTTTTACGAGGTCTAGTTTGGAGTAAAGATCAATCTTATGTTGTAAGTAAGAGAAGAGGTTTAGAGGAATGGTAAACAGAGTTAGGGAAATTTCAGAATGGACTTCAAGCTAGATACTATGAGAAGGCCCAAGGCTTTGGTTGAAATCATTGGCAACTTTGCCTATATTATGAGCTGGAAAATAAAGGTGTGGGTGAAATCAAGAGTTGTTGGGTAAATGTGTTATTCAATAGTACTTCTACACCAAGTGCTAACTGAGAGCTGAGTATGTGAGATTTTCTTTTGCACCTGGGTGCAAATGAGTAGACAATCAGAATCATGTACTAATACGGGGCTAGAGCTCTATATCAGGCAATTTTATTCACCGGTTTCCTCTAGGCTCTATCTAAAGACAATAAACAGTTAAGCAATTATTAAAAATTTTTACACTTATTTTCCCCTTAAAATTCTACTAAAGGGCATGCTTGGAAATATAACCTAAATGCCTATTTAATGTACATTAAGTTTTCTTTCTTTCTTTCTTTCTTTCTTTCTTTCTTTCTTTCTTTCTTTCTTTTTTTACTGAAGAGGATCAATCTCTCAAGCCCACAATCAATTGTGACTACATCTATGAAACTAACAGTAAATGTACATTTTTTAAATTGAAAGTCATTATAAAACAATGTAGGCCACTGTAAATCATAGCTAAAAACAGTTATAATGGAAATCTTTTATCTATGTGTGATCCACTAACATGTCGTTATTCTGAGAACTAATAACTTTTTCTTGGAGATAGAGCCCCAAATTCAATTTTATAGCTCACAGTCCCAGTAAATAGAAGAAGTCTGCCAAATCTGCCTTTATAAATCCTAGTGATTTCATGTTTTTACCATGTGTATTGAATGAGAAAAAATGGAATATAAGGTTTGCTGGATTTTTACTTGGCCAATACGTTCTACTATGTTTGTACATCAAGTTTTGTTAATAATATCTTTATATTATTTCAGAGGTATTAACTAGCATTAATTATTTCAGTAAAATCCAAGAATACTTGAGAGAAATATTTGATCCTCTCTTAAATTATAATTTGGCCTCAACTATTTGAATAGGCCATCAATTCTCATTTCTACTCATTGAGCAGCTGGGGTACAATAATTGACTTCTACCCTACTGTTATTAGGAGAAGGGAGTGCTCAGTTCCTGGCATTGAGCCTTATTGATGCTTCTGATTTCCAGAGGAGAAACTTACTGAATAAAGCACAGTACTCTGAGAAAAGAAAAACTTGAAGGACAAGTCTGCTGCTTTTAAACTAAGAAACTGACTTCTCATGAAGAGGTTCATATTCCAATGCTGATATTAGCTTCTGACATTGTTTAGTAATATTTTCAAAGAGTTATTTCAGTTTCGTTTAATCAATCTTTAGTTTTGTCAAATTTATTATTCAAGAGTTAAATAATACTTCTCATCAATCAGAGATTTTTCGCTGTGCACAAAAGAATCCCACTGGCTAACTTAAGGCAGAAAAGGAATTTGTTAAAAGGATACTGGGTATTACTTAATTATTAAAAGGATATTAAAGACAAGCTCCAGGAAAAAACCTGGAGATTCAAGTTTGTATTGTGGATTACACAGAGACAAATCTTAAAGTTATTTTGCAGAATGAGTGATCTATTGGGTTCATATATGGACGTTTGTATTCTTGACTATGCCCACCTTAGAACTTGGGTGTTGCTACTAGAACTACTGACTCTGGAATCTGGATGTAGTTATTGCTGCTACCGCCCCTGTGCTCACTAGAATAGATTCTGCATGTTCATTGTCATGGGGAAGTGCTCTGCTACTTGGCTGTGCTGAACATTTTACCATCCTAGAGACTAACTCAGAGATTTAAATAATGAAAACTCTACAGAAATGCAGTGGATTGTCTTAGGGTTGTAATCTTCTATTCACTGGAAATGTTCAAGTAGAAATAAGATTAACACTTATTAAGGGTTAGGGTATTTTAAAGGGGATTCTTTCATCACATAGGGTTTGAAATAGATCTTGTTAAATCATAGTTTAAGTCTGGGAAAAGTTTATGATATGTTTATTCTCCCATTTATCATGTTCCTTTCTTACTCTTCCCTCTGTTGATTTGCAAGGGCATCTGCTGGAAAAGCACTCTGTGAATGTCCCTTTCTAGGTACTAGTACAGGTCAATGAAGGTTCGATATAGGTTTGTGTATAAGAAGGTTTGTCCTATCACTTTCATACTTCGAACAATGACTTCTCACTTAATAAACCCAGAAGTAAAGACAAAGTATTATTGATGTTATGGACTTTCAGTTTAACATGTTCGATAGAACATAAACATTTATCTTTGCTTCATGAAACCCAATTAAAATCACAGAAGATTAATAAGTATATAAACATACATGGACAAAAAGAATGGGAGAAGAGAAGAAAGTAGATGGGAGATGTTCTTGATTTTGGAATATAGAGCAGGTGTTAAAGTGGTACCTAACTAACTCATACAACTCAATAGCAACAAACAAACAAAAAACCTAATTAAATAAATGGGCAGAAGGCAGATTTCATGATATACTACAAAGTTCTAGTAATTAAAACAGTATGGTACTAGCACAAAAATAGACACATAAATCAATGTAACAGAATAGCTAGCCCAGAAATAAACTCACACCTATATGGTCAACTAATCTATTACAAAGGAGGCAAGGATATAGAGTGGAGAAAAGACAGTCATTTCAACAAATGGTGTTGGGAAAACTGGACAGCTACCTTCAAAAGAATGAAACTGGATCACTTTCTTACACCATACACAAAAATAAGATTAAAAAGCATTAAAAACATATGTGTGAGACCTGAAACCATAAAACTCTTAAAAGAATACATGGGCAGTAATTTCTTGGCCATCACCCTTCGCAACATGTTTGTGGATATGTCTCATCAAGTAAGGAAAGAAAGAGTGAAAATAAACTATTGAGACTAAACCAAAATAAAAAGCTTTTGGATAACAAAGTAACCCATCAACAAAACAAAAAGGCAGTCCAGTGAGTGGGAGAAGATACTTGTAAATGATTTATCTGATAAGGGGTTAATATCCAGAATATATAAAGAATTTACACAACTCAACACTAAAAACTAAACAATCCAGTTAAAAAATGGACAGAAATCCTGAATAAGCATTTTTCCAAAGAAGACATACAGATGGCCAACAAACACATGAAAAGATGCACATCAGGTAAATGCAAATCAAAACCACAATGCGATATCTTCTCACACTTGTAAGGATGGCTAGTATCAAGAAGATACGAAATGACAGGTGTTGGTGAGGTTGTAGAGAAAAAGAAACCCTTACGCACTGTTGGTGAGAATGTGTGTACCACTCTGAAAAATAATATAGGGTTTTCTCAAAAAATTAAAAATAGAAATTCCAGATGATCCAATAATTCTGCTACTGGGTATTTACTCCCCCAAAATGAAAACAACAATTAAAAAAGATACATACAATCCTATATCAATTGCAGCATTATTTATGATAGCCAAGATATAGAAGCAACCTGAGTGTTCATTCATAGATGAATGGATAAAGAAGATGTGGTATATATATATACAATGGAATATTACTCAGCCATAAAAAATAATGAGATCTTGTCATTTGCAACATGGATGCACCTAGAGGGTATTATGCTAAGTGAAATAAGTCAGATAGAGAAAGGCAAATACCATATGACTTCACTTATATGTGGAAGCTGAAAAAATAGAAATGAAACAACCCAAGCAAAGAAACAACCCAACAGAAAACCAAACTCAATTACAGAGAACAAAGTGATGGTTGCCAGAGGGGAAGTAGGGAGTGGGATGAGTGAAATAGATAAAGGGGATTAAGAGGGTACAGATTTCCATTTATAAAATAAATAAGCCACAGAGATGAAAAGTACAGCATAGGGAATGTAATCAATAATATGGCAGTAATACTGTATAGTGACAGTGACCACACTTTCCGTGGTAAGCATAGCAGACTGTATACAGTTGTTGAATGACTATTTTTGTACTAATATAACATGATAAGTTAATTATACTTTAATTAAAAAATAAGCAAGAGAGTTGAATAGGCTTTTTTTTTTTCCAAAAAGGACCTACAAATGGCCAACAGGTATGGAAAAAAAATGCTCGCTATCACTAATCATCAGGGAAATGCAAATCAAAACCAGAGTGAAGCAATCACCTCACACCTGTTAGAAGGCTATTGTCAAAAAGACCAGAGACACTAAGTATTGGTGAAGCTATGGAGAAAAGGGAACCCTTGTGCATTATTGGTGGGAATGTAACTAGCATAGTCACTATGGAAAACAATATGAAGGTTTCTTAAAAAAACAAAAAGAAAGAAAGAAAGGACGGAAGGAAGAAAGAAAGAAAGAAAGAAAGAAAGAAAGAAAGGAAGAAAGAAAAATTAAAAAAGAACTACCTTATGATCCAGCAATTCCACTCCTAGGTATATATCCAAAGGAAATGAAAACACTATTTCGAAGAGCTATCTGTATCTTTATGTTCATTGTAGCATTATTCACAATAGCGAAGATAGGGAAACAACTTAAGTGCCCAGCAACAGGTAAATGGATAATAAAAGGTGGTATAATATATACAGTGGAGTATTATTTAACCACAAAAAGAACAAAATCCTGCCATTTTTGACAGTGTGGATAGACCTTGAGGGCATTATGCTAAATGAAATAAACCAGGCAGAGAAAGACAAATCCTGTATATTCTCACTTTTGTGTGGAATCTAAAAAATCTGAACTCATAGAAATAGAGAGTGTAATAGTGGTTTCCAGGGGCTGGGAGGTGGAGGAAATGGGGAGATGTTGGTCAAAGGGTACAAACTCTCAGCTGTAAGAGGAATATGTCATGGGGATCTAATGTACAGGATGGTGACTATAGTTAACAGTACTATATTAATACCTGAAAGTTAAAAGAGTAGATCTTAAATGTTACTACTACCCGCCCCCCCCAACAGACACACACAGAGTAATTATGTGAGTGGATGTAGGTGTTAACTACCCTTTGTGGTAATCATTTTGCAATATATACATGAATCAAATCATCACATCATACACTTCAACTTATGTTATATATCAATAATATCTCAAAGCTGAAAAAAAAAGTGTCACCTAAGTCAGATGCAGCAAGAAGAGTAAGCTGATTGATAGTCCTATATCGTATAGTTCTATGAAAAATGTCAGAAATTTCTGGCATCAGATAATTCTGGTGTGTGGTGTAATGTGGGCATAAAAACAGAAGGAATTATTTTAATTGGTAAATGGAATATTTAGATTTGAGATTTAGTAAAAATGGAAACAAGTGACACAAATCTTGAAAAAGAAAACTTTTAATATTAGGCTCAGAGAGTAAGAAAGACCAAGAATAAGGAGAAAGAAAATCACATGTTGTTAATAGTTCACTGACCCTTCATGAAGAAAAGTGAGCTCAAGTTTCAGAAGATGAAATATTCTTCAGATTTGTATATACCATGCAGAAGTCCTTATGCTCCTAGGAATTTGAAAAAAACAACAACTATTCTAGATATTTTAGCAAAGCTTTTGAAATAGTACTGATTCTGTTGAATTCATTCATTCATTTGTACATTCATCCAATAATTATATGTTTTCCCATTAATATAATCAGAGGCTGGGAATCAGCAGTAAACAAGATAGGCATTATCTCTATCTTTGTGAGGCTTACAGTCTTGAAAAGAAGACTAAATTTAGCCTTCTTACATAGCAAGTTCTTAGAGAGAAAAAAGGATGTGCCTCATAATGTGGTAGGTGTTTTAATATTTAATCCTAATAGAAACTCCATGAGGCTTTGTTATTGTTTTGGATCAGTGTAAAGATTAAATAAGTTGATGGGCATCCTTAGTTTAGTGCCTGCCACTAAATAGTCATTCAACAATTGTTACATATACTTAATCCTTTTTGTTGGTGTTGTGATTAGGTAGTTATGCTTTAGGACTGATGAAGGAAGTGAAATGTAAGGAGGTTGAGTACCATGCTCAGTGTCCCTTTGCTATCATGTGGTGGAATCAAGACTTGAATCCAAGTCTGTCTTACTCAAAACTGCATGCTCTCTCTATTATAAAAATTCTTCTGGTGCATTATATAAAAATCTACCTTTTCAGGTTGGCTAACTATTGCAATAGTGTTTATTCAATAATCTCTATAGAAAAATATGATCAGATTTTTATATTTGGGGAGACAGAGGGAGAGTCTTAAGCAGTCTCCGCACCCAGAGGGGGGCCCGACATGGGGCTCATTGTGTGGAGCTTGAGCTCATGACCCTGAGATCATGACCTGATCTGAAATCAAGAGTTGGACACTTAGCTGACTGAGCCGCTCAGGAGCCCTGTTAGTTGATGTTCCTATCTTCCCAAATAATGTGTGAAGTACCTCTTTCCACTATAGTAAAAATTCTATGTAGGAAGGTGAGGTTCTTTTTTAAAAACCATTTCTGATATGATCTGAATGTTTGTATCCCCTTAAAATTCATATGTTGAAATCCTAACCCTCAAGATGATGATAATAGGAGGTGGGCCTTTGGGAGGTTATTAGACATAAAATTAGTGCTGATTAGTGCTCTTATAAAAGAGACCCAAGAAGGCTACCTTGCCCCCCTCCACTATGTGAAGATACATGAGAAGTTGGCAGTCTGCAACCCCGAAGAAGGTCTTCACTAGTATCCAGCCGTGCCGGCACTCTTATATTGGACTTTCTGCCTCCAGAACAGTGAGCATAGATTTCTGCTGTTTATAAGCCATCCAATCTATGGTATTTTGTTATAGCAGCCCAAATAGACTAAGAGCATTTCCAAAGACAGGTTTCAGTGAGATTGAGAGCAGACACATGGGTCCTTATGGCACTGTATTACTAAGATTTGGTGATTAGGACTTCTGAAGCTGGAAGGCAGACTGGCAAGGTGATGTAGTGTAATTAGGGAGAATGAGACTGGAACCCTACTCAGAAGGGAAGAAAATACAGAGCAGAGCGAAGTAGAAACATTTTCATGACTGTCATGTGAGAAACAAAAGTGAATCCAATTGGTTGTAAGCGATTTATGTCTGTTTCTTTGATTTAGAGGATTTTAAGGAAGCCCAGAATCACTTATATTAAATCCACCAAATGTAAGATCGTGAGAGTAGATATTCTACCCAGACTTCACTCAGCTCTACCAGTAACCAGGTGTGAGAAAAGGTATTTAATTTTTTTGAGGCTCATTAGAGCCTCAATTTTATTGAGGCAAATTAGAGATACAACCTAGTTTTTCTTTCTCTCTCTCTCTCTCTTTTTTTTTTTTTTCTTGCGGAAGTGTTGTGAGGATGAATCAATGTAAGGCACATGAAAATCCCTTGAAAAGTCAAGCACCATACAAATGAGCCGTATTACTAGTAGTAGGTGACCCTTAACAGCCCCCCTCCAAACTACCCAGGAGGTCAAATGCCTGTATATCTTGATTTCTTGTATACTTTTTCTTTAAGAAAACCATCTTTTTTTTTGCCTCTGAAAAGCCATTTGATTTGGCTTTGAGGAAAGTAGAAAAGAAAAAAAAAAGCTGTGGATGTGAAGTACCAGCAAGAGTGCATACTGAGTGTCATTACTGTGTGTTAAAGTGATGTATTTTCAAGATAATAATAGGGGCTTACATTTGTTGAGAGTCTGATGTATAAATAGAAATTATAATAAATAATTTATATAGATTAACACATTTAATTCTCATAGCAATACTATGAGACAGGTGCTATTATTATCCTTTTTACCTGTGGAGAGACAGACATTGAAAGATTAAGCTTTCTGGGTCACAGAGCTATTAAGATGCCCAATGTGGTTTAGAACTCAGGCATTCTGTCTTTAGAGACTGCACTGCTAACCACTACATCATTCAGGCTTTGGTATTGAGACTATGGACTCTTGTTACTGATTTCCGTAAGCTCCTTGATACATGTGCAGATCCTTAGAAGGTAAACTTTTTAATAATTTTAATTTGGGGTATTTTTGGATATATATAAGAGTTGCAAAGATAGTGCACCATTCATATATACCCCTCACCTAATTGCTTCTAATATTGACATTTCACATAATTATGGTTCATTTAACAAAACCAAGAGATTAATATTGGTACTCTAGTTTGATTTCACTAGTTTTCTCTAATATTCTTTTTTTATTCTAGGATCCCATCCTGGACATTGCATTTTGTTGCATGTTTCCATAATCTCCTTTGCTTGGTGACACTTTCTTAGTTTTTCCTTGCTTTTCATGACCTTGACAGTTTTGAAGAGTGCTTGTCAGGTATGATATAGAATGTCTTTCAATTTGAGTCTGATGTTTTTCTCTTTGTTACATTTGGTTTATGTTTTGGGGGTAGATGAATACCACAGAGGTTAAATGCCTTTCTGATCTCATTGTATCAGAGGGTACTCGATGTTAACATGACTTATTGCTAGTGATATTGACCTTGGCCACTTGGTCAAGTTAGTCTTTGCCCAGGTTTCTCTACCATAAAGTTCCATTTTTTTCCTTTCTGTACTCTGTTCTTTGGCAGTAAGCCACTAAATCCAGTTTATATTCAAATGAAAGCAATTAAGCTTCAACTTCTGGAGGGGGTAATGTGTGTGTATGTATATAGACATATAATTTGGATTTCTTTAGAATGGAATATTGGTCTCTTTCTCCCTTATTTTTTTAATTTAAATATTTATATCAGTATAAACTCATATACTTATTTTAGATTTTGATTTATGATCCAATACTATGTTATTTATTTCATTGTTTATAATTTTTTTTAATGTTTATTCATTTCTGAGAGACAGAGAAAGACAGAGCATGAGTGGGGAAGGAGCAGAGAGAGGGAGACACAGAATCTGAAGTAGGCTCCAGGCTCTGAGCTGTCAGCACAGAGCCCGACACAGGGGCTGGGGGCTTGAACTCACAAACTGTGCATGACCTGAACCAAAGTAGGACACTCCACTGACTGAGCCACCCAGGCGCCCCTATTTCATTATTTATAATTTTAAAAAGAGTTTCTTCCTGACTTAAAAAAAAATTGGCTCACACTATTTCATAGCTTGACATCTGAAATCTATTTTGGGTGTAAATAGATTCTGGTCATTTCCTAGTATTAAGTGAACTTCATTTTTTTAGCACAAATAAAATAAGTTGTAATGAGCTTTATCTTATCATATTCTATCTTATCTGATCTTGGTAAAGCACAGAACATAAATTTACCCTCAACAATTAAAAAAAATTTTTTTTAATGTGTATTTATTTTTGAGGGGGGGGGGAGGGGCAGAGAGAGAGAGGAAGACACAGAATCTGAAGCAGGCCCCAGGCTCTGAGCTGTCAGCCCAGAGCCCAATGCAACCCTTCAACTCATGAACCGATCTGCGAGATCATGACCTGAGCCAAAGCTGGACTCTTAACCACTGAGCCACCCAGGCACCCCAAGTCCTTTTAAAAAGATATGAGGTATAAATAAATGGAACACAAATGGAATTCCTACATAATAATTGTCTTCAAACTGCTGAAGTAGACATTCTAATACCATGAAAATTTCTCCCTATTTTTTTTTCTAGGGGTTTTATAGTTTCAGGTCTTACATTTAGATCTTTAGTCCATTTTGAGTTAATTTTTGTATTATAGTGTAAGAGTTCATCTTAATTCTTTTGCATGTGGATATCCAGCTTTCCCAGAATCATTTGTTGAAGACATTATTTTTTTTCCCTGTTGTGTATTCTTGACACCTTTGTTGAAGATCATTTGACCATATATATGGGGGTTTTTCTGGGCTTTCTGTTCTGTTCTATTGGTCTTTGTGTCTGTCTTTATGCTGATGCCATACTGTTTTGGTAACTGTAGTTTTATAATATGTTTTTAAATTAAGAAGTGTGAGGCTTCCATCTTTGTTTTTCTTTCTCTTTTGCTTTTTTAGGAGCTTAGAGATTCCACATAAATTTGACGATTTTGGGGGACATCTGGCTGGCTTGGTCAGTGGACCATGTGACTCTTGATCTAAAGGTTATAAGCATGAGCCCCATATTGGGTATAGAGGTTACTTAAAAAAATAAAATTGTAAATTTTTTTTGAGGATTTTTTTTCCATTTCTGCAAAAAAAATTCTATTGGAATTTTGATAGGTATTTCATTGACTATAGATGACTTTAGGTAGTATGGACATTTTAATAATATTAAGTCTTCCAGTTTATGAACACAAATGCCTTTCCATTTATTTGCATTGTCTGTAATTGTTTTCAGCAGTGTTTTATAAACTTTCATTGTACAAGTCTTTCACCTCTTTGGTTAAGTTTATTCCTAAGTATTCTTTTGGATGTTGTTTTCAATGGGATTGTTTTCTTCATTTTCTTCTCAGATTGTTCCTTGTTAGTGTATTGAAAGGCAACTTTTGTTTGAGTGTTGGTTTTGTATCCTGAAACTGCTGAATTTTTTTTATTAGTTCTAATTGTGTGTGTATGTATGTAATTTTTAGTTTTGTTTTTTTTTTTTTTTTTTTTTTTTACATATACCATAATGTCATCTGCAAAGAGAGACAATTTTTCTTCCTTTTTTCAGTTTGGATGTATTTTAATTTCTTTTCTTACCTAAATGCTCTGGCTAGGACTACTATTTTGAATAGAAGTGGCAGGAGTAGACATCCTTCTCTTGTTTCTGATTTTAAAGGGACAACTTTTAGTTTTTCACTGTTGAATATGATGTTAGCTATGGGATTTTCATACATGACCTTACTATATTTAGTAGTTTTCATTTGTTTCTACTTTGTTGAGTGTTTTTTTACCATGAAAATGTTGAATTTTGTCAAATGCTTTTTCTACATCAATTGAGATGACTGACATGATGATTGTTATCAATTGAGATGATTTTTGTCCTTTCATCTATTAATGTGTTGTATTACATTTATTGATTTGCATATGTTGAATCATCCTTGCATCCAAGAATAAGTCCTACTTGGTCATGGTTTATAATCCTTTTAATATGCTGTTGAATTCAGTTTGCTAGTATTTTGTTGAGGATTGTTGTATAAATATTCATCAGGAATTTTCCTCCTTTATTCCTGCTTTCCTTCTTTTCTTTCCTACTCTTCCTTCCTTCCTTCCTTCCTTCCTTCCTTCCATCCATCCATCCATCCATACATCCATCCATCTTTGCTTTGGTGTCAGAGTAATGCTGGCCTGATACAATGAGTTTGGAAGTCTTTCTTCCTTTTCAATTTTTTTGAAGAGTTTGAGAAGGACTGACATTAATTCGTCTTTAAATGTTTGGTAGAATTCTATAGCAAAGCCATGGAGTCCTGGGCTTTTCTTTATTGGAAGGTTTTTGATTACTAATTCAGTCACCTTATAATTAATGTCTGTTCAGGTTTTCTATTTCTTCATGATTTAGTCTTGGGAGCTTGTATGTTCCTAGGCATTTATCTGTTTCTATTAGATTATTCAATTCGTTGACATAAAACTGTGCATAGTAGTTTCATAATCCCTTCTATTTCCATGGAATCAGTTTTAATGTCTCCTTTTTCATTTATGACTATGTTTATATGAGTCTTCTCCCCTTTTTTTCCATACTTAATCTGCCTAAAGTTTAGTTGACCTTTTCAAAACACCAACTCTTAGTTTTGTTGATCTTTTTCTTTTGTTTTTCTATTCTTGGTTTTATTTATTTCTATTGTAATCTTTATTATTTTCATTCTTTTGCTAACTTTGGATTTAGTTTGTTCTTTTTCTAGTTCCTTGAGATATAAGTTTAGGTTGTTGATTTGAGATCTTTCTTCTTTTAATTATATCTTATGGAATTGTTTTTTAAGTTCTATACCAGGATTGATTGTTTTATGTTCCATTATTACAATATTACAGTATATTGTACTTGTTTATATATTTACAGCTTTGTATTTTCATGTGCTTTCATATTGCTCTCAAGTGCCCATTTGATGTAACTTGTAGGTCCCTTTAGCATTTCTTGTAAGGCAGATGAACTCCCTCACATTTTATTTATGTGGGAAAGTATTTCTTTTTCATTTTTAAAGGACAGTTTTTCTGGGTATAGTATTATTGGTTGGCAGTTAACTTCTTTCACCACTTTGAAAACATCCCATTTCCTTGTGACTTATAAGGTTTCTGCTGAGAAGTTCTGCTGATAAAATTATGGGAACTGCCTTTTACATACAAGTTACCTTTCTCTTGCTGCTTGCAAGATTCTTTCTTGTCTTTGACTTTTGAAAACTTGATTATAGTGTATCTTGATGTGGGTCTGTCTGGGTTTATCCTGGTTATAGTCTTTCAAGATTCTTGAATTTGGATGTCTTTTTCCCATTATTTATCTTGGCTATCTTTTTAGCCATTATTTCTTCAGTGAACTCTGTCCCTTTCTCTCTTTTTTTTCTTCTGGTATTCTCACAATGCATATGTTGATCTATTTTATGGTGTCCCATAGATACCTTACACTTTATTTTTCTTCATTATTTCCTTTTGTTCCTCTGACTCAATAATTTCAAATGATTTGTCTTTAAATTTGCTCAATCTATCTTCTGTTTGATCAGGTCTTCTGTTGAACTCCTCTAGTGAATTTTCCATCCAGATATTTTATTCTTTAGCTCCAGAATTTTTTTCATAATTTCTTTTTGTTGATATTCTCATTTTGTTTTTGCATTATTTGCCTGATTTCATTTGTCTGTTTTTTTCTTATAGATCACTGAGCTTCCTTAAGGCAATTATTTTGAATTCTTTGTCAAGTAATCCATAGATATCTGTTTATTTTTGTGGATTCTGGAAATTTATTTTGTTCTTTGATTCAGCCATGTTTCCCTGTTTCTTTGTGTAAGTTGTGATTTGTTGCTGAGAGTATGTATCTGTGCAAACAGACATCTCGCCAGTATGAATGGACTGGCTTTGTACATGGAAGACTTTTACCAATCAGCCCAGCCACAGACTCATAGAGCCTCTGAAACCTTTTTGGGGGCATCACCTTTTTGGCATTGTGTGTGTAGTTTCCAAGTTAGAGACATTCCTGCCAGTTGTTTTCCCCCCTTGCTCATGATCTCTTGTTCCCTCTGGTGTCTATTTGTGGTATTACAGGTTCTCTGGTGCTACAGGCATAAACTGCCTCACTCTCTTTGTTTTAGCAGTCCCACAGTCATCCAAAATATGCCTGCTCTCTATCAGCTCCCCAAAACAGATGAGACAGGTAACAGGCCCTTGGGCAGCAGTCTGAGAAGTTGGAATTCAGGGTGCACAGTTTAATTTTTTTTCCTCCATACCAGGGGGAAGCCACAAGTTTGTCACCTTCTGTTTGTGCTGAGCTGTGATGGCCTTAGCTGCAGAATTGCAGGCCCTCTGATGCAGCAGCAAGCCACTCCCCTCCACTCCTTCACTTTCAGCAGCCTCCAGGCATCTAGGCAAGTAGAAACCAGTCCTTCAGGCAGTCCTCCAAAAAGTTGGATCTTTGATTTTGATTGTAGGTTCCACTTTTCTCTTTCCCTTAAAGGAAAAGCTGTGAGCCAATCTGAGCGATGCTAGCTTGGGCAGCAGTCATCTCATTTTTTATTTAAAAAAAAATTTTTTTAATGTTTATTTATTTTTGAGACAGAGAGAGACAGAGCATGAATGGGGGAGGGTCAGAGAGAGACAGAATCTGAAATAGGCTCCAGGCTCTGAGCTGTCAGCACAGAGCCGGACTCGGGACTCAAACTCACTCAAACTCATGGATGGAGAGATCATGACCTGAGCAGAAGTCGGACACTCAACCGACTGAGCCACCCAGGCGCCCCAGCAGTCATCTCATTTAAAGTGAAATGGCTCTTCTACCTGTTTCAATGTGTCTCTTCTCAGCTTTGTGTTCACCTGAGTACTTCTTAATTGGTTTCTGAAGTTCTCACAAAAGTCTTTTGTTTCATATACTGTTAATTCAGTGTCTCTGTGGAAAAGACTGGTGCTTTCTATTTTGCCATCTTCCTGATGTCACTCCAATTATAATGGGCTTTCTTAAAGTTTATGATGGGTTTCTACCAAATAGTTGATGCAAAGAAACTTTCTTGAAGTTATTGTTTACGCTGAAATTGAGGGAACTAATTGTCATATAATCCACAGTTTTTAATAGTGATTGCTGTTTAGTTTTATACAGATAGAAAATCTAGTTAGAATTTCTTTAAACTTGACTATTCTAGCAGTATTTTACTTTGAACTTTAGTAAGATGAACACTCAAGAGTTATCTATGGAAGAGTATCAGTTATAAGATTTGTAGCTTTTAGATGAAAGAATGAAAAAACCCAAGATCATTGTCTAAATGTAAAGGAGTTGTTCATCAGCTAGAGGGAAAAAAGATCTTGATTTAGGATATGAAAGGTGACTAGGGTTAGTTACAATTGCTAGGGTTTAACCACTTTGGGGATTATGTTAAAGAGAAAGAGGGATTTTATACTAGTTATAGGAAAAAGAAAATATAGAAAATCCAAATATAATATATCTTAGAATATGCACTTTTAAAAAAGTTAGTATGTAAATATTTAGTCTATTGCTGGAAGAAATTCTACACTGATTGAGAAACAGACTAGATGGTTAGACCAATATATTTTACCTTTAATTTCCATGCCTGTTATGCACATGTGCCAATTATAAGGTCAGTATTTTATTGCTTTGTCAAAGGTCATTAAAGGATCTGGGGAGAAGAGAGTAGAGTATTATGGATACAAGATGATTTTTTTCTATGTACAACAAGGTTACATTTTAGTATAGAATTCAAAATAAAAATTAAACCAATGACATAGTTATCTGCAATTATTAAATAAATGGTGACTCTAATTTTTCAAAACATCCCTCAAACAGAGATATTCTGAGTTATAATCACAGGTTTCCTAGGGAGTGATTTACTCTTTTCTTCAGGTATTTCTAAAGAGGTTTCTATGTAAAAATCTGTGAGTACATTCTAGTATCATTCCAGGTACATAGAGTGGATTAGCAGATTATAAAAAGAGTCTTCCAAAGTGCATTGTGCAAGATAATCTGTTTTGATTTGAGAAGATATTAGAACTTCCACAAATATTTTTGACATCATTCTTTTAAAAACTTTGTGTATGTTTGCATATCAATTCAAAAATTGTCTAGAATACATTAGAACATAGAATTATTTTAAAAAGTTATTAAGTGTATTGGAAAACTTTTTACAAATAAAAGTGTGTATTAAATTCAGTTCCATTGAGATACAAAGACTTGAACTTTTAGATTCTATCATAGCAATGACTTTTTAAAAGCAGTTTATCAAGGTGTACTTTACATACCATAAAATTCAGTCTTTGTAAACATATAATTTAATGATTTTTAGTAAATTTATTAAGTTATACAATGACCACAATAAATCAGATTTAGAGCATTTTCATCACCTACAAATTTCTCTAATATCAAATTTCAGTCAATCCCCATTCCCTGCATTTTCTGTCTCTATAAATTTGCATTTTTTGGACACTTCATATAAATTGAATTGTACTATATGTAGTCTTTTGCATCTGACTTCTTTCGTTTAGCATAATATTTTTGAGGTTCACCCATGTGGTAGTATATATTCATATTTCATCCCTTTTTATTGCTTAATAGAATTATAATATATGGATATACCACTTTTTATTTATCTACTCTCTAGTTAATGGACATTTTGATTATTTCCAGTTTGGGGCTACTATAAAGAATGTTGCTATGAATATTTGCCTAAGTGCATTTGGGTGAATATGTTTTTACTTATTTATTTTTTAAATTTGCTTTGTTAGATCTCTAGGTATGGAATTGCTGGATAGTATGTTAAGTTTTGTTTTTAATTATCTGAGACTTCATGTCCTTACTAACACTTTAATCTGTCTTTAAGACTAAAAGCCATTGTAGTGGGTAAATAGAGGTATCTAACAGAGGTTTTAACTCAGGTTTCCCCAAATAATTATTTTGTTGAACATATTTTTATGCACTTATTAGCCATTCTGTATCTCTCCTAAAATATCTGTTTAAATACTTCATCCATTTTTAATTGGGCTGTCTTTTAATTCTAAGCATTTTTAACATATTATGGATAAAAATCCTTTAAGAAATATAATCGGAAGGTATTTTCTCCAAGTCTGTAGCCTCTTTTTATTACATTAATGGAGTGTTTTGAAGTTGAAAGAAATTAATTTTAAGTAAGGTCATTTTATCAACTGTTCATTTTGTGCATTGTGCTTTTGTTTTCATATCTAAAAAACTCTTTCCCTAATTTAATGCACAAGATTTTATTCTTCGCTTTACTTCTAGAAGTTTTATAGCATTAGCTCTTATATGAGCTAATGGGTTATGATCCATTTGAGATGATTTTGGGTATAATAAAATAATAAAAGTAGGAATCTAAGTTGATTTTTTGACATATAATTATTTAAGTACTCTAGTACCGTATATTGAAAGACTTTCCTTTTCTGATTGAAGTGTCTTGGCACTTTAATTGAAAATCAGTTGATCATATATTGACTATATTTGGATCTCAATGCTATTCCATTGATCTAAATGTCTATTCTTATAAAGATATTATCATACTCTCTTGTTGTCATAGCTTTCTGGTAATTTTTTTTTTTTTTGTTTTTTTTTTAAGAAATAAATGAAAAATTTTTAATTCAAATAATTTTTTATTTTTTTTTAATTTTTTTTTGTTCTGGTAAGTTTTGAAATCAGATAATCTAAGTCTATTTTTGTAAAAAAATGTCTATTTCTATATAAATTTGGAGATTAGCTTGAAAACAGATCTACAAAATAGATTTCTTGAATTTCAATAGCAATTGGTTTGAATCTATAGATCATTGTGAAGAGAATTGCCATTTTAATATTAAGTTTTTCTATGAACATGTAATAGCTCCTTATTTATTTAGATCTTTAATTTCTCTCAGCAATGCTTTGTTTTTTGTTTCTGTCATATAACAGATTTTTTATGAGAAGTTTTAGATTCATACCAAAATTGAGCAGAAGGTATAGAGATACTTCTACTCCCATAGTTGTATAGCATCTCAAACTATCAATATCCCCTTGTAGAATGGTACATTTGTTACCATTGATGACCCTACACTGACACATCATTATCACTCAAAGTTCATAGTTTACATTAGGGCTTACTCTTGGTGTACTGTGATTTGGTTTGGTGTTTTGGTTTCTGTGTTTTGGACAAATGTATAGTGACCTGTATCCACCATTATAGTATCATATAAAATAGTTTCACTGCCCTAAAAATACTCTGTGCTCTGCCTCCTTATCCCTTCTTTCTCTCTAATCCCTGGCAACTACTTATCTTGTAATGTCTCCAGAGTTTTTCCTTTTCCAGAATGTCATGTTGGTTGAAGTCATGTAGTATGTAGTCTTTTCAGAACGCTCCTTTCATTAGTAATATGCATTTAAGTTTCTTCCATGTCTTTTCATGTCTTGATAGCTCATTTCTTTTTAGCACTGAATATTATTTTATTGTCTGGATGTACCACAGTTTATTTCACCACTCACCAACTGAAGGACATTTTGGTTGCTTCCAAGTTTAGGCAGTTAGACATAAAACTGCCATAAGCATCTGTGTGCAGATTTTTGTGTGTCATACATTTTTAACTCTTTTGGCTAAATACCAAGGAGTGTACTTGTTGGATTGTATGATAGGGGTATGTTTAGTTTTATAAAAAACTGCCAAATTGTCTTCTAAAGTGGCTGAACCATTTTGCATTCCTAACAGCAGTGAAGGAGAGTTCCTGTTGTTCCACAGTCTCACCGGCATTTGGTGTTGTCAGTGTTCTGCATTTTGGCTTTTCAAAAGGTATATAATTGTATGTCATTGTTGTTTTAATTTGCATTTACCTGATAACATATGACATCTAGTTTATTTTCATGTGCATATTTGCCATCCATATACCTTCTTTGGTAAACTGTCTGTTAAGATCGTTGGCCTATTTTTTAATCCAGCTCTTTGTTTTCTTATTGTTGAGTTTTAAGTGTTCTTTGTATATTTGGCTAACAGCCTTTTATCAAATATGTCTTTGCAAATATTTTCTCCCAATCTGTGGTTTGTCTTTTCATTCTCTTGGTAATATCTTTACAGAGCAGGAAATTTTAATTTTAATATTAAGCCCAGCATATCATTCTTTCATGGATTATACACTTGATATTGTATGTAAAAAGTTACTCGCAAACCCAGGGTCTTCTAGATTTTCTTCTGTGTTCTAGGAGTTTTATAGTATTGTGTTTTACATTTAGTCTATGATCTATTTTGGTTTACTTTTGTATTTTGTGATGGGTGTAAAGTCTGTGTCTATACATTCATATATATTTTTTGGCCTGTAGATATCCAAGTGTTCTAGTACAATTTTTGAAAAGACTATCTTTGGTCCAATGTATTGCTTTTACTTTGTCAAAGATCAGTTGATTATATTTATATAGGTCTATTTCTAGGTTCTCTGTTATGTTCCACTGATGTATTTGCTCATTGTTTTGCCAATACTACATTGCCTTTATTACTTAAGCTTTATAGTAAGTCTTGAAGTCAGCTTGCATTAGTCCTCCCACTTTGTTCTTCCATATTATGTCAGTTATTTTTGGCTCTTTTGCCACTTCATAAACTTTAGGATCAATTTGTTACTACACACAAAATAACTTGCTGGGATTTTGATTGGGACTGCATTGAGTCTGTAGATCAAGTTGGGAACAATTGACATCTTGACAATATTGAGACTTCCTATCAGTAAACATGGAATATCTATTTGTTTTGTTCTTTGATTTCTTTCACCAGAATTTTATAGTTTTCCTCATAAAGATCTTGTTCATATTTTCTTGGATTTATACGTAAGTATTTCATTTGGGGAGGTGCTCATGTAAATTATATTTTGTTGTTATATTATTTTATTTATTTTTTTAAGTGGGATCCACACCCAGTGTGGAGCTTGAGCTCACATCCCTGAGATCAAGAGTCACATACTCTACCAACTGAGCCAGCCAGGTGCCCCTAAGTATTGTGTTTTAAATTTAAAATTCACTTGTTCATTTCTTGTATATAGGAAAGCAGTTGATTTTTGTATGTTAATATTGTATTCTGTAAACTTGTAGTTGTTTATTAGTTTTAGGAGTTGTTTGTTGATTCTTTTTTGGATTTTCTACATGCTTTATAGGTTTTAATATACAAGTCTTGCACTTCTTTTAGTAAATAAATTTGCAAGTATTTTATTCATCTTGATGCTATTGATAATGGAATTGTTTTAATTTACTTTTGGATTGTTCTTTGCTAGTATAGAGAAATACAATTGATTTTTTGTGTAAATAAATATTTATTTTTTGTCCTATGACTTTGCTGAAGTTGTTTAATAGGTTTGTCTCTTTCTTTCTTTCTTTCTTTCTTTCTTTCTTTCTTTCTTTCTTTCTTTCTTTCGTCCTTGGAATATTTTAACATGCAGGATTGTCATCTATCAATACAGGCAGGTTTACTTCTTTTTCAGTAAAGGTGACTTCTATTTCTCTCTCTTCATCTCGTTCTCTCTTTGCTTCATTGCACTGAGTAGAACCTCAATAAAATGTTGAATAGCAGTGGTAAGTTTATATATTTGTGCCTTCTCCCCTACCTTGGTGGGGGGGAAGGTGAATTCACTCTTGCACCATTAGATAAATGATGTTAGCTGTAGGTTTTTTGTAAATACCCTTTATCAGGTTCAGAAGGTTCCTTTCTGTTTCTGGTTGTTAAAAGTTTTATTATGAATAGGTGTTGAAATTTGCTAAATATTTTTATTTATCAATTAATTATATGTCTTTTGTCCTTTTTTCCTACTAATATGGTGTATTACATTAAATGATTTCATATGTTAAACCAACCTTGGGTTTCTGGGATAAATCCCACTTGGTCATGGTGTATAGTCCTTTTTATGTTACTGGTTTCATTTTGTTAAATTTTCTTAAGGATTTTTGCTTCTATGTTCATTAGGAATAATAGTCTTTATTTCTTTTTCTTATGATATCTTTAAAAAATTTTTAAATGATTATTTATTTTTGAGACAGAGAAAGACAGAGCATGAATGGGGGAGGGGCAGAGAGAGAGGGAGACAGAATCTGAAGCAGACTCCAGGCTCTGAGCTGTTAGTACAGAGCCCGACAAGGGGCTTGAATTCACAGACTGAGACCATGACCTGAGCCGAAGTCAGTCTCTCAACCTATTGAGCCACCTAGGCACCCCTCCTTTTCTTATGATATCTTTATCTGTTTTTGGTATCAGAGTAATTGAATAGGTTGGAAAGTTTTCTCTCTTTTTAAATGCTTGTGAAGGATTGGTTTCTTCATTAAATATGTAAGAATAATTATTGAAGCTGCTGTTTAATTTTTAAAAATAAATAGGAGTATATTAAATCTTTGTTTATTTACCAGGAATGGCTTCACATTAAATACAGAATAGATTTCCAATTCCTTACCATGGTCTACAGGCCCAGTGCATAGGGGCTCTATGTATATCTATTCTCACCTTATACCTTATACTCTCTTACTTGTATGTTACACTCTAACAACATGGGCTTTTTTATGTACCTTGAACTCTCTAGTCTTATGGCCTTTTCACTTGAAGTTCTTTCTACTGCTTTCTTTCTTATCAGTTATACCATAGCTTAGATGTAATTGCCTTGTTCTTCTCATCCATTCACCTTCATTGCTGCCCCAGTGACCCTCTAGCATCTTAATCTGTTTTCTTTTTTCCCCAGTACTGTTTATTATTTGAAATTATTTATTTATTTGTACATTTAGCATTTATTTTCTGTCTCTACTCCCTAGACATAAGCTCTGTAAAGGCAGATATCTGGCTATTCTCCTTTATTGCTACATCTCTTGCACCTAAACAGTCTGTCACTTAGTGAAGCCTCAATCTTTGTTTGTATAATAAATGAATGAAATGAATTATCTCAGGATCTTACGTGAATTTTGGAAATCTGATTAGTGTGCTCTTTCCTGATATCCCTTAATTAAAAACCTTAAAAGTAGATCAAATAACTTGACAAGTAGAAATCATCAGAGATCTATTTTTGTTGGTAAATAGCATTTACAAAAGTGCAGTTTCAGTGTTGTCATATGAGGAAGCAGAGATTTGGTTGGGTTCCTTAGACTCCATCCCTTCCTCCAACAATGAAACTAATTAAACCTATAATTCCCTGTGCTTATTTTAAAGATCTCAAGAGATAAATATTCTGTAATATCATTTTGTGGCCTGTAGTAACCTTAGGTACATTGAAACTGGGTTTTCTTCCTCATTTTCTTCACTTGTTGAAATATGTGAGCCTCTAATAGAAGATACAGGGCAATTCTCATCTTCCTAATGAAAAGATCACCTGAATTTTTTGGCTGATTTAAAATTTTAGGCTCCTAGAGATGTAGATGAAGCCATGTAATATCTCCTTACAATATTTTATTTAGAAATTTAGGTTTGTTTATTTTTAAAGCATTAATTACTAAATATTGATTTTTTCCATTCTCACATATCATGGAGTTATTGTATTCAAATATATCTCAGTCATCTACCACTTTCCTGTTTTTATCAACATTCCCACCTATTTTTTGAGTCATCCAATACTACTTTATAATAGATTTCTGAAGTATATCATCTTACCTTTAGTATAGTTCGAGATACAGTAATTTTGCAATCCAGCATTGATACCATGCCTAAAATTCTATTTCAAACTACTAGTAATTATTTCATAACATTATAAAAGTTTTATTTCTATTCACTCCTTTTAATATATATTTGTTAATAAATCACTTTGTATAGGTGAATGCTGCATTTGTTTTTGTAACATGATCTTTAAAAAGCTAGTTTCCTTGGCCATAAATGTGTTCAAATTGTGAGAGCCTATTCCAGGTGTAATTACTGAATTTGCATTTGATTTTGTTTCTTTTCATTGTTTTTGTTTGTTTAATCAATCCCATGAGTTGACATATTTAAGCATGCCAAATTAGCATAGATTATAGGCTAATGCGTCTTTCCCAAGCTATACTTGGTTGCTTAAAATAAATATTAAGAATGCCATTAATATAAAAGATTTTGAAGGCCCTCTCAGGTATATTGTGTCTTTTTTGCATGAGATCGTTTGGGGAGGGAGTGGGGAATCATGCTTTGAATTTGGCCAGATAAGAATTTTAAAGAATTTTTCTTTTCCAGTTTTCAAATTTCCAGGAGTATAATAGGTTTTTTTTCCAGTTGAGTGAAGATTTTTTTCTCTTATTTGCTTTTGAAATCTGTGAATAAATAATCATTTTATTTTATGTGATTTCTTATTTTTCTGTTAACCACCACTGTGACGAAAGGTTCTGAATTGGTGGTACATTTTTGAAGTGAATTTCAACACTGTATGCTTTGTGAGAATATAAGATCTATAAGAGTTGACCTATCTTAAAAATTGACTAAGAGCAGATCAGTGACTTATTTTAAGTATAAATATTGTATTTGACCTATTACGGTTAGTTTTGTATTTTTAGGTGTGTAATTCAAATTTTAGTTAAAGTAGGAAATTTCAGCATGTGTCAGAATTTCTTTCCTTTCTAAGGCTGAATAATATTCCATCGTGTGTGTATTTGTGTGTGATACGCATACATGCCCCATTTTATTTATCCCTTCATCTGTCAGCTGACATTATGCTGTTTGCACTTTGAGCTAATGTGACTAGTGCTGCTCTGCATACTGGTATACAAGTATCTGAGTCCATGCTTGCAACTTTCAATTTGTTTGGGTATCTACCTAGGTACAGGAAGCATTTTATCATTAGGGAAAAAAAATGGAAGGAACAAAAAGAAAGCTCCTACCTTCTAGGAGTTCTCATCCTTAAATCCATGGATAGAATTCAGGAGATATGTAAACATGGCTGTGAGAAAAATGACATCTTCATGGTCACTAACATACAACTGAAATGTAATCTTTACTTCAATGATGACTGTAGGTTGATGCTGCGGTGGCATTAGCAGTACCTCTGACTGGGTCACCAGTAGGAATCACATATTGTTTTCATATCCCATTATAGTCATTGTGGGTATCTCAGAATATCATTACATTTGTCACTACTCCAAATTTATGGTAGTTATCAGACCTAGAGCTAGATCTTGTTATTTAATGCAGTAAGTAGTCATCTTTTGCTCCATCACAGATTTTAAGAAATATTTTGATAACTTTTTCAGTATGATCAGTCCCCTTTGCAATCCCGTGAATTTATTTTACACATTTAGGAAAACTACTCTAAGGGGTCCAGATTCTTCACTGGAGAGCCAAAGGTTCCAACGCAAAAAAAAAAAAAAAAAAGTTACTACTTTTGAGAGTAACAATTGGCTGAGAAGATTGATCTGAATGCATTTTCTCTTTTGCAGATTCATCGTGATTTGCAATGGTGTCTCTTGGCCTCTGAGCTGACTGACGCATTATTGTACTTGCTAAGCAAACTCATCTCTAATTACTACATGTCTGTATAATTCATTATTTGAAATTGGAACTTGATAAAATACTTTTAAGCATTTGAAAGATTTTCTTCTTTCTTTCTTTCTTTCTTTCTTTCTTTCTTTCTTTCTTTCTTTCTTTCGTGATTTTAGCTTTTCAAGGAAAATGCTGTGAAACTAAACCTTCAATTGTTTTCTTGCACTATCTAAGCAAATTGCTTAATGGTTAATATATCAGTTTTGGAATACTGCACAGCAATTCTTAGGCGTTTCCTCCACCTTTCTTTATTTAAATTTTAGCTGGTTAGAGTGGTGCTTCTCAGACTTGAATGTGCAGATGAATCACCTGGGGGTCTTGCTCAAATGTAGATTCTGAATCAGGTTTGTAGTTAGGCCTGAGGTTCTGCATTTCTAATAGGCTCCCGAGTTTTACTGCTACTGCTTATTTCAGATGACACTCTGAGTAGCAGGGTTTTATATCATAAAGAAATATTCCAGGGCACTTGGGTGGCTCAATTGGTTAAGCATCTGATTTCAGCTCAGGTCATGATCTTGCGGTTCGTGACCCCCGTGTCGGACTTGTGCTGACAGCTCAGAGCCTGGAGCCTGCTTCGGATTCTGTGTCTCCCCCTCTCTCTGCCCCTCCCCTGCTCATTCATGCTCTGTCTCTCTCTGTCTCTCAAAAAATAAATACATGTTAAAAAAGATTTTTTTTTAAGAAACATTACATGCAGATTAAGCTACTTCAGAGCACTGTTCCTTGACCATTGCTTGGAATCTATACTGATTATTTACTATCTTCTGCATTTAACTTCGTGTGCTGAGTTTAATCCATGATGGACTGATTGTCCTTATAGCCTTGTAGGAGATTTGCAAGAATGTTAATGGATTGAACCTGTGTACACTAGTGTATGTTCTTTAGAAAGCCTTATCTCGGGTGTCACAAGGAATCCATATTTAGGGACTGTGTGAATATTTATTTTGATCTGGTTAATACACAGACAGTTTCAAAGTTCTAAATGATAAAGTAAGTATTTGGAAAAAATTATCTTAGACCTTGGGTTTTAGGACCTCCCTTCCTCCCCCCAGTCCAATCAAGTAGATAGAGCAATTAAGATACAGTAGTATGTTTACATGCAGTTGGAGACTATCTGGTGCTTTGGCAATTTCAAAAATATTTAAATGTCTACTCCAGGATATTTGTTTCCTTCTTTTTTTTTCTGCCTTCCTTTTTCCTCCTTTATTCTAGGTTGTACTTCTGAGATGGTTTTCTACAGTAGAGAGAGGGGAAGAAAAAGCATATGAAGGAAGATAAAGGACCAGTGCTTGGGACTACACTCGTTAGTTCTAGGCATATTTTTTTAATTGAAAAATTCTGCATGCAGTTGTAAGGAATATTATGTAGAGACGCATCTACACTGTGGATATAAATGAAGTGACTACCCAGATGAGAACAAATAGAGGCTATTTATTTGTTCCAAGCTTCCTAGCCAGCCACCATCACTTGAATTCAACAGGTATTCAAAGACAGGCAGGGGAGTAGCAAAGCTTTATGGTAGAAAAAATGGAAGATCCCCAGTAGCTCTGGCTGGAGATTGTTGGCAGGAGGAAACTGGAGGTGGGTTAACTGGAAGCAGGGTACATTGGGTGTTTGGTTTGGAGGGCATATGTGACTTTTACTACTTGATCCTTATTTGGAATGGTGGCAAAAATTCAGGAAAATGGAAGTTACTGAATAAATCTGGACTATTCTGGGACAATTGCTGCAAAAGTTTGGTTTCCCATGGTGGTTGCTCCAGAGGTTATGGGTCAGAGTTCTGTTGTCTGACATTGTCTTGCCATTATCTATTTGAAATATAGTCCCTCAACACTTTATTTAGTTTCTCCCAATGTTAACATTTTTGCCAAACTATGATATAATATCACAACCAGGATATTGACATTGCTACAATCTACTGATCTTATTCAGATTTCTCCAGTTTTATTTATACTCGTGTGTGTGTGTGTGTGTGTGTGTGTGTGTGTGTGTGTGTGTTTAGTTCTATATAATTTTATCACATGTGTAGGTTTAGGTACACCACCATAGAAAAGACACTAAACAGGACGGTTCCATGACCACAAGGATCTCTTGTGTTGCTGTTTTATAGTGACACCAACTTCTTTGCCATCTTTAAACCCCTGCAACCACTGATCAGTTCTCCATTTGTGAAAATTTGTCATTTCAGAAATGTGTAATATAATGTATAATATAAATGGAATTATGCAGTACGTGACCTTTTGGGACTGGCTTTTTTTTTTTTTTTTCATTCAGCTTAATCTTCTGGAGTTTCCTTGTTTGCTTTCAAAACCATTTTAATTACTCATGTAATACATGAATAAATTCTCCTTGTGAAGCATTAAAATAGTTAAAATAAGGTTAAAGTTTCCTTTAACTAAAAACACTTTGAATTCTCATCTCCTCCCTTGAAGCAATTAAATATTTAGTCATTCTAAAATTCTATATATATTTTTATGTATAATATATCATATATATATTTAGAATATATATATATCCTATATATATTTTTTTTTTCAAAATTCTGTTGCTTCAAAAAAGCTTCAGTGGATATCCTTGTACATACTTCCTTGTTTGTTTCTGCCAGTTTTTTGTTTGACACCTAAAAGTGGTATTGTTGGGTAACAGGAAATGTACAGTGTAGATATTGCCAACTTTTCCTTCAAATTGGCAGTACCTATTTACATGCCTAGTTGTACCCCAAAATGAACATTCCCTCAGATTGTCCAATGTCTGATAGATTTATAACTTAATTCTTTTCTGCCAGTCATCTAAATGAAGAATGCTATCTCATTCTTGTTTTAATTTATATTTCTCTGGTTAATAATAAGTATCTTTAAAAAATGCTTGTAATCATTATTTGCCCTATTTATAATTCCTGTCTTGTGGTGTTCTCTTCATGTTCTTGTTCTAGTTTTCTACTGGTTAGTTATCTTATTGCCTTCTCGTTTATTTTGGCTAGTTGTCTTATTTTTCTTCTTGATTTAGAAGAGACTTTAAAAACAATGTGTTCCGCACACTAATTCATTGTTTACTGTACATGTATGTATACATACACAGAGTTTTATTCTATAACGAGTCTCTTAGCACATTCAGTTTTGCCATTTTAAATTTGATGTTCAATTTATCACTCTTTTTGTGTCTTTTAATTTTTTAAAAATTTATTTTTTTAATTAATTTTTAATTGTTTTGAGGGAGAGAGTGTGTGTGTTCATGCAAATGAGTAGGGGAGGGTTAGAAGGAGAGGGAGAGAGAGAATCTCAAGCAGGCTCCATGCCCAGCATTGAGCGTGATGTGGAGCTCGATACCAACCTGAACCCAAACCAAGAGTTGGTCGCTCAGCAGACTGAGCCACCCAGGCACCCCTCTTTTTGTGTCTTTTTGGAGAAAGTCTTCCTCCTTCTCATTTTTAAACCTTACATTTTCTCAAAGTGGTGGGATATTTTGTGTTTCCCAGGCTTCAGGGCACGTTTTCCCAGGTATATGTTCTGGTTCAGGTCTACTCTGGTTGCTATCTTAGCTATGGTGTTTTCTTGATCTTTTCATCTAAAGTGTCTTGACTTATTTTTGATCACTTTGAGGATGTTGCAAATATTACTCATCAAGAAGAGAGAGTTACCTTATATTCCATTCCAGTCTCATTTCTTTGTGATTCACGTGGACAACTCCACCTTCAGAAAAGCCTGATAACATTGAAAGTACATAAAATTCCAAAGACAGAATTTTTAAAGATACTGGATATGTGAATAATAAATTCCAGAGGAATGTCAACAACTAAACATCCAGATAGATTTTAATTCCTCTCAAGACAGATCAATAAAGACAAACTTGATGATTATAGGTATGGCTGATTTTGAGCTATCCCCTTAAAACCAACTTGCTATCTATTTTCTTTAGAAATGAAAAATTGCCTGACTTTTACAGTAAACGTTACTTAAAGAAAAATTTGCCCTATAGTTTTTGGCCAAATATCGGGGGTCAGATGAGCCTTTGGAAGCTAACAACTTTGGCAGACCCCCAGAGTTTAATAGTATTAACGTTTTAGTTTTGCAATAAAAGTTTAAATTTATTTAAATTCTCAAATAGATTATGTCATTTGAAAAGATAGGATAATGGCAAAAGGAATATAACAACCTTGAGATTTTTAAATATTGATTTTGGAAACATTTCACACTAAAATCATTTAATATAATAATTAGTTGATCCAGTTTTTCTTCCCATTGTATTCATAATTCTTACGGATGTATTTTAAAGCATAATAGGTTGCCAGCAGGAGTTTAAGTAGTAAAAATAAAGAATGGATGTCATTATAATAATTTTTTTGGGGGGGGATTTCCTCCAACTCTATTTCTGTATTCAATAAATGTTTATTTGTGCATTTATAGTTATATTCATCACTATGCCTTTTACCTAAATTTGTTTACTATCTATAGACTCAAGTATAACTGCTAACACATTTTCACTGAGAGATGACAAATTTGTTATTTTTATACTCCAGTTGTTCTTCTGCATTCCCTAATTTTGTCAATGGTGTCACCATCCATTATTCACTTAAATAAGAAAACTTCCTGTTATATTTGGATTCTCTTCCTCATCTCCCATATCCAATCAGCTGCCATGTCTCTGATTCTGCTTTTTAATTTCCAAAATGATCTTTTCTCCATCTCTGTTACTATTGCTAGTTTTCAAACTGGCTCCCTACCCTGTGTTCTCATCTCAACCCTCACCTAACTCAGCTGTCTTGTATTTCATTTTAGTCTAGGTTTTCCCCTAAAGCTGATCCTGAGAACAGGGCTCTTATGCAGGTGGTTTATTTTGGGAAGTGATCCTAAGGAACATGGGTGAGTGACTGAGAAGAGTGAAATGAGCAAGAAGGGAATGGTGATCCATGGATGTGCTATTGGGCTGAGTTTCACTGTGGGTGTTTAGGGTTCTATCCTGCTAAGCAAATGCTAAAGAGCCCTGTAGAACATTCCCCAGAATTTTATACCCACAGGATGAAAGAGGGGAGTATTTATCCACTAGCTTTCATCTCCCTCTGCTCAAGATTTGGTTAATAGGTATTAACTTGTGCCTTTCCAGTTTAGTTGGACAGAGCTAACATGGGGCACAGCAGAGAAGTTTGATTACAGAAAGCAAGAGAGTAGGGCTGGCTTTGTGGGTGTATTATCTGTTAGTGATCTGTGAGGTCACAGGGCGCCAGACTTTGAAGGTCCTAATGCTTTCTTTAATGGTATGCTCTCGTTGTTTTGAAATTCATAATTAGTTATGAACAAGAGATCTCACATTTTCATTTTCTACTAGACCCCACAAATTATCCAGTCATTCTTGCTAGAGACAGACAGTGGCCCTGAGATAAAGGTCTGCCATAACAAAAGTTGTAGTGAAAATTTTAGCCAAGAAAATGTGAAGTGAGGCTTAAGAGGTATCTAACACATATTCTGGGTAGTGTATCTATAACTGTGTTTCTACTCAGGAATGTATTAAGCAGGATGATCTAGCAAAGACCAATAGCCATCCTGCAAAGGAGAGTCCAAGGCTTGTTCTTCCAAATCTATTCAGAGCATGTAAGCCTGGGGCCTCTCTCCCAGAGCAACTTTGTAGCCTGTAATTCAGGCCTAGTGACCACAGTGTGCTGGCCACTCAGGTTAAATGTAAGAATGAGGGCACAAGGATTTTCTGATAACCCATCTTTCCCTGGCACCTGCCAATTTTGACTTGAAGGGCTCATCTTCAACTTCAGCTGGGAAGAGAGTCCACCCAGGGTGAGGAAGTAGGTTTAGACTGGTGGGCTGGGAAGTACACCATTTTTGTTTGCCTTTTTTTCTTCTCCAGTGTGGTGATTCTGTTTAACCCTGGGCTTTGAGGGAAGAAGGAAAGTGCAATCACCAAGAAGTGATATAGGCTATTTCCTAGTAAGTATGCCCTTTCTATAACATCTTTCTCTTACCTCCTGCATCATTGTAAGGAATGTAAAGGAAAAGGCAAAAAAGGTCTTTGTGTGAGTGTATAATCTGAAGTGCTGTATCCTCGACCCTGTAATTTTTTTTAAATGTTTTGAGAGAGAGAGAAACAGAGCACGAGCAGGCGAGGGGCAGAGAGAGAGAGAGAGAGAGAGAGAGAGAGAGAGAGACAATCGGAAGCAGGCTCCAGGCTCTGAGCTATCAGCACAGAGCCTGATGTGGAGCTTGATCCCACAAACCATGAGATCATGACCTGAGCCGAAGTCAGTCGCTTAACCGGTAAGCCACCCAGGTGCCCCAACCCTGTAATATTTTTGCTGGGCAAACACTATTGTCAGCTCTTAAATATCTACGATCTTAGAATGTTTTGATTGATTCTAAGATAAACATTTGTTTTTAAGAAACTAGGAAGCACAAAACAAAAAGAATATATTTTCTCTTTAAATGAGAATTACCCCACAGGTTAGGGACATGCCAAATTTTATTTTTTTTATGGTTGTGAAAACTGTAATGTAGTAGAGTGTAGTGCATAGAAGGTTACTAACTTTTCAATTAGAAGAACATCTAGCACACTAAATATGAGCATGAGCCCAGTTTGATGTTTTGCTCTTTGAATTGGCAGTATTATTTTGGAATTTCAATTGTACCAGAAATGTAGGAAATCTATCAGTTCCTTACCTTTCTCTCCTTTTTTTTTTTTTTTTTTTTTGAGTGTGTGGCTATGAAGAAATGGGAATGACAAATTGTAATTGTTTAGGCCTCTTTAAAGAACAACAGATGCCAAAAATTTCTTTTCCAGTCAAAAGAGCAATAGTAACTACTTTTGCTCAGATTATGGAAGTAGTTGTTATTTAGGTGTTTTTTTTTTTTGTTTTTATGAATGTCTCTAGCTGTTTACATGTATTCAGGTTACAAGTAAATCATTGAAGAGAAAGGTCAAAGGATTTAATAAGATTTTGTTCATGCTAATATGTACAAACCATGTGTTTAGATTCCTTTTCAGAGTACAAATACAAATGTTACTATGTGTATAGACATATAAATAAAAATAAGAATGATTCAAACATATGGATATGAGAAGTTATTTTTTTTGGTGTTTTTGTTGTTCTTTCTCTACAGAGGCATATAGCTACACTCAGCTGAACACTGGATTTTTCTTTGTGTCACTGTTGTAAATTAACTTATTGTGATTATCTCCATGAAAACTGATGACAAATTATTTTTGAAAAATGTAGATACATTCATCATCATCAGCTGTGATCAGCTGCAGTAAAGATGCCCTTTGAAAATGAAGTGTTCTGAATTAAGATGCTTAAAAAGTACAAATAACAAAAACCAAGTGACAAAACCCCCAGCTTTTCAAACTTGGTACATGAATGTGTCCATTTTTAATGAAGAAAATGAGGCCAGCATCAGTTGGGGACTTTCTGAAGGACACATTGTCCTGTACCAATTAGTGATTTTCAGTGAGAGGAGGCCAGAAGACGGTGGCACAGTCCTTCGTCCTACTGCCAGGTGGCGCTGTGCAGTAGTTGGTGCAGTCTTCTGTAAGGCATAAAATATCTGCTCCTACCCTAGTTGTACTGCTGACCATAATAACTGAGTCTATTAGAAGTGTGAAAATAAACTTATTTTACAAATTTCTGAGTCATTTCAATATAACTATACTTAAATAGGTCTTAATCTTTACATTTAGTGAGATTCTTCTGTGGTTAGTGAATGCATCTTAAAGAGTGAATAAAAGACTCATGGTTTCCAGAATGCACTAACGTCTTTCATTATAAACTGGTGCCTCATGCCTTCTAAATACTCTGCTTTGAATATAAATAAAGCAGTATTAAAAATAAAATGCTTCTGTTGCCAATAGAGTGCTTTTTTACTTTGGAATAGTCAGACTGGAAGGAATTTGAAGGCAATGAATAGAGGAAATATAGCATTAGTTTAACATGTATAAGCATACACTTAAAAATACATATATATATTTAAAGAAAAGCTTTCTGTATATTTTTTTTCTTCAAAGCAAGTATATGTTTGCCCATTTTCTTCCCCTAAGGATGATTACAATCATGCTTAAAATGGTCAATTTTCTGGTTGATTATTTTCTATTTCAGCATGATGTAATTAGAAGTTTTTTTCTTTGTTATTATAATGACCTGACTTTAAAGTTACTCCAAATTAATCTTATATATAGAAAGTTTCTGAGACTAGTGCAGGTGGCATACATCAGATGAAAAATTGTTTTAAATGTTGGATTTCTTCTTTTACCATTACAAATTTAAATCTCCAAAATGTTTAAATGTATAAGGTATATCTGTTTTAATATGAAACACTTATTAGAAATATGAGTCAATGTTAGCGTTTTGGTTTTAAGAGATGGCATCTAAAAGATGTGAGCATTTTTGCAATTTTTATGAAATAGGACAATTTTTCCAGTTGCCAACCATCTTATCTCTTCATGTTAGTTATGTAGGCACTACAGTGAATAAACAGTTTAATTTATGGATGTATCTTGATTGTAGTGATATTTATGAAGGTCTCTAGTTTATAGAGAAAATTTCTAGAAAGGGAGACATGTTTTAGCAATAATTATTAAATTTCCCATACAAAGTTTATCATGACATTATAAAGAAATCATACTAGTATGAATCCCAGATTGTGTGTTAGTTTTTTGGTGTTTGGAAAAGTAAATGTTTTTTTAATTGAATATTAATTGATAGGAATATATTTCTTAAATGTGTTCTTATCAAAAATCCATACTATGTTTGCAATAAAATCAAATAGAGATTGGACGAGAGCTGTGGCTTCAAGGAGTTTTTAGTTAAATAAATGCCTGAAAATCCTATTCAAAAGGAATCACAGAATTAAAGGATGCTTATTACACAGTTACTGAGAACAATACAAATATTTTAGGAGAGAAGTTAAACAGAGTACTGACAAATCCCTATGATATGCCACTTAAATTATGTTTTCAAGAATATATAAGGGCATGGAAAAATGCTTACCATTTATAACTGGGGAAAAAGATAGGTTATAAAATAGTATATAATCTATATCTCTGTAACATATGATGAATCTAATTGCATGTATAATTATGATAAAATATATATTTAAAGCATTTCAAAGATTTTTCCCCAATATATTAAAAGCAATTATTTCTGGGTAGTAGGATAATGAATGATTTTTTTTTTTATATTGTGGAAATTTTCTTCACTACATGTATTAGTTTCATAATATGAAAAATGCATTTTATTTTATTTTTTATTTTTTAACTTTTTAAAAACTTTACTTATTTTTGAGAGAGAGAGAGAGAGAGAGAGAGAGAGCGCGCAAGCCTGAGCAGGGAAGGGGCAGAGAGAGAGGGAGACAGAATCCCAAGCAGGCTTCGTGCTGTCAGCACAGAGCCCAATGCGGACTCAGGAACTGTGGTATCACTACCTGAGCCAAAATCAAGAGTCAGCTGCTAAACCGACCGAGCCACCCAAGCACACCATCCCCACCCCCCACGCCAAAATGCATTTCATTTCAAAATAGCAACATACATAAATAGTATTAATAGTATTAATGTTAAAAAGTGTTTACACAAACATTTTGTTGTCAATATGTTTTAGGAAAGTAGTGAAAAATCAAGTTATTTCCAATGTTACTGATTATTATCTTCCTATTTCCCCCAAACCCAGACAATATCCAAATGGTTCTATTTTCTATAATTAGACTTTTAAAAACATCTTTAGCTGTAATAAATTTTTATTGGCTTGATAAGTGAATACCTTGTATATAGTTTTAGATGCATGCTTAATTTTGTCTTTATCATGAGCTCTGATTTATAATACAATTGACGCTTCAAAAACACAGGTTAGAACTGCGTGGGTCCATTTATATGTGTATTTTTTCCCATAAACACAGTATAGTACTATATATTTTCTCTTTCTTATGATTTTTGTAATAACATTTTCTTTTCTCTAGCTTACTTTATTATAAGAATACAGTATATAATTCATGTAACATACAATATATGTATTAATCAGCTCTTTATGTTATAAGTAAGGCTTCTGGTCAACAGGAGGCTATTAGTAGTTTAATTTTTAGGGAGTCAAAAGTTGTACATGCATTTTCAACTGTATGGAGTGCGGGTGCCCCTAACCCCCATGTTGTTCAAAGGTCAACTGTATATAGGGGAAATGGAGATGATAGATAGCATGAATTTATGTGGCTAAATAAATTCCCTTGAACAGTGGTTCCTAGGTTGAGTTTTGTGACTAACTGATATAATTTACTGAGCACTGTGTGCCAGGCATTGTGATAATAGTGTTTTAAATATTTTCTCTGGATTCCTATGACAAACTCATGGGTTTGGTATTGCTATTTCCATTTTACAGAGAAGTAACTGAAGCTCAGAAAGTTAATGGTCCACCCAAGGTCACAGGACTAGTTAACTACAGAGGAAGGATCTGAAACTAGGTCTTTTAGATTTAAAATCTGTTTTCCTCTAATTGTAAGTCAGTTGTTTGACCATATAGACAAATTAATTTCTGGGATTCAATTATTTTCTCATCTTTAAATTGAAGGACTTGGACAAGGTGGATGGGGCTCAAAGTTTTCCTAATAAAGAGCTACTTTTAGTATTTTTAAAATTTTATATTTGATTTTGGGACCTAATAAGAAAGGGTCCAAGTTGTTGAGGGTAGAAACAGCTGGAAATTGACAAGATGTAACTTTTAAATTACTGGTAGATGGGAATTGACTGTGGGGTTTCTGGGTCCTCCAAGAGACTATAAGACAATAATAATTTGTGATTCTAAATGTAAATTTTTCTGGCTAAAATACATGCTAATTAACCTTCTAATTAAAAAAATACATATTTAAGGTCAATTTTAAAGAGAGTCTAATAACAAGGTTTAACAGTAGTGTGAAGGATTTGTTGTAACTGAGTAAGAGCAGAATTACTTATTTGTTACAAAAAGACCAATAGCATTTAAAGGAAACAATTGTCAGGTTGAGAACAATTCATCATAGTGAAATAAAGTAATGCAATGAAAGGAGAAATAATAGAATATCATGATGGGAGCATGGACTCTATATTTGAAAATATTTTGCTCAGAGCACTTTGATACCAGGAACAGATGAAGTGAGTGACCTCACGGGGCTTTTCTAATTTCTGTGATTCCATAACAGAGCACTCTGAAAGTACCTTGCTTATGACACTTCTGGATTTACATTTTACCACGTAATGAACTGCTGAATGATTTTGGTCGAAACAGTTTCCCTATTATTGCACGAGTCATCTCATTATCGAATGGAACAACCCCTGTGTGCTTCACAAAGCTCAAAACCGGAACTTGACTGTAATGATTTTCTAAGTTCATTCCATAATCAGTGGTGCAATGCTTCATATTCATATCCATAAATATGAAAGGTCCTGGTGACTCCACATGTGACCAATATTATATGGCATTGAAATTATGCAGTTTATTTTTGTAAAATACAAAAAATGACCAGAATGATATAGAAACCTTAGAGTGCAGATTTTCTTTTTATTAGTACTCCTCCCGTCCCCATCTCATACAGCACCCAATTTAGGACAAAGACAAAACGAAAGTGTATCTTGAATATGCATCACAGGTTCCAAAAATGAAAAGAAATTGGATTTGGATAGCACTTACTCAATAGACAGATATGATACATGGTAAGAAGGTGCACTGTCTGCCCTGTGATAGATTAAACTACTTTGTAGGAAAATTACTGTGAGCCAGTCACCACCACCACCGTGGCTAAATCTTTAATAAAATTCTCTTCCATATTCAGGAGTGAGGTATGAAGTACACAATAAGCAGAGTGAAGTAGAGTGCCATTTATCAAACACCGGCCAGGTCTGTAATCTTCTGCTTTATCCCTTCTTTGTACTTTATTTGTCTTTATTGTTGCAAGGAGGGATATTTACCCAGAGCAGTGGGCATGAAGCCCATAAACCTCCTCCTTCCCCTCTTTCTCTCTTTCTTATTCCCCCTTGTCAGCCTTGTCAGTATAATTTGTTTGTTTCCTTCTAGGTGGTCCTTTGCTTGTTTGGCATTCTTTTCTCCCTTCTTTTTCTCTGCCTTTCTCTGCAATGTGCATTCATGCTATGGGAAATGACACCAAAGCTACCGGAATATGCAATGGGAATGCTAACAGCTACCATGAAGGACTGTCCAGGATGCATTCGGTAATGACTTTGAATGCCTCTTGGCAAGATAGCAGTGTTAAAATGTTGTAGACAGCCCCTGGGTGGCAGTGCACAGCTAGTCCTGATACCAACAAAAGCATTTTCAGAGTAAAGATTTTATATGTGAGTGTGTACATATGATATATAGGATATATGTGTTTATATGTATGCATGTACACATGACATATACGTATGCATGCTATGTATATGCTATATGTGTATATGATATGTGTGTACATGTGATATGTGTGTATAATTGTATGCATGTGTATGACACATGTGTATCTATATATGTGTGTACCTTATATGTGCGTACACATATATGCACTATGTGTTTATCCATTTGCCCCAAACTAATGAACTAAAAAATAACTTCCCTTTGAAAGATATAAACACTCACTCTAATTTATCCCATGTTTCTTAAGTACAGTAATGATAATAGTGATAAAAATAACTTGTATCTTTTTTAATCTAATGCTAAAAATTTTCTAGATATCCTAGTCATGTAATGACGTCTAAATTATTTTTAAAATCATGCAAATATGGGTTCAGATGCAGTGGAAGAGTTCAGAGGATAGTGAGAGTATGGCTGGAGGTGTTTTGTGCCCCTCAAATCTGCACACTGACAGTCTATGCAGCAGCCTTGGGGGTAAATTATTTTTAGTACTATTATAACCCTTTTTTATTATTTGAATAGCAGTTTTATGACAAAACATTTATATTCAGGCTGCCTTTGTACTTGACTGAAAGAGAGCAATCATAGAGAGTGATAAGGCAACAATGGTAATGATAACTGCATTTATAAAGACATACAGAATTTAAATGGGAGTTCTAAAATAGACTGACAGTAGTTCTCTACCTGAACCTGGAGCAGAGATGGGCAAGGTTCTTGTGGCAGAGATGCCTTTGCTATTTGGGGGCAGATGATGATATGTAAGTGTGTGTGTGTGTGTGTGTGTGTGTGTGTGTGTGTGTGTGTGTTCCTTTGTCATTGTTTCTTCCTTTTAGTTAAATGTACTTGCTAGGTAGATGAAGGGTTAGCAATAGCAGCATAGGGACATTCTATATTCAGATTAACTATTATCATAATTTTGTCAGACTATGATACAATGTGACTGCATTTCTGAATAAACTATTTAACTCAAGTATGAGTTCTTAGAAAAATTGTGAGTTTTTTGCTCTTATCTAGCATTGGTCTATTTCTCTGTCTCCTCAGAATCTACCTCTTATGAGAAATTGAAAATTTACTCTGTGAAAGAAAGGAGCATGGGAATAGGAGGGACCCCATGTCTTTAAACATAATTAAATAGTAAGAGGCCATTCTGTTTACTTGATATCAATGTTTTCCATATATTTTTATAGTTTCATTAATTTTCCCTGTTCCTAATGTTCTGACCATAAGTAAAAGCTAAGCTGCTTCTGGTCCAGTTACATTCTTTTGTTTTTATTTTTAAATATGTGGTAAGTATTAACATTCTTGATGTAACATAATAAAAAGGGTTGACGTTGTGCAATTGCCTTGTGATGTACATAAAACTAAAACTATACAATGTGGGATAGAAATAGTATCTTCTCTTCCTAAGATATCCCCAAGGTCTTTTAAAATCAGCCATATATTGCCAAAGTCTATATTATGTCTTTCTTTGCCTCTTCTTTTCTTCAGCAAAGTTAATAACTTCTACATGAAAGGAAAAAAATCAACTTATTTACATTCCACCTTGATTCAAAAAGAAATTAAGGTGGCTTGCAAAGATACATAACATAAATTTAAAACAAAGTGAGGGAAATGAAGCCAAGGTAAAGCCAGAGAAAGGAAGGGCAGAGCATGAAGTGTGACTATGGAACCAAATGCCCACTCTGAAGCCCTATGTATTGGTCACAAGTGAGCCACATGTTTAGTCCTCAGCTCTCTAACAACCAACACAAAGATGGAAATAATTCCAAGATGCGTAGAATCATCATCAAGAGAATAAACTGATTCTTCAGGAGATGTGCAACTATTCCAGGTACACAGGCTCATGGGAAATTTAACTCCTGGGTTTTCATAGAGCATTGTGTAATTCAGGGAAATCTGTTTCTTAACTGTAACCTATGATCAACACACACACCAGTGTAATGGGAACTAGTTTTTTGTCATGTAGCATCTTGGTAAAGGAGGTCTGTGAAAGCTAATCTAGGTTTGTTCATTTTTTTCAGTAGTCATTTTTGAGTGTCTCTTATGTGTTATCTGGAACCAAAACAGATGGGGAATGGTAATGTTAGAGATGTAGACCCTGCCCTCATCAAACTTGCAATCTTTCCTTGACAATCGACATTGACAGATGAGTTACAGGTGGGCAATGGAAAGTCTTGCAGGTGGTCAGTAGAAGAAGGTTTAGATTTTGTCTGGTAGTCTAACCTAATCCAGGGTCAGATCACAGAGGCTAAAGAAATACAGGGACTTCATAAAATTTAGACATCTCTGTACAAATGACAATTCTATGAATCCAGCTTTTAATTTGTGTCAAGTAGTGGTGGCTTCAAGACTGTACCTCCTGAAAAGAGTCTGAAAAGTGCTTTTATTCTCTGTTTCCGGTTGGGAGCAAAGCCACATGACCCAGGGATCCGTTGGCCTGTGACTAGGAAGACAGTGAAAATTGAATTTCATGTTTAGTCATATTCTATTTGCCCATACGGAGGAAAAAGAGAAAGAAGTGTTTATAAATGCATTTTGATTGCTTAATTCTTCCATTATGGGTTCCTTATCTTTTACAATATGTTTAGTCTTTTCTTTAACATACTAACCTGTGTCTGTAGTATTTTTACACACAGTCTCTATTGTCAGTCACTGTTAACAGCATGTTTCAGAAAAGAAATTGTTTAGAAGGAATAATTATATACCAGGAAGATACATATTCTATATGGAAAATAGCATTTTATGGCATGAAAGAAATAGTTTACTTTTTCATTAATAATCTAATTGGACTGTAAATGCCCCTGATGTGTTTTATTTAACTTGTTATTAATAGTATTCAGCACAGTTTAACTTTCAAATATAGAGATATAGCATTTCAAATGATCTTTTTGATTCTTTGTGTCCCTAGGAATTATTATGTTTGTTTTTCCAAATCTGTAGTTATTTCCCTTCACGTGATTTATCTGTTTCTCTTTTGGAACTGGTTGTGAAAATAGTTGGAGGGAGGAGAACAATGTCTAGCAAAAGGATTATGAACCCAATATTACGATGAAAGAATGAAAAAAAAAACCCCAAAACTAGTGGATTCTAGCTTCATGGTAAGATAGAAAGAATACCTATTTATTAAAACTGTTTTTTTTTAATTTTTCAATGTTTGTTTTTGAGAGAGAGAGAGAGAGCGCGCGCACACACACGATCGAGTGGGGGAGGGGCAGAGAGAGACTGAGACACAGAATTAAAAGCAGGCTCCAAGCTCTGAGCTGACAGCACAGAGCCTGTTGTGGGGCTCGAACTCACAAGCCATGAGATCATGACCTGAGCTGAACTTGGATGCTTAACCAAGGGACTGAGTCCGTAAGAGCCCCTAGTAACTGTTTTTAGATAATAGGCGACACAACTTATCAACACAACTGGTATTTAACTGAGTGTCTTTACAAACATGGAAGGGATCTGGCAACTTCACCCAGAACAGTGATTCCCAAGTCTAACTGTTTGATTAGCAGTCTTCCTTTCTTGCCTCACTTATATACATAGGCCCTGCAGCCACATTAAGCATCCCCAACATTTTTTCTCTTTTATTCTTCTGTCTTTTTTGGTCCAAAGTAATGGAATAAAGAAATTATTTTTATTACTATTGACTTGAGTTTAGAGAGGTTTAGAAGAGCTCTGTGTGGGGTAATAGAACTTGTCTCCTGTACACTCCCATCCTAAGGAAAGCAGAATTTCTTTCTTTAAAGTGGGTATGTCTGGGTGCCTGGGTGGTTCAGTTGGTTAAAGGTCTGACTCTTGATTTTGGCTCAGGTCATGATCTGAAGATTTGTAAGATCAAGCCCAGCCTTGGGACTCTCTATCTCCCTCTCTCTCTGCCCCTTCTCTGCTCATGTGCATGGGCTCTCTCTCTCTCTCTCTCTCAAAATAAATAAATAAACCTTAAAAAAAATAAAGTGGATATGTCAGTAATAAATGGGATAGGAGATGGGCAGTAGTTTCATCTATCTTCTGGATAATCCAGAAATATAGTTTTATGTATTTGGGGGGGGGGGTAATCCAGAAATCTCTTGACCTTTAGAATACTCCTAGAATAAAAGTCTTCATGCGGCTCTGCATTTCCCCCACCCTCCCTTTCCAAATCCCATCCAACGACCATCTAGAGCTTATAGCTGTATGTAAAACACAGAGAATATGTCCCCTGTCCTCCCTCTCAAAGAAATATAAGCCACAGAAATACTGACATTCTTTTTCACACTTTTACATATTGATTCTGGGAGAGCCAACTAATTTGGTTCTGCCTGCCCCTTGAGAAACAAACATACAAACAAACAAACAAATAAAAATTATATTTTCCCCCCTGGACCATTTTAGTTAATGTTTATTGTTAAATTTATGTCTTTCTTGGGGCTTAAAAACAATGGTACAGAGGTGCATCCCGATTTTTTTTTTGAAATGCATTTAGACTAACTAGAGATGGGCATGCAGAATATTAAGCAAAAACCTGAAGCCTCCCCTGTAGTTGCTAATATCTATTGGATGTAGCCATTATTAATTCCTCATTGGCCTTTGGTTTCGTAGCTTACAAAAAACTGTTATGAGTATGATGGGCAAATGTACTCTACAGCTACCAGAAGCCTATATCAATTCTTAAAAATGAAAGATGGCTCTACTCTACGGCATAATATGGTTTCTTTGAACATTAGGGATTCTGGTCTAAACTCATGCATAATTAGTTATACTGTAAAACTAAACAGATTTTCTTCTAGGTGGCAGGTTCCTTTCAGGCACGTAATGACGGAAAAATAGATTTGTTTCTTCAGATCTTTTTGTTTTCTCTTTAGCTTCTTTGGCAAAAGCTTTTTTTGCACAATGGAATGCATTCCTCCACTAGACTCCACTGGGGAGGACTTAAATGTTAACCGTATTAGGACACTGGGAAACAATTAACATAAGTTAGGTATAAGAAAGGAGAAAAATTATACGTGAAATAAAAAGAAAAAGATAAAGTGGCTAAGAAAATAGCAAAGAGTCAAAGAGGAAAAAGAAATTGTTCTTAATCTATTTAAAAAGCAGAAGTCTCAATATGGCATTGTATTTCCAGAAACATAAATTTCTCCATGGGCAAACATTTCAATTTTTGAGAAATGAGATTATATTAGAAACTTTGAAAAACTTATCTTCAGGTAAGATGTGTTGCCCTGTTGAATGGGATTTAGGAACTTTTTATTCAAAATAAAATGTTCATACGGGAGTGACTGTGTGGCTCAGTCAGTTAAGCGTCCGACTTCAGCTCAGGTCATGATTTCAAGGTTCACGGGTTCAAGCCCCACCTTGGGATCCGTGCTGACCGCTCAGAGCCTGGAGCCTGCTTCGGTTTCTGTGCCTCCCTCTCTCTCTGTCCCTCCCACTCACTCTCTGTCTCTTTCTCTCTCAAAAATAAATAAACATTAAATTAAAAAAAAATTAGAATGTTCACAGAAAAGAAATTATAGCATTGTTTAAAGAGGGACACTTTTTTTTGAGAAGTAGCAATAATTATTACATTTTAGAAATCCTCTTCTTTCATAAAGAATTATAGTTGTAAAGATATAATGGGTAAGTTGCATTGGTAAGAGTTAAAGATGTACGTGAATTTATACTTGACCAAAAGGCCAAGAAGCGATAAAGAGTACATGAATTTAAAGGATAAAAACCTCCTCCTTCCCTGGTCCTACTCTTTTTGTTTGTTTGCTTGTTTGTATTGGAAAAAGATGATAGAAGTTTCATTTTGTGGCCAGAAAGACAGGTCTTAAATGTCTAACTCAATTGATAACCAAAAACAGTGTTTCAAGCTCAGTCAAGTAATTTCCTTAAAGGGATTGGGAACTACCAAGTAGCAGCTAAGTATCGACCTTAAATACGTCAAGTTCTCATTTTTGCTTCTAATTTTCCTTCCTGTGTACATATGGAACATGATGGCAGACCCAAAAGATGGTACTAGTTGGTAACATGGCAACATGCTGTTTGATTTTCAGAAGTACCCTATTTTTATATCCCTAAATGCTGCATTGAAAATTTTAATCCCAATAGTTTTACAAGATTAATTTGTCCACTGCATATAATTTACTAACAACACCAATTCTGGGTAGCTGTTTGGTGGGGATTGATAATGACAGTACTCTTGAGTGGCTTTGAAAAAAAAGGTAGAGTACTAGTGGTTATGAGAGGATAAATAAACGTTTAGTAATGTATACTCACAGGTATTTAACCCAAATAGAATTCTAATTGTAGAATCTTAGAGCTGGCAGTGTTCTTAAAGGTCATTGACTATAATCCCCATAATGTAAGGATAAAAAAAGTGAGGCTTAAAATGGAATTCCCAAGACCCCAAGTTATGAGAAGAATAAATAGTAGAAATTATGTCTTAAAAACTAAACTTTGCTTGTCTTTCTTTCTGGGCTTTGGGCTCTTCAGTAATGATTAACCCCCTACTTATATGTTACTTTATTGCATTTAGTAGGCTGAGTAAAAATGTAAAGATTGTGATTCCATTATGCACAAAATTATTCTCTGACTACTTGTATGACTAACTCTGAGTATTTGGGCTCATGTATAACATTTCACAGGAAGCAATTCCTAAAAATACACTTTTGTTTATTTTTGCTTATTTTAGGTTTATAGAATTGTCGAGATGAAATTAATCTCTAATATATCAACTCAGTTTAATTCTCTTATTTTACAAATGAAGAAACTAAGGTCAGGGAGATTTTTGTCACTTTATACCAGGTTCATAGCCCTTAATGATTGGGTGAGTGCTAAAATGCCAGGTCCCAGGATTCAGTCCATTGCCCTTCATACTCTAATGTATTACAGTCATTCCATTTATAGTTTATAAAAAATGAAATTATGAAACATTTGAAGCATGAAGAAAAATATGAATAAAAGAGAGAAAAGAGAATAATACAACTAATACCCATGAATACTAGGGTCTTTAAAATCATAATGTTTTGCTCTATTTGCTTCAGACCATTTTGTGTTTTCAAGAACAAAGCAGGTACAATTTAGCCCTCTGTGTACCCCTCTTCATCTTCCCTCTTTATATTTTTGTTTTAATATGTAATTTTTCAACTTTTGTTTAGAAAAATTTTAAACATACAGAAAAGTTGAAAGAATCTTTCAGTGATCACCATGTAACTACCACTTAGATGCTTCTATTAACATTTTAGTATATTGCTTTGCCCCAGATCTATTCATTTAGTTGTTCCTACATTCTTCGATTCATCTATTATTTTTGATGCATTTCAAATGAAAGTGCAGACATCAGTACAATTTCCCCTAACACCTAGCATGCATATCATTAATTTGTGTTCTATTTACATTTTTTTCTTTTGGTGTAAAATTTACATACAATGAAATACAGAATTCTTAAGTGTAGTTTCATTGAGTTTTTGATAATTACATGTACCTGTATAAGCATCCCCAGGATCATCCTGTGAAACACTACCATGACCCCAGAAAATTCCTTCATGCCCTTTCTCTGTCAATCCCTGCCCAGCCCACTTAGAAACAGCTACCATTCTGATATTTTCCATTACAGATTAATTTTACCTGTTTTAGAATGGAATACAAATGGAATTCATACAGTAGGTTGTTTTGAGCGAAACTTTTTCACTTAGTATGTTTTTGAGATATATCCATACTTGGGTGTATCAGCAGTTAGGTCCTGTTAATTGCCAACCAGTATTTCATTGCACAGTTGAATTGTGGTTTGTTTATCCACTTTCCTTTTATTAGAATGTAGGCTTTTTAATTTTAGTTTATTATAAATAAAGCTGCTATGATAGCCACTCCAGCTTTGTATTTACTATTTAAATGGTATATCTTTTCCCATCTAATTTAATTTAATTTTTTATACATTTTTTAAGTTTATTTATTTATTTTTTTTTGAGAGAGAGTGTGTGCAATTAGGGGAGGGGCAAAGAGAGAGGGAGAGAGAGAATCCCAAACAGGATCCACACTGTTAGTGTGGCCAGTCAACCTAGGGCTTGAATTTACAAACTGTGAGATCATAACCTGAGCCAATATCAAAAAAGTCAGATGCTTAATCCACTGAGCCAGCCAGGCACTCCCCCCCAACCCCGATCCATTTAATTTTAAATTATTTGTGTCTTAGTATTTAAAATTCATCTCATATATACAGCATAGACTTGGGTCCTGCTTTTAAAAAAATCCATTGTGACAATCTTTGATTTTTAATTGGAATTATTAATCTACTTACATTTAATGTAATTATTGATGTGGTTGGATTTAAGTCACATTTATAAAAATTGTTTTCTCTTTTTCCTCCTGTTTTTTATTCCTCTGTTTTTACTTTGCTGTCTTACTTGGACCATCGAAATGTTTTTAGAGTATTTGGAATTCATATATATTTAATGGTTACTCTAGGGATTACAATATATATCATTAACTTTTCAGTTTAATTAGCATTAATATTGTATTACTTTAAAATGTGGAAACTTTGCAACTGTATAGGCCTATTTACTACTTTCCACTATATATATATATATATATATATATATATATATATATATATATATATAAAATGTGTGTATTATTTTTGCCTATACTGTAGTTCAGTTGCTAAAGCAGGAACAATTCAATGCCAGATCATTTTTGAAAATTCTTAATTTTGTTTAAAAAAAGAAAATGGAAACTAAGAAGAAATTGTGAATGAAATAATATAAATAAATAAATAAATAAATACATACATACATACATACATAAATAAATAAATAAATAAATAAATAAATAAATAAAGGGGCAACTAGGTAGCTCAGTTGGTTGAACATCCAACTTCAGTCAGGTCATGATTTCGTGGTTTGTGAGTTCAACCCCTGTGTTTGGCTCTGTGCTGACAGTTGGGAACCTGCAGCCTGCTTCAGATTCTGTGTCTCCCTTTCTCTTTACCCCTCCTTTGCTTGCATTCTGTCTCTCTCTGTCTCTGTCTCTCTCAAAAATAAACATTAAAATTTTTTTTTAAAAAGAATGTAAATAAAATAAGATTTAAAACTATAAAATAGCTGAAATCTTAATAACCTATGATAAAATAATAAAAAGTAATCTATAATAAAGATAAGAAAATAAAGATTTTCTTAAAAATTGTGGAAAATTATCAGTGAAGTCAGAGACAAAAACATCTTAAAGTTTATAACCTTAATATTAATGTTTAAATGCAGAAGATACATGACACAGTCTTTTTTGACTGATTTGTTGAAAAGGTAATCACATATCAAAAGAAAGTTTTCAGAAGCTGCATCTAGATTTTTTTTTTTTTTTGCAGTATATAGGACTGAGATGGGGTAAGGGGGTGGTGAAGAATCAAGCAGGCTAAGCAATTATTTGACCACTGGTTTTGCAACTTTATAGTCAGGCAAGAGCACAGAAGGATCTTTGTCTTTGGGGACCCAGGGCTGATGATGGCTATCCTGTAACCAGGTCAGTTAGTAGAACTAAAATTAACTGGGTAGTGGTACTTTACTTATGTAGGTAGGGAAACAGCAGTGGGTTCAGCCACTTTATTCAACTCCTTTTGTGAAGTCAGAAGTTGACTGGCCTTGTGTGGAAAATCAATAAGGCATTTATAAACCTTCATGAAAAAAAAGATTTTTGAAAGGGGAATATGTCGGTTACATGGAGAGATGACCCTGTGTGAAGGTGGGAAGGGTTAGAGTAAGCGGATTAAGCTGCAGTGACTACAGGGAACACATGCCAGCATTTTTGATTTATGTTAGCGTTCATGTAGTGAGCACTATCTGGAGAATAGCAGTGCTTTTCAAACCCTGTTGATGAAGCCTTGCACACACATTGTGGCATTGGGAAGTTGCTGGAGTGTACTATGCTGAAGAATTCTGTTTGGGGTTAGCTGATGATCCTTTTATTTCTTAACGGATGTCTGGCCTAACCTTTATAGTTTGGATGGATGATATTTAGGTTCAAACTTCCTGCTCATGCATAGGGAGATCAGTGATTTTTCTTTAAGTATTCCTGCACACTCATATTTACCGTTGTAAACTTTTAGATTTGAATGTTTTACCCTCTTCCTCTCTTTTTCCTCACTGCTTTCACTTCTGCATGATTGTTTAGGGTGAGCCTAGTTGTCATGGACGTGTTAAGTGTCAAATATATGACACTCATTTATTTTAACTTTGGTTAAAATTTTAACTGGTCTGCATTTGTACAACACTTCTAGTGCCCTGAAAATTTGCTTTTATGAATTAGGGGTATTGATTCTAATAGACTAAATTACTATTGGATTCAGAAACATGAAACAGTATAAAGGATTGTAGATATACAACTGCTTTATGAATGCATGCCTCTCTATTGAAGAATGTTTAGCATTATAGGAATTGAGTGTATTTTCTCAAAGCACAAACATGTTGGTATGAGACACTACACAAGTGGATGGGCCTTTAGGCTAAATCTGCCTATATGCCCCTCAAAGCTTTCTTGTTGTATCTTATATGATTTTCACTGCTGAAGCTGCCTTTTAATTTGTAAATGTGAAATGGGCTGGATCAAAGTCTTAGAAGATTCAAGGAATCTAATCCAATTTGATGTAGAGCAAAACACAATTTAAAATCTAAATAATTCCCAAACTCAAGAAGCTGCTTTCTGATCTACCTTCTTTTCCAATCATCACAAAGCGAGACTCCTGCTGTAATTTTCTCTTCCCAAGATAGGCAACTCTTCTATGCATCTCTCTGGCAACCTTAAAAAAAAATTACTCTTGCACTGGTTCATTTGATTTAGTGGTCTGGAAATTTGAAAATGAGGTTGTCTGTTAAAGGTGACCCCCTGCAGTGGCTTTGGCAGCATGGGGTGTTCCGGAGCAGGGAGCAACAATGGCGGGAAGCCCCTTGAAAGAGCAGTGGTGCTGACATGATTGGGCAGAGCAGTAAAGGCTGATTTCCTTACACTGAAGCTCTTCTGCCCCAGGCGTCTTCCTCTGACTGTCACCCCATTAATGCACAGCAATTGCTAGACAGTCTCCAAGTCATCACCTTCTGAAAAACAACAGATGGGTTAACTGGCTTGAGGTCAGTCAGTGAGTCAGGAGCAGAGCTGGGGTTAAGTCCCCAGTCTCCTCATACCCAACCTGGTAAAGGACCAAATGTATAGGCTGTGGTTCCATCAGCATTTCTAATGCTTGGGGAACAAGCTCATTAAAATGGCTCTAAACTGATTAAGCCAGGTTTATGTCCTGTTCCTTTCTCTTTTGTTCTTTCTTTCTTATTTCCTTCTTCCCTTCCTTTCTTCCTTCCAAAAAATATCCTGAATTGATCATGTACCACTTACTATACATATCTGCAAAGATGCTTCCTAATTACACTGTCTGCCTCTCTTTGTAGTCTCCTTATATCAAATGATAATATTCCCATAGCTCATGGCACTGTTATCATTAAAAATATAAAATCTGAAATTAAAACATTACAAAGTTTACCCTTGAGTTTTAGAAGAGGAATTTTTTTTTCTTCAGTGACTGTTTTGATTCCATATATGAGTTTCCTCCACATTTAAGTAGCAGCTACTCTTTTGATTATGTGTAGGGGAGAAGGCAGATCACATCTAATTGGTATCTGCATACAAGAAAAAAAGTGATTTTAGTTAAGTTCATACTTTGAATTTACAATCAGACTTTTATCCAAAGACACTTGAAAGATATAAAAATTAGCCACTGAGTTTAAGTACTTTATTCTGACCAATTGCCAAAACCAATCAAGGCCATAAGAGACAGAGAGATGGAGTGGGGTGGGGGCAGGGGAAAAAAAGGTGGGGGTGGGGTGGGGCAAAAGAATAACTTTAAAAAATGGAATTAATTTTATAAACAATTTGGAAAGATGGATAATAGACTTGATTGTGAATGACAGCCTCTTGAATCAGTGGTTTGTAATCACTTTTAAAATTTTTAATCTTTTTTGTTTCTAGACCTGGACTCTGAATAAAGTTTAATGTCATGAGCTCTTTCCCCAGAAATATACATATGTGTTTATCATATGTGTTTATCATATGTGTTTATCATATGTAACTTTTTAATACAATTTCAGGTATTAAACTCCCTTAAAGCCCAGTCAATGCTGTAGGTTAAGAAATCTTATACTTAATTAAGGCAAATAGAAAAAAATCTAGGGAAAAACCTCAAAAATGAAATATTTCTTAATAATATTGGACTTAAACTGAGAATTTTTAGCTAAACTGTGGACTTCTGACTTGCTTTTCATATATCACCTTACTAGTCAATAAAAGCTACCAACTCTCACTTTTGAAATTCTCAATCCTCTTATGCTGTTGCTCTATAAAACAGTGCTCTTAATTAATTAGTATCATCATAGGATTAAGCAGTGAAAGGAATTGTGAGAAGTTATTTGAATTTATAATGCAGCCCTTGGCCATTAGAATAGGACAAACCTAAACCATTCTAAAAAGTAAAATTACTATTAAAAATTTCCAAAGAAAATTCTACAACTGTTTTCAATAGCTAATGTCAATATCTAATACTTTCCTGTAAGAAAAATATTTTTTTCTTTATATCTGACCTAAATTCTTCATACTTCAGATTAAATATTTATTTATTTTTTTTATCATCACTGGGAATTGAACCCAGCTGGTCAACAACTTCTGTGTAGTACTGCTCAGAGTAGTACCTTATTTTTTTAATCAACTAAAATATGTAGATAATAGGTTGTTTTGATTGTATATTTAGTCTTGATCAGCTCCTAAAAGATTTCGCGGTGATTTAAACTCCTTGAATTTCAGCTTACGAACCAGAGTTTCTTTGGAACAAGCAAAACATGTTAAAATAGCAATTACTCTTGTAATTGCAAATAGCTGAAAGTTCCTAGATTTTTGATGCTCTTATTCTAGGTTTGATTTTCAATATGTTTTTGATTGCCTCCCTCAAATTTCTTTGCATTTTCTTGTAGTTTTATTTTTTTTTTTTAAATCATGTTTATAGTTTTAAGCTCATCAGGAAAAAAAAAATAGAAGTCAGTTGGGGGATGAAATGGGAAGGAAGCAGAAGAAAAATTTTCCAATCCCTTAAGATGCTATATTCTTTTTAAAGAATTCCATTCAAGTAAGAGTATTTTCCTGATCACTGTATGTTCATTTTCAATTAATATGTTAATTAAACTTGCTTGTGGATTCTTTGCAAATTCAACCTGTATTATAGTTAAAGGTTCTAAGCTTTCATCAATGAAAGGGAGCAGTTTGGTTTTTGTTCCCCACTCTACCTTTTTCCTCTCTAAAAATGGCTGGAAGAAGTTTTTTTTGTATTTCCATGGTATTCTTGTTACTAAGCCATTGATCCTTTCAAGTGTAATACACAGTACAGTGTTTCTCAGTGGGAGATTTGTCTTCAGTATCTCCGTAGGTTATTCAGGGTGGCATATCCTCTATTGAAAGGTCTCTTTAGTCCTTTTCTGTTTCCTAATCATGACCTTATATATTGACTTCATGTCCTTAACTGCAACTCCCCTTACTTGAGACAGTATTTTTAATTCAGGAGGCCTTTAAAATTGCTTTAGCAAGATATTAATTAAAAATAGGAATTCTCTGAGTCATTTTTGTACATTTCTTTTCTCATAAATTATTTTAGCATCTCATACTCAGTTGCAGCAGATGACACAAGATCACAGTCTCACAAACACACATGATAAACGTAATGCAACAATATTAGAAATCAATAGTGTGTGTTTTATTGTATACTGTACCTAAAATACACAATAGGGTGACTTACATAAATCATTTATTCCCAGTCATGATTGATGACCTCATAACTCACGAGTGACGGGGCAAAGCAGAGCCCCAAACGAGTTATGAAATGTCATCAATAACAAGTGGAAACAAATGATTTATCCAGTGTCACAGCCCATTGTATGTTCAGTTTATGCAACAGCAGTTAATGATAAAAACACCCAAAATGGGTGCAGCTTGTATTTTATTCATCACATATGCACATACTCTTCCTACACTATTTTACACTAGGTTAGTGCTTATTGTCCATGAAGAAAATGATCAGGGTTGAAATAGGAAAGTGGGTTGATAGAGAAGATATGATCTTTGTATATATATATAAATCCTTTTGGAATCTCTTTCCTCTTGACTAGGCTTTTCCCCTTACTTTCTTTTTTCAAAAAATATCTATCCCTTTTCTAGTAAGGAAAACATTGAAAAGAATATCTGCAGCTATGTAATTCAATTTGTTTCTTTCTCAGTTGACATTCTAGGAGAGAGAAAAGTTAGCATGATTTTTAAAGTTAAAGGATGTTATATGACTTTAACACTATTTTTTACCCATTTGATTTTTTTTTCTGACTATATAGCTTAGGAGCAAGGAGTTTTTTATTTCCATATTCAAAGGCAGTAAGAATCTGACTATTAAACTGTTTTATTTTGCAACATCATTCTATGCATCCTATGTATTTTGGAAGTCCTGCATGTTTCACATAGAAATCTTATTTGTAACATTAAAGTTCAGTTATAGTTTCACTTCAAATTTAGAGATAGGTTTCACTAAAGTTAGGGATATTGGTGGTTGCTAGAAGCTTGTATTTGAGGTTAATGTTATGAGTTCACATCCTAATTCCTTAAAATTGATATTAACTTTTGGGAAAAATGCCATTTAAAGAGAATGTCAGGTTCTTTTGAATTAAAAGTCTGTCCCTTGTGACACTCTCCTTCAATATTTATAATATTGACTCGCTAAGAACCCCAGAACCTTGTTAGATACAATTTTATTAAGTGAATTTAAGAGACTGTAATATGGTTATCACGCTGTGCTGGTTGTTGTACAAAGTTAAACAAATCTAGCTTTTACTTGAAATGAACATTTAGACAAAAGATAAAGGGGCAATTAGACATAAAGATATCTTTGTGAGTCTTAGCAGTTATAGAAAGCACATACTGTTTGTAAGCATTGTATGAAAGCAAATGTGTGTCAACCTCTACACCTCCGTTTTGATTCCTCTGGAATATATTTCCAAAATATACCCCGAATCTGCCTGCTTTTTCAGATATCCACTGTTATTGTAGTCTAAGCAAATATCTTTTCTCCCCTAAACTATCTTCTGTGGAAGCTTGCAAACTTGATTGTCTATTTCCTCTTGTCTCCCATCAACATATTCTGCATGTAGTAGCTTTGAGTGATCTAAAACTGCAGCACTCCCTGCTGTAGCTCTTCAGTGTCTGTGCAGTACATTTAGAATACATCTAACCCCCTCTAACTGATCTGTAAGTGGTCCCTGTATAACTCTCCACGCTCATCATAATCTATTTTCTCTCCCATTTTAGCCACATGTTCTTTTTTCATTTACCCCAAAGGGGCTGGCTAAGCTCCTTACTGCTTTGGAATCTTTTTCTGTCCTATTCCCTCTGCTTGGAATTTGTCCTTTTGCTTGGCTGTCATCTGCTCGTCGTTCAGATCTCTCCTAACATGGCTTTTTCAGAGAAGTCCTCCCTGAATTTCGTGCTAGTCAGGCCCGCATTGTAATCTGTCAATCTCCTTTTCCTTCACAATGTCTGCCACAACTTTATTTTCATTTTATTTAGTTCTTTTTTCTGAAGGTGTTTATCACAACTTTAATTGTATATTTCATCTCTGTGATTATTATTTTCAATACATATATCCCAATCTAGGCCATTAACTCTATAAAGGAGGGCATATAGATTTTATTAATTGCTTCTTTTCAGTATCTAGAACAGTGCCTGATACCTGAATAAGTATATGTATGTTTTTGAAAAAAGGAGAAGGTTTGAAAGTGACACGGTAGGAAAAATTAATAATTTCCATTGAATTATTTCTTATTCACTAGTCATCTACTATATAAAGACTACAAAACTCAATACTGTGGAGATTTACTAAAGAATTTGAGAAATTGTTTTTTATCCTTGGAAAGCTTCTATTAAATATGAATTCCTAAAATCAGTTCAAGTATTTATTGCGGATACATGAGTAGATCAGAGGTGGAGCTAATCCTGGAAGTTTACTTGATATTGGTGAGTTGAGCCTCAATTTAAAAATATAAGGAAAAGATTAGCAAGTGGGAACAGAATGAACATTGTTATTTCCCATACTGGAGTGTGCATATAATCATGATAGAACAAATTACTAGAAAGTTTCTACTTTGTTGTTATGGCCTGGATTGTGTCCCTTCAAAATTCATACATTGAAGCCATAAGCCCCAGTGTGATAGTATTTGGAGATGGGGGGGGGGGTCTTTGGAAGATAATTAGGTTTAGATGAGATCATCAGAGTGGGGTCTTCATGATAGACTTAGTGCTCTTAAAAGAAGAGACTCCAGGGACCTAGCTCTCTCTCTTTCTCTGCACATGCACTCAGAGGAAAGGACATATGAACATATATAGCAAGAAAGCAGCTGTTAGCAAGCCAAGAAGAGAATGCTCATTTGGATCTGACTATGCTGGTATGGTCTTAGACTTCCAACCTCCAGAACTGTGAGAAAGTAAATTTCTGTTGCTTAAGAAATATCCAGAGTATGGTATTTTGTTATGATCTCACATGACTAATGCACTTGAAGATGTGCTTTTCCGGCATAGAACATTTCTTGATTTGAAAAATCTAAAATTAGATTTTTAGTCTAAGTTGAGAGGCTAGAAAAATGAAAGTGATTGCTTATCAGCTATGTACCTTGGTAAAACTGTCCAGTGGCATGGGCATAAGAAAATAATAAGATGACATAAGAGATACCTCCTAGAAATTCTATTTGCTAGTATTCTGAAAATAGTTAATACTGATATTTATGATCCAATCTTAGACTCTGTCAGTAGGAGTATAGTACTTGACTTTAAGGAGATAATAATTACTTCTTCTTTCAACTATAGTTATGGTTTTGTTCAGGGCATCATATTAATAACCTAGAATATTGATTGTACTGAAATTTACTGGGAATTTTTTTTAACATTTTTAATGTTTATTTATTATTTTTGAGAGAGAGAGTGCAAGCGGGGGAGGGGCAGAGAGAGAGAGGGAGACACAGAATCCAAAGCAGGTTCCAGGCTCTGAGTTGTCAGCACAAAGCCTGATGTGGGCCCGAGCTCATGAACTGTGAGATCATGACCTGAGCCAAAGTCGGCCACTTAACCGACTGAGCCACCCAGGCACCCCTACTGGGAATTTTTTAATGTAAATTTCCAAGCCTTACCCCAGAATTACTGGATTCTAATCTATGTAGGTGGGATTTAGATTTTCTGTTTTAGAAAACAAGCTACTAAATAAGCATTTGAGAAACATTGAATCAGCATATTCAGGGACACATGGGAAGGTAAGAGGGTATAATATTATGTCTTAGCAAGAAGAGTTGAAGGATTTAGAGATGTTTAGTCTGGAAAAGATAGGACATTATAGTTGTCTTTCAGTATTTGAAATCTTGCAGATAGAAGAATAGGATTTGATTTCTGTCATTCAGAGGACAAAACTTGGATCAGTATGTGGGAAATTTAGGTAGTATGATTTGGCCTCAAAGAGAAGCTTTATTAATTTCTAGTGTTGTTCATAGAATGGATTACATTGGTAATTGTTAAGATCTCTCTTACTGGTGATATTTAAGTGAAGGCTGGATAACCTCTCAGGGGAGAGCATATGAAAAACCTTCCTAATACATTCTTCCTTCCCAAAGGGGAAAGTAGTGGAGTAGATATCAGATTTTCAGTCATGTGAATAACAATATAGTTTTTAAAAAATATCTCCTCTGTCTCTAGCACTCTATCTCCTCACTGTCAAGCCAGTGAAGGTCTACCAAAATGGAATCCCAGCTTTGTTGAAGATGTGTGTTGGATTAGGCACTGAGCATGTCAGAAAGGCAGTACTGTGTGGGGAAAAGGTTGGAAAAACACTTAGAACTAAACTCTTAGGCCTCTTGCTGAAAGCAATCCTTCCTTTAATCATACTCAGTTATTGGGGAACTCTTTGTTCTTTTCCATGTCTCTTGCCTAAACTTCTGATTAGAGTTTGCCTAATACCATTAAATATAATAGCTGGTGATGGACTTGGGTGAGTCCCTTTTAGATTAGATTAGGAGTTATTGGTGTCCACATCTGCAGTAGGATGTCTGTAGATCAGCCCCCAAATGTAGGTTTTCCAGATGTCACCTTATTGAGCCCATCATATATTATAGGAATTTGAGATTGAATAGCTGTGCCTAGGATGCAATTTGTGGTAGCTGACTCTTGTGGTTGGTAAACTTTGCATGATGATAGCCTGGCAGAGAAGAGAGGATTGGCAGGTGCAGAGAGACTCCTGAGTTCCAAACCTATGCACAAAGTTGCTAATCAGAGCAAAGAATTGCCATTCTTTGTTTTCATCTCTCTACTAGCCATTCAGGCTACCCCTGTGTAATCTTTGTCCTTTAAAGTCATACCTTAGCTTTAATTTTGCTCTGATTTCACCCAAATAAAGGTGGTTGGAGGATAGGAGGAACTAGAAAGAGAAAATACAGTGAAATTCTCTGTGTTATCATAGACATGATTCTAGGGACTTCCCATGCACATTAAAGTGATTTAGTGATTTATTTATGACTGATTTTCTTGCCTTATTCTCACTTGTATTTAAGATAAGTTGAAAAAGTAATGATACAAAAACTATAAAAATTGGAACCAGGTGAAAAATAAATCAGTATGGAATAGTGATTCAATATCATAGTTATAAACCAAAACATCTTTTGTTTTTATTACAAATAGCCAGCCAAGTCTTACCTCAGATCTTTTATCAAATTCTTTGGAATCTGAGCCAGGGTCATGTGCAGTTTTAAAAGGTAATAGATTTGATGTGTAGCTAGAGTTGATAACACATTTCTTGGGTTAGGAATTCAAGTAGGTGGTTCTGGCTCAAGGTCTGCCCTGAAATCAGGAAATCAGCAGGTCCATTTCCATGATAGCTCACTCAAATGACTCAATTCCTTGTCACATGAGCCTCTCTATAAGGTTTGGGTTTCCTCATAATATGACAGGTGGCTCCTTCAGAACATGTGATATAAGAGAAGAACAAAGGTCAGAGTCACAATGTCTTTTATAACCTAGCCTTTTATAACCATTCTACTAGTCACACAGACTAACCCTGATACAGCGTGGGAGGGTGTTACACAAGGCTGTGAATACCAGGAAGCAGAGGTCATTGGGGGACCATCTTGCAAGGTGGTTACCACACGTACCATGACTCATAACAGCTCTCATTCCATGAATTAGAGAACAATTGTTGGAATTTTGCCAGCTCTCAAGAATGTCTATTTCTACTGTAACACCTAGGAAGAGGGAAAATAACTACAGAATGAGTTTTCAGACATGCTGACCTGAATGAAAGGTGGTCTTGGGCCAAAACTTAGTTTATTACATGACTACCGTAAGAGGTCCATGGCACAAATCATGAAAAGATCTGAATATTTCTCCTTTCTCAATGTACAGACTGCAGTAAATGACTGCAGTTACTTTGAGGAAGACTGAGAGGTGATATCATTCTTCCACATCAGTACCTTGCCTTCTAAGTGAGAGGCTGTTATTTTTCCATTAGGGTAATTCTAGTCAATCAAGCCTCTTTCACCAGACCTAGAGGTTTTCACTATATAGATCAAATAAGACTATTTGTTTATTTAGTTATAAGGACGCTATTGTCAATTAATCATTCTCAAAGTTCATTATAAAGGTCCCTTTAGCCCTAATACCTCCTTGCCTTTTATAATTAAGTCTCTAGTACCCTTAGCTCTTATCATGCCCACTGAAATCAAGGAACCCATTTCAGTGGCAGTATGAGATGGCTCCTTCCTCCCTGCCTTCAGAGGACAGTTATGACAGTGCTTTCTGAGGATATTGGTGCTCCTTCAACAATTCAGTTGTTAATATCTCTGTGAAGGTTGAGTGCTTTGGACTGGAAGAAATAGGAGGCAGTTGCCTGTAATAAACTCCAACACTTTTCTTTTTCTAAGTCTTGACTTTTCCATATATTACCAAGACTTTCCCAGCATATTCACAAGGTTATTGTAGGTCACCAATGATTTTAGGTTTCAGATGACTAACTAATGACATGCTGATATTTGACTCAGATCTGGAAGAAAATAGGGTATGACATGTGAATAACTGGTATCCCTTTACAAGTTAAGTAGCTTGAAGTGAGGACATTTCCAATTCTTTATGTAAGGTGGAATCAGCCTCATCAGTCAGGGTAGGAGGCGTCTGTTGACTCAATAGGTTTGGTAGGATTTGGCGGGGGGACTGTGTACTCAAAGATATCCGAAAGGTCCCAATTACCATCTTAATCAATTGTCACCAAAATTTCATGGCTCTACTCTTTTCTAAGCAAATTTCCCGTTTTCGCATACGAAATATAAGACTTTATTGTAATTCATCAGCTAAAGGATCAGATTCTTTTTTTGATTTAGCTAATCAACTCTGTGACAGTAGACATAAGAGATTCAATCTTTTAAGACAAACTTTCTTTTTTCTGCTATGGCTTAAACAAAGACTTTATGGTAGAGCCTGCATTTTTTTTTCCTTTTACAACTCCAATGCAGTTACAGGTAACTAACCTACCTGACCATCCTTGCATCATTATGCTTATCATACTCTGTTTCAGAAATTGCTGCTATTTCATTAAAGTTGTACCTTCCACAGGCACTTCATTCCGGGTGACCATAGGTGGTAACTGAAGTATCTGTTTTACTACTGAGACCATGGTCTACCAATATTCAACACTTTTTGGCAGCCAGGTTCTCACTTCTTTTAAGCCAACGCAGATATTCATCTTTGAATATTTCATCTACAATTATTTATGATAACAATCTATATTAGTCAAGGTTCAGTTGCTGGCAATAGAAACCAGTTCAGCTATTTTAAGCAAAAAAACATCAAACATAAGGAATTATGTGCTTACAAAATGTTGGAATTCTGGGAGGATAGGGAGCTTGATTGGGCCTCAAGGGAGACTTCCAGAATAATGTTTCAGAATCATTCCGACAAGGAAATTGAAAACTTTACTAAAATTGGTGGCTGGGGAATCAAGACTCTATCACCAGAACTGTAGACTCGAGTCACACCACAGCTACTAGATCTGACCCAGATAAAAGTGGTTGTCTTATGCATTAAGTCTTGTTGAACTTAAATAAGTATTGAATTCATGTCATGCCATCTAATTGCTAATATCTCAGTTGCATCTAGAATTCTAGATACAAGGGAATGTGGGAGATGAGAGCTTTTTAGCCTTTATAATATATTACTTAAAGTGTTTATCACAGTTGTTATAAATTTATGGTAAATTCTGGAAGAATGTTAGTTATTTCTATTGGTACCAAGAAAGTATACCATATGTTACTTGAGTGCACTTGTACTGTTTAGGGTAGACTTGCATTTTGTGTTCTCCTTATTCATGGTCTTTGTTGGCAAAGGGATTGTTGTGCACATGGATTTTATTTCCAATTGCCCTGTTGGCCAGTGTCTTCAGAGTTTTGCACCTAGTGCATTCACCATGTTGTATTCTTAAGTAGTTTCCTGTAGTGAACAGCTGAATAATAATTTGAGTTCTTATTTCACAGGTTCATATAATAAATTACACAATTCTTATGCATCCTCCATTTGTTGAATCTATCTTAGTATTTTGAAGATAACTAGAAAACCATAGGGATATAGTGAATAAGAAAAATGTATTGTGCTTTGAAGTCCAAAGAAGAGGATGCTTATAATATATTCAAAGTATCTTTAGTTTGACATTTGTCTCTGGTCAGTAGCACCTTCTTAAGTCTTGCTTGGTCTCATAAAGATTGTTTTGTTTGTTATTAAAATATGTGAGACAATAAAAAGTGTCAGTATTCAGAGATACTTAGCTAAATAATAATGAAAATTCCTATATTGATTGTAAATGCTAAACCCAAACTATAATTCTTAGATAGTGGCCTAAATATTGACAAAACTGTACAGATGGGAAAGAAAAAGTAGTTCTGAAAATGTTGACATTTAATAGAAGGTTAGGGCTGGAGGGGATCTTAAAGATCATCTAGTCTAACCTTCTCATTTCATATCTTGGGAGACTGAAAAACAGAGCTGAAGTAAATTGTCCAGAGTCATGAATGTTGTTCATTGTAAGGCCCAAAATAGAAGTCAGTCCCCTTTGAAGTTCTGTCTAGTCTAGGGCTGTAACCACTACAAAATACCTTTTCCTTTTAATATTATTAGTATTCATTATTTAGCTTGATCCATGTTTCTTTTAAAGTACTAAGGAAATCAAAATGTTTAAATTAGTTTTCAATGTTAAAATGTATTCATTTACAGGAATATTTATGGTCTTTTTTCTGCTGTTTAAAATGAAGATTTTGACGAGGACTTGGAAATGTTGTTTACAGAATACTCTGCCCTCCAAAAGTGGTGTATCAACACTTTATTTTCCTAGAGATTTTTTTTTATTGTCCAATAACTGCTTTTTCATATTCAGTGGAGTGGAGCAGCAGTGGCATCTGATGATTAATTAGTTCAAAAAGTGTTAGTTCCCCAAGGATAGCCTGTTAGATACTTTGCAGGTCATTTAAAAAAAGAAATCTATTGCTCATGTTTACAGGTGGTGGCACACTGAATTTAGATTGGTTATAAGGCACACAATGAATTTACTACTTCTGCAATTCTCATTGCTAATCTTGTTACAGTAATCCTGAGCAACAATCCAAGTTTGCATTTGACAACAGAAAATGAGTACTTGCCTCTTTGATTCTATATTACATTAAATATTCTTTGCACTTTCTTTTTAGAGTCTTATGATAGCCTGCATCATTTGATCTAAATATGTTTTACCTTAAAGTTCCTAGTGAATTAATTCCTTTCTGAATCCTGACTGATTTTGTTAAATTAATTGAATTATATAAATGGTTGGTACTGGTCCTGAATAGGACCTTGGATACCAGTACATCAAAGTCACCATGCAATGTGATTCCTGAAGGTGTCCCCCACAATGTTGGCACTGGATTACATAATAAAGTGTACAATGTTCTTTAAAATATTATTTTGCTGGTATTCATGTTTGACAATCACTACTTGATCTTGGTTCTAAAATGGTAGCTTAAACACATCCAGTGAAGCTAAGAGATTCTTAGCAGAAACCTTGATAGAAAGATAGGGAATGTTTATATATAGGGAAGATACTTAGAGCTATTGGTGAAGATTATTATCTGATACATTTCGTAACAGATTTGGCTTTTTCTAGGTTTTAGAGCCATTAAAACCTATGGGCAAAATTTTACTTGCCTCAATATAGGAAGGAGCAAGTGTTGGGTCTCGTTACTAAGAAACACTATAATAGGTGCTGAGAGCCCTACCTTATAGGGCACAATAGTTGAGACAATACATTTTGCCTTAAGTACCTGCCATATGCCTAATGTTGTGTAGGGTGCTCCAGGGAACTAAGAGAAGCAGAAATGGGCAAGGCCATGGTGGCTTGCCAGGGAAAAACAAACAGTGGACCCTCTTAATTTAACTTCTTATTAACCATTTTTTCTCATCTGTAGGGAAGAGTGAATTTGAAGTGCTGAACTGTAAGATACACGCCAATTATAAATGCTAATGTTCTGTTTCTCAAGGGGTCAGAATATGGCTATCAGTGAAAGAAAAATTAGACCTCCATCATTTTCTTTCTTTTTGTTGCTATCTAAAAGAGATCTCATGGGCTGAATGTCACTTTTAGTCTTTTCCTGTGTCTATTATGCATTTATTGAGCTTCTTTAATTATAGTCTTGAAAGTATCAAATAAATAGATTAAAGACTGCCAATATTAATTTTTAAATATATTTAAAATCTGTAAGAACTTTTGTTTCCTCTTCCTTGGAAAACAAAGGCAATGGCTCAGGGGTTTAATTTGGTTTTATTTTTTCCATTTTAACTCTGGTTGGTTGTTGTAAATATAGTTCAAATTAATTTCACGGAAAATCTACTTTTGTATTGAAAAATGAACAGAAAGTCTGTGGAAATATTCTCTTATTTTTATCTAGATATAAGTGATCTTGATAGTTAATGCTTGTATTTCCAGGTTGAGAAAGTTTACAAAATTTATCCAAAAAATACAATTTTTTCCCCTCATTACTCGCAGTCATAATCATTACCACAGGCTATTTGAAAAATCATCAATCTGCATTCAGCTCTGTGCTGTGAACTTAAACTGTTCATTTACTGACTTGTGTATTAATACTGCCTTTTTTCCCCTAGAAGAAAACTATCTTGTGTCATAGAAACTTGTAATGAATTAATCACCCTGTGACCCTTTATGAGGTAGAATATTTTATTAACTCCACCATCATTTCTCTTCTCTATCTTTCAGTAGAAGTGGGCAGTTTTTACCAGAAGGCTGAGCAAACTCCACCAGTACTCGCTGGCCTTCCGTTCTCAGGTGCAGGCTGTTGCTATCCTTTTCTCCTATTCCTGACAGTCTCAGGATTTCAGTTAGAGCTCCTAATCCACCAAAGTCCTTAAACCATGCAGCAGAACTCTTCTTTTGTCTTTGGACGAGCCTAAATAATCAGTTCTAGAACTTCAAGGTTAATCCTGGCTCTTCAGTGGCCAGGGCACCATGACAGATATTTAACTGCTTGTGGCCAGGGTTTGTGCTCCTAATGTGGTACTTTGTGCCAGGTTAAATGGCAAAGCAGTTCCTTATAAGTCTAAGAGTGTGCTCTTGTGATAGCTAGTCGACAATATTATCTTTTCAAACACTGTGAAGGGGGTCTAGGCATTTCAGTTGCTGACTCCACAACTTTCAAACAAGGTATTACATCCTTTCAGAAGTTAATTGATAAACATGGTAAATTTGGTGAATTGGCTGCTTGGCAAATGTCTCTTCAGGTGAATTGCCTCCAGAAAATTGGTTTCAAATTGATTTTCAGCATATTAATGTAGAGCCAGGGTAAGCCATGACCCTTGCTGACTTCTTGCTTGAATACACAGGCAGAGTGATATTTCTAAAAACACCAGTCAGACATGCTGTTTTTCTCTTAACCCTTTTAATTACTTCTCATTGATTTTAGGATGGTTCTACCTGATTCTACCCATGCTGATCCCTTCAGTTTACTAGGCACTCGCCCCTACCTACCCTCCATTCCTATGCTTCAGCCACTCAGTTCCTCTCAAATCCCTCCTTTCTTAGGGCTTACCCAGGTGCCTCCATTTGTTCGGGAGTATTCTTCCCCCCTTTCCTCTGGTTAACACTTTCTCATCCTCTTGATCTTAGGTGAAATGTCACTTTTCCTGGGAAGCCTTCTCTAATCCCTAAAATAGGTTAAGTCTCTTGATTAGATGTCCCCTATGCACTTTTAGCTTTTCTCATGGCATGTACCAGTACTATAATAAAATTTTTGAATAGTCTGTCTCCCATACTAAAATTCAAGCTCCAGGAAGATAGATAGCAACAGCTATCTGGTTCAGTGCTATCAAGTAGTATTTCTGTGATAAGGGAAATGTTCTATTTTGCATTACTTGGTATGGGAGCTGTGAACCACATGTGGCTATTGAGTGCCTACAATGTGGCTAATGTGACTGAAGACTTGAATTTTTAGTTTTCTTTAATTATAATTAATTAAAAATTAAATTTAAATACCATGTATAGTGGTTACCATTTTGGACAGTATAGGTCTAGGTCACCAACATATCTGAAATTCTTAGCATAGCACCCAGTATAGTAGGTACTCAATTAATGTTTGTTAAATTAATGGTTTAGTGAGGTTTGTTGAGTTAATCTTATTTCTGGATAATGAAACTGAAGGACAGAGAGAATGTAAGAATCATTCACAAGTATATACATACATTCATTCATACTTTATAATGCTTGATTTACATTTAAAAAAAATTTTTTTTAACGTTTATTTATTTTTGAGACAGAGAGAGACAGAGCATGAACGGGGAAGGGGCAGAGAGAGAGGGAGACACAGAATCAGAAGCAGGCTCCAGGCTCCGAGCCATCAGCCCAGAGCCCGACGCGGGGCTCGAACTCACGGACCGTGAGATCGTGACCTGAGCTGAAGTCGGACGCCCAACCGACTGAGCCACCCAGGCGCCCCTTGATTTACATTTTTAAGCCTTAAGTTTCTAAGTCTCAATTTCCTCATTTGTTAAATGGAGAACATAATAGTAGCTATCCTTTAATATGAAAAATATTTTTTCTAAAATGAGGTAAAATTGTTATATAACATGTAAGATTCAGGTGTACATCATTATAATTTGACATCTGTATACACTACAAAGTGATCACCACCAAAAGTCTAGTTAACACCTGTCACCATACAGTGGATTCCCTTCACTCATTTTGCCAACCCCTAATGCCCTTCCTGTCTGATAATCATCAATCTATTCTCTGTATCTATGAATGTGATTTTGTATTGTTTTGTTTGTTTTATTATTTTAGATTCTACATATGAGTGAAATCATATGGTGTTTGTCTTTCTTCATTTGACTAATCTCACCTAGCATAATACCCTCAAAGTTCATCTATGCTTTCACAAATGGCAAAATTTTATTTTTATGGATGAATAATATATTGAATATTTTTACTATCTCTTTTGTATCCATTCATTCATTGATGGGCACTTTTTTCTATATCTTGGCTAATGTAAATAATGTTGCAATGAACATAGGGATGCATATATCTTTTCAAGTCAGTGATTTGGTATTCTTTGGATAAATACACAGAAATGGAATTGATGGATCATATGGCAGATCTAGTCTTAATGTTTTGAGGAATCCACATACTGCTTTCCAGAGTGGCTGCACCAATTTACATTCCCACCAATAGTGTATGAGGGTTCAATTTTTTCCACATTTTTTGAAACACTTATTTCTTGCCTTTTTGATAATAGCCATTGTAAGAAATGTGGGGTGATATTTTACTGTGTTTTGATTTGCATTTCCCTAATAATTAGTGATACTGAATATCTTTTCATATGCCTGTCGGCCATCTGTATATCTTCTTTGGAAAAATGTCTGTTCAGATCTTTGCCCATTTTTAAATTGGATTGTTTGCTTTTATGGTTGGGTTGTATGAGTTCTTTATATGTTTTGGGTATTAACCCTTAATGAGATATGATTGATATGATATGATATGATATGATGTGGTATGATATATGATATGATATGATATGATATGAAAATCTTCTGTGATTTGTAGGGTTGTCTTTTCTTTTTCATGATGGTTTCCTTCTCTGTAAAGAAGCTTTTTAGTTTGATATAGTGTCAATAGTTCATTTTTACTTTTGTTGCCTTTGCCTGTAGCATCAGATCCACAAATATATCACTAAGACATATGTCAAGGAGATTACCACCTATGTTTTCTTCTGGGAATTTTATGGTATCAGGTCTTACATTCAAATCTTTAATCTATTTTGAGTTAATTTTTGTGTATGGTATAAGATAGTGATCTAGTTTCATTCTTTTGCATGTGGCTGTCCAGTTTACCTACCCATTTACTGAAGAGACTGCCCTTTACTGAAGAGACTGCCAATTGTATGTTCTTGGCTTCTTTGTCATAAATAGTGACCATATAATGTGGGTTTATTTCTCGGCTCCAATTTCTGTTCCACTTACTTGTGTGACAGAACCATACTGTTTTATAGCTATAGCTTTGTACTATAGTTTGAAATCAGGGAACATGCTACCTCCAGCTTTGTATTTCTTTCTCAAGGGGATTTCTTCAGTTGTTTGGGATATTTTGGTTCTATACAACTTTTAGAATTATTGGTTCTAGCTCTGTGGAAAAAAAAATTACAATTTTGATATGGATTGCCTTGAATTGTTAGATTGCTTTGGGGAGCATGGACATTTTAACAATATTAATTCTTCTAATCCATGAACATTGTATATTTTTCCATTTATTTGTGTCTTCATTTTTTTTTTTCCTTAAATGTCTTACAGTTTTCAGTGTATAGTTATTTCACATCCTTAGTTAGACTTATTTTTAGGTGTTTTATTCTTTTTTGATGCAATTGTAAATGGAACTGACTTATCAATTTCTTTTTCTGATATTTCATTATTAGTGTATAAAAACACTAATTGTTTTTATTGGTTTTGTATTCTGCCACTTTACTGAATTTGTTTACTCGTGCTAGCAGGTTTTGTTTTGTTTTTGTAGATACTTTAAGATTTTTTATATATTGTATAATGTTATCTGCAAATAGTGACAATTTTAGTTCTTCCTTTCCATTTTGGATGCCTTTTATTCATTCTTTCTTGTCTTATTGCTGTGGTTAGGATTTCCAATACTATATTGAATGAAGGTAGAAGACTGTCATCCTTGTCTTGTTCCTGATCTTAGAGGAAAGGTTTTCAGCTTTTCACTAACGAAGATGATGTTAACTACAGGCTTGTCATATATGGCCTTTATTATTTTGAGGTATATGTATATTCCCTGTACACCAACTGTGTTGAGCTTTTATTATAAATAAGTGTTTAATTTTATCAATTGCTTTTTCTGCATCTATTAAAACAATCATATGATTGTAATTCTTCATTTTGTTAGTGTGGTGTATCATGTCGAAAGATTTGCAGATGTTGAACCATCCTTGCATCCCTGGAGTAAATCCCACTCGATCATGTTGTATGATCCTTCTAATGTATTTTTGCGTATGGTGTGACAATATTTTGTTGAGGATTTTTGCATCTGTATTCATCAAGGATATTGGCTTGTAGTTTTCTTTTTTGGTGGTGGCATTATCTGGTTTGATATCAGGGTAATTAATGCTAGTGTCATAAAATGAGTTTGGAAACATTCCTTCCTCTTTGTCTTTGTTTTTGGTTTGTTTTGTTTTGTTAAAGTTTGAGAAGAATAATATTAAATCTTTGAATATTTTTTATAACTCACCAGAGAAAGTGGTCTTAGACTTTTGTTTGTTGGGAGGTTTTTGATTACTGTTTCAATGTCTACATAGAAAATGGTTCATTAGATTTTCTATTTCTTCATGATTCAGTCTTAGAAGATTATTTCTAGAGATTTATCTGTTTCTTCTAGATTGTCCAATTTTTGGTGCTTAATTTTTTGTTATAGTTTCTTATGATACTTTGTATTTCTGTGGTATCAGTTGTAACTTCTCTTTTATTTCTGATTTTATTTATTTCAGTCCACCAATGTGTTGTGTGTGTATGAGTCTAGCTAGAGATTTGTCAATTTTATCTTTTCAAAGAACTAGCTGTGATTTTATCTTTTCTATTGCCTATTTTGTTCCTATTTCATTTATTTCCATTCTGATCTTTATCATTTTTCTTCAACTAACTTTGAGCTTCAGGTTTTTTTTTAATTATTTTAGATTTTTCCTGTTTCTTGAGGTAGGCCTTTATTGCTATTCTTTCTAAGACCCGCTTTTGCTGCATTCCATATATATGGTGTTTCTGTTTGTATTTCTCTCAAGTTTTTTTCCTCCTTTGATTTCTTTGGTGACCTGTTGGTTTTTTAGTAGCATGTTGTTTATTCTTCACATTTTTGTGTTTTTTTTCCGGTTTTCTTCTTAAAATTGATTTCTAATTTCATATCACTGTGTTCAGAAAATATGCTTGATGATTTCGGGCCTTGTGAATTTATTGAATCTTCTTTTGTGGCCTAACATGTGATCTATCCAGGAGAATGTTTCATGTGTACTTGAGAAAAATTTGCATTTTGTTTCTTTTGCATGGAATATTCTCTATATGTCTATTAAGTTTTTCTGGTCTAATGTACTGTTTACAGCCAATGTCTTCTTTTTTTAAGTGTATTTATTTATTTTGAGTGGGGGAGGGCCAGAGAAAGAAGGAGAAAGAGAGCGAATTCCAGAGAGGCTCCATACTGCCAGCATAGAGTCCAACACTGGGCTCAACTCTATGAACCACGAGATCATGACTTGAACCGAAACCAAGAGTCAGATGCTTAACCGACTTAGTCACCCAGGTGCCCCAATGACATCAAAACTTTCTGTTTTGATGATCTATCCAATGATGTAAGTGGCATGTTAAAGTCCTCTAGTATTATTGTATTGCTATCAGTTTTTCCCTTTAGGTCCATTAGTATTTGCTTTATATATTTTGGTTCTTCTATGTTGGGTGTATATATATATATATATGTGTGTGTGTGTGTGTGTGTGTGTGTGTGTGTGTGTGTAAATGTTATATATTCTTCCTAGATATACCCCTTTATAATTTTGTAATACCCTTCCTTGTCTTTATTATTACCTTTATTTTAAAGTCTATTTTGTCTGATATGAGTATAGCTATACCAGCTTTATTTTTGTTTCCATTTGCATGGAATATCTTTTTCCATCCCTTCACTTTCAGTAGATATGTGTCCTTACTTCTGATGTGAGTCTCTTGTAGGCAGCATAAAACATATTTTCTTATCCATTCAGCCACTCTATGTATTTTCATTGGAGAATTTGGTTTATTTGCTTTTAAAGTATTTGTTGATAGGTATGTTCTTATTGCCATTTGTAATTGTTTTCTGGCTGTTTTCTGTAGTTTCTTTCTGTTCCTTTCTTCTTTTTCTTTCTTCCCTTCTGGTTTGGTGGCTTTCTTTAGTGTTATGTTTAGATGTACTTATCATTTTCTTTTGGGTATTTACTCAATTTTTGCTTTGTTATTACTGTGAAGTTTGCATATAACATCCAACGCATAAAGTGGCCAATTGATAGGAATTTAACTTTGAACACATTCTTAAACTTAACCTTTTTATCCCCCAATCCCACATTTTATACTTTTAATGTCACATTTTAAGTCTTTTTATTTTATGTTTACCTTAACTAATTATTGTACTTTTAATTAATTTCATTACTTTTTGTCTTTTAACCTTTATTCTTGCTTTAAAGGTGACTGATTCACTGTCTTTACCATGTCTTTACCTTTTCTTATGAAATTTCTACTTTTGTATTTTTTCTTGTTATTAATTATTGATGTTTCTTTTCAGCTTAAAGAAATTATTTTAACATTTATTTTAAGGCTGGGTTAGTGGTGATGGACTCCTTTAGTTTTTGCTTATCTGAGAAGACTTTTAGTCTTGACTTTAATTTTTTGGATAGAGAATTCTTGGTGGGAAGTTTTTCCTTTTAGTATTTTCAATATGTCCTGCTACTCCCTTCTGGTCTGCAACATTTCTGCTGGAAGATCTGCTGATAGCATTGTTGAGTTCCCCTTGAATGTAACAAGTTGTTTTTTTTTCTTCCTGCTTTTAAGATTCTCTTTTTATCTTTTAACTGTTACTGTTTTAATTAGTGTCTTGGAGTGGATTTCCTTAGGTTCATCTTATTTAGAACTCTCTGGGCTTCCTGGATCTGGATGTCTGTTTCTTTTGCCAGATTAGTGAAATTTTCTGCCATTATTTCTTCAAATAAGTTTTCTGGCCCTTTTTCTCTCTCTCTGACTACTGAGACCCCTGTAATGCAAATATTATTTTGCCTGATGTCCCAAAGGTCACTTTAGGTATACTTACTTAATTTTTTTCTTTTTGCTGTTCTGTCTAGGTGTGTTTCATTCTTTTGTCTTCTAGCTCACTGATCCATTCTGCTTCATCCAGTCTGCTTTTGAAACCCTGTAGTATATTATTTAGTTAAGTTGCTGCATCCTTCAGGTCCATGAGTTCTGTTTGGTTCTTTCTTACATATTCTGTCTCTTTATTGGAGTTCTCACTGTGTTCATCCATTTTTCTCATGAGATCTGTGAACATCTTTATGACCATTACTTTGAACTCCAGTCTTTATCAGTTAGACTGCCTATCTCTATTTCATTACTGTCTTTTTCTGAGTTTTTTTTTATTGTTTTGTTTGGAACTTATTTCTGTGTCTCCTAATTTTGTGACTTTCTGTGTTTGTTCTATAGATTATGCAAATTAGTTACTTTTCTAAGACTTGAAGGAGTAGCCTTGTGTAGGAGATGTCTCATGGGCTCAGTAGTGCTATGGCCCCTGGCTACCAGAGGCAGATACCCAAGAGGCCTCCCATGTGTGAGCTGTGCATGCCCACCTGCTGTGGTAGGACTGTGGCTGTGGTGTGATGGTGTGTGGGTCCATCAGCAGGGTATGTCCTCCATGGAAGGATTTCCTAAATGATACCCACCAGTGCTAATATTAGCAAATTAGAATGAGATAAAAAAAAATGACCCCTATGAGTGTCTCTGTCCCTGGACAGAATCCCAACAAGTTTCTGCCCCTCCAGCATTTTCTTGAAGGTTTGTAAGTGGGTCTCCTTCACATATGGTCTAGGTGCTTTTCTAATGTGTTTTTGCTTTGGGTCCCAGGGTAAGTGGGCCCTGTGCATTAGCCCTTTAAGAGCTGGTTCTCCATTCCTTAAAGTTTTATGGTTTTCCTGGATGTAATCCCCATTGGTTTTGAAAGCTAATTGTTTTTTTTTGGAGGGGTCATCTCTTTTGTGCCATATTTAGAGATTGGGGTACCTGAAATGGAACACTGACCCGTTGCTTCTCAGGGAAATGTTTCATATTTTTTATATCCCTTCTGGTTGTGGATTGCTACACCTGGGATATTGTTTGTTTGTTTGTTTGTTTGTTTGTTTGTTTTTGTTTTGGTGAGAGTGTGTCTCTGACTCTTTTACCTGTTTTGATGCTGTAGGGGCAGAGGAAGAGGGAGAGAGAGAGAATCCCAAGTAGGCTCCATGCTCAGTGTTCAGCCTGACTGGCGGCTCTATCTTACGACCATGAGATCATGACCTGAGCCAAAATCAAGAGTCAGACACTTAACCAACTGAGCCACCCAGGCATCCCTGTTCATTTACTTTTTATTGTTGAGATTCTGTTCATCCAGTTTTCAGGTCTTTTTCAGAGGAAATATTCTATAGATAGTTTTAAATTTGTTGTAACTGTGAGAGGAGGTGAGTTTAGTATCTTTCTGTGCCACCATCTTGAACCACTCTCTAAAAATCTTAAATGTATGTAAAACTTTTTTTCAGTTTTTGATACAAAGGCATTGTTTAATAGATATTATTTGCAATTATTGTTAATTTTTACTAAAGCCACTTATATTGTTTTAGTCCATCCCCCCTTCCCACAACAGAAATTGTTGCTTCATCCATTTTGGGTCAAGATCACTTTTTAGACTTCAATATTAAAGCATGCATGCATTTTATAACTATTTGAATTTCCTCCTCCTTAGCTAAACTATGACCTCCTTGATAACCTTGATTTTATTTTCCTGTCTAATCCTACTCCCTTCTATAGCCCCTGACTCAAGGAAAGCACTGAGAAATGTTTTTCGAATGAATGAAGTTTAGCAAATTAGGGCCAAAGCTCCAGATTTCCTGATTTATAGCCAAGTGTTCCTTTTTTACTTAACACTGCTTTTGTTTCTCTGGGTAGGGAAGCAGAAGATTCTTTTGATTTTCTAAAGACAATTTTTTATAACTGAATTTATAGATGTTTTGTAAAATGCATAGGATGTTTGATAATGTTGAATATCCATATCTAGTTTTATAATAAGGAAATAATCAAAATTGCACAAAAATTGTATGACTACCAAGGGAGCATTCTCATGACTGTTACCTTGTCAGTGTGTCCCCTTCTCTGACCTTGATTTCAGTACTAAATACTTCTAAGGATTGGTTAATTGTGATTAAAATTCTGTCTTTAGTGTTGAGGAAAGTTCCTGCATTGAAGTATATGTCCTACTAATGCAATTAGATGGAACAATTAGATGGAAAATACTATTTCTCAAATCTTGGGAAGTTTTCTGTAGGACATACAACATGAATCATGAATAATACCTAGTATGTATAATTCAGTGTTTGCCTACTTAGCATTTTGCCTATGAACTCCAAGTGCTTCACAAATATTAAAGCAGTTCCCATTTCTTTATAATTCTAGGAACCAGAGATTAGAGATAGTTTTCTTTTCAACAGACAGAAATGCTATTGTTCTGGAAGAGTGCTGAATGTAAGGTCATATAGATTTTGAGTGAATCTTGAACTAGAATTTAAGTTTCTTCTTTCTCTTGGTCTGGTACTAAATTGTATTCTTAAGGAAAGATTCTGAGAAAAGCTTAACCTAAGTGTATGTTTGCAGCATATAAACAGTAATATCTGCTATAATTATTTAAAAGTTATTAATATGGGGCGCCTGGGTGGCTCAGTCGATTGGGCATCTGACTTCAGCTCAGGTCATGATCTCACTGCTCGCGAGTTCGAGCCCTGCGTCAGGCTCTGTGCTGACAGCTTAGAGCCTGGAGCCTGCTTCAGATTCTGTCTTCCTCTTATCTGTCCCTCCCCTGCTTGTGCTCTGTCTCTGTCTCTCTCACAAATATGAAAAATAAAACTTAAAAAAAAATTAAAAAATTATTAACATTTGAAGACTTGAATCTGTAGTTGTCAAAAGCAGATACATTTATAGTTAAGGAAGCTGGTATTATGGTTATGGTATAGGTAAATGTTGGATTTAAGTTTTATTTATTTATTTTGTTATGAAAGGCATATAAGTTAATTTTATGCTCTATTTCTGAAATAGTTTGGAACTCTGGGAAAATGCCATCGTGCCAGCCAAGTAGTAGTTCTCCATCTCTAATACTAATAAACATGAAAAGTTCAGCACTTAGACATTCAAGTCATATACCAGTAGATTTCTTTTTCTGACAGCTTCCCTGGATTTAAATTTCTCTTTAAGGGCACCTGAGTGGCTCAGTTGGTTAAGCATCTGACTTTGGTTCAGGTCATGTTCTCATAGTTCATGAGTTCGAGCCCCATATCGGGCTATGTGCTGACAGCTCAGAGCCTGGAGCCTGCTTCAGATTCTGTGTCTCCTCTCTCTCTGCCCCTCCCCTGCTCATGCTCTGTCTCTCTCTCTCTCTCTCTCTCTCTCAAAAAGAAATAAACATTAAAAAAATAAATTTCTCTTTAATGTTTAATAGGTTGCTCAAGAAAAATAGTCCAAGAAAACTAGTACATTTCTCTTCTATTACATAGTATTCAAAATGTGATTAAAAGAAATTAGGTAGGGGCACCTGGATGGCTCAGTCTGTTGTGTTCAACTTTGGTTCCAGTCACTATCTCATGGGTTGGTGAGTTCAAGCCCCACCCACATGGGGCTTTGTGCTGACAGCACAGAGCCTCCTTCAGATTCTCTGTCTCCCTCTCTCTCTGCTCTTACTCCTCTCTCTCTCTCTCTCAAAAATAAGTAAGTATTTAAAAAAAAAAGGTATATGCTAAAGCTCATGTTTGGAACTGGTTTTAGACTATGTAGTATTTCTGGTGAATTTGAAATATTGCAATCAGAGTTTCTAAGTGAGTATAAAAAAGTGCACCATGACTTAATTAAAACACAATTCTACTTCTTTCTTTCTTTCTTTCTTTCTTTCTTTCTTTCTTTCTTTCTAGTTTTTAAATGTTTATTTGGTTTTTTTTTTGAGAGAGAGAGAGAGAAAGAGAGAGATAGAGACGGAGAGGAGAAGGGAGGGGCAGAGAGAGGGAGACAGAGGATCCCAAGCATGCTCTGTGCTGATGGAGTGCTTGAACTCACTAACTGTGAGATTATGACCTGAGCCAAAGTTGGATGCTTAACTGAGCCACCCAGGTGCCCCTGTGTATTTTAAACATGTGAACAATTTGTTTGTTTATTTATTTATTTTTACTTATTCATTTTAAGCTTATTTATTTAAGTAATCTCTACACTCATCTTGGGGCTTGAACTCACAACCCTGATATCAAGAATTGCATGCTCTTCCAACTGAGCCAGCCAGGCTCCCCAAAACACAATTTTAGAAAGTAACAGTTACTTAATTTTGTGAACTAGAGAAAACCATATTATAATTTAATGTGTTTAAAAATGTATTCAGGGCATCTGGGTGGCTCAGCAGGTTAAGCAACCTACTTTGGCTCAGGTCATGATCTTCCAGTTTGTTAGCCCGCACCCAGGTCTCTGCTGTCAACGCAGAATCTGCTTTGGATCCTCTGTCTCCCTCTCACTCTGCCCCTCTCCCACCTTCAAAAATAAATAAACATTAAAAAATAAAATCATATTCAAAACACAGAATTTTACAGATGGAGAAAATTCTCCAATTTACAGTTGGAGAAGTCTATTTATAAATGATCTCATCCCTAACAAATAATAGGCTTAATGGATGTTAATGTGTCTGTGACTTTCAAAATAAGATTGAAAGCCAATGACAGTGATTTCACTGTGAGCACTTTTAGTTAGTACAATACATTTCCTTATTATTTCAATGTTATATTCAGAGGGATTATATCTTCTTTTGTATATGACATATTTTTCAAGTGTTAGTACATTTGTATAGTAGGAATTAAAAGGTCTATTGAAACTATAGGTTTATTTACAAACTAACATTGTTTAACATTAAGGAAAACACTACATTTAAATCACATGTTACAATGCCTTCTTGCTATGAAGGTAGTACCTACAGCTACAATAAAGTCCAGATAGTTGACAGATATCCTTAATACTTGTACATAAATAAATTAGAACATAGTTTAATTAGAATGTAATTATAATTAGAATATGAATATACTCAAATTTTGGGAGGTGTGAAGGGAACTTGAACTTTAATACAGGAGATAGGGCATGGCATGGAAAGAACTCTCTATTGAGAGCCAATATTCAAGTTCCTGTCCAATAAACTAGGTTATCTTGGAGAAATCATTGCCCCCCCTCCCCAGGGGCGGCTCACTTCCTCATTTGTTAAATGAGATTTTTAAAAAGTCTTAAGTATTAAAACCCTAAGAACTGAAAAGAAAAGAATAATTTTAAGTATGAGTCATATGCACTAGATTGCATGTGACATTTTGTATTCTTATTCATAAAAAGCTCATGCTTTATTATGCTTTTTACTTATAAGTAAATAAATCCATATTTATACTATTTCTCCTTCATAGAATTCTCTACTGTTTTGGAGCCATATATTGTTCTATATTGAGCCTGTGTTAATACTGAGTGTATAATCTTCCTTTGTCCTTACCCGATACTGGGTAATAGCAACTGGACAGAGATGAATTGGAGTTACTATCCTGGATACGATGTCAAACTTGACTAGGGTAACTATACAATTTATTATCCAAATTGGCACATTTCTAAAATTGAAAAGGAGTCCTATTAATCGAGACTGTGAGTCTGTATTTAAGGGATACAAAGGTAATGATTTTAATGTGTTCTATATAACTTTGCATGTTCTTCTTTACTTATTCTCTATCCTTCTTGAGGCAGAGAGAGAAAATATTTAGGTTGAATAAAGGTAACATTTTGATTCAAGTAGATAATTTGTAGGTTTTGCTTTTTATATGAAAAACAGCATGAATTACCAAATTGGAGGGCTCAAATTTGTCCAGAAATTCTGAGAAAGACAATTATACAAAATCCAACAAACTCACTGAAATATGCAGTGCAGTACCTCATATTGCTTACCTCTCCATGAAAGGTCAAAAGTACCTCCTCCTGTGATATGTCTGCAATCCCTGAAAGATTGATTAAATTTCTATATAATACAGAATTGCTGAATCTAGTGAACCATAACTTATGTAATTTGTATTATACTTTATCAGTCACCTTCTAAAAGTGTTTAAGAATAAAACTTTCCCTTGTAGGCAATGGAAACCTGAGAAATACTTGCTTTCTTTAAAATAACTTTAGTAGTTTGTATGACTTAATTATATCAAGGTTAGCACAGAATTCTTAAAGTGGTCCAAATGTAAAAATTGACCTAATTTAGGTTTTTAAATTTTGAAATGGAAAAGTCAGAATAAAGAAGATGGATTTTACATTGCATGGAGAAGAATGAGAAAAATACTCTTTGCATATTTTGAAAGAGTGGCTAAAGAGATATTTGAAAACTTCCCCTTGCTAACTCTTAATTCAAAAGGTAAGGCATAGCATAAGTTATAGAAACCTATGTGCTCTTACAAAGTTTTACAGTATCCTGGGTTCCTCTTACATATGACCTATTCTTTTAGCAGGAGAATTGAGAACACCAGAGATTAGGAGGTTAAAGGCAAAGTATATTCCACTCTTAGACATGAGAGTATTTCTTCTTTTTTATTTTCTGTGTACCACTCTCCCCATCACGATTCCCTCAATTCCTAATTCTCAACTCATTTTAAAGTTTGACATGGGGAGGGGTGCCTGGGTGGCTCAGTTGGTTAAGCGTCCAACTTCGGCTCAGTTCATGATCTCACAATCTGTGGGTTCGAGCCTCGCGTCGGGCTCTGTGCTGACAGCTCAGAGCCTGGAGCCTGTTTCAGATTCTGTGTCTCCCTCTTTCTCTGACCCTCCCCTGTTCATGCTGTGTCTCTCTCTGTCTCAAAAATAAATAATGTTAAAAAAAATAAAAAAAAAGTTTGACACGGGGAAATGCCCAAGGAATATATGATCTTCAAATAAGTCTAGGAGATAGACCATCTTACATGTCCACTGAAGGGTCTTGGGCAAGTTAGTATGATGCTGTGTCCTTGACTAACAGCGTTCCTGTCAGAGGTCCTTGAAAGCTATAGAGTTGCCCCTAGAGACTTCTGGGATGGAAATCTGCGGCAAAAGAGCTACCCTCTGGGAACATTTAAGGTGATATACCAACACTGTAGATACTGGGAATAAAATCTAAACTCCTTAACATGGTTTTAAAACCCCTGCATCTTTCACCCCATTTTCCTCTCCAATCCCATTTCTATCATATTTTCCACCATATATGTCTTCATAGCTCTAATGTTTGCCATGCTTCCTGTATCTCTAAATGTTTTAAAGATTCTAAACCTACATCTTCTGTTTCTGATTCCCCCCACCTTTAACTGTCTTCTCCTGGTTAAATATTTATTTCTCACCAGTTCAAACATATCCTCCCAAGGAAAGTCTTTTCTGACTAGGTCAACTCCACATTTTCTGCTTGTATTAGTGTTCTACTGATATAACAAATCACCACAAATTTAGCTACCTAAAATAATACAAGCTTATTATCTCACAGTTTCCTTGGTTAGGAGTATGCATATGGCTTAGGTGGATATTCTTGCTCCTGTCTAATAAGGCTGCAGTCAAGGGATTGCTTGGGCTACTATTCTTATTTGAGACCCAGGGTCTTCTTTTAGGCAATTGATTGTTGGTAGAACTCATTTCTTTGAGGTTGTATGATTAAGGTTCCTTTTTTATTGCTAGCTGTTTGCCACAGACTGCATTAAACTCCTAGAGACTATCTATAGTTCTTTGTTACATGTCTCCCATGGGGACTTCATAATATGGGCTGCTTGCTTTTTTCCAGGCAGAAATGCATCTTTCTGATGTTTTATTTTTTTAAAAAGACTCCTCTGATTAGGTCAGGCCCACCCAGACAACCTAGATTTCTTTTTGATGAACTCAAAGTCAACTGAATAGTAACCCAATCATAGGAGTGATACCCCATTATTTACATATTCTGCCATGCATAAGGGATGGGGATTATACATGACGTATACACAAGAAAAGAGTCTCAGAAGCTACTTCAGAATTCTGCCTACCTCAATGCTCTCTCATGCTGTTTACCTCCACTTTTTTATCATAAAACACAGTTCAATTGTACATTTATTTCTGTGGTTCTTTGGTTAATGTAAGTCATCCCAACTAGCATATAAGCGTCATGAGAGCAGGGAATATTGTTTTTGGGGAGATTCTCTTTGCTCCCTGTTGTATCCTTGAATGTAAGCATAGCCTTCAGCACAATATAGGTGCTCAACAAATATTGAATAAATGGGTAACTTTTACTGATTGGATAAATGAATGACTGAGTGAAAGTTTTACCATGATTATCTGGCACTAGGTAGGTATTTTTGGATCTAATCATTCCCTAATTCTTAGGCACTAAAAGATGACAGCTTTTAAAATACCAGACATTAGGTCTGTATCCTGAGGTGACTAAAAGAACTGACTCTAAAAGAAAATGTGACTCCTAAGCTCCCAAGACCAAGAGAAGTCTGTTTATTCAAGAGGATTCTGCTGAGGGCAGTGTGTGTGTGTATGTATGTGTATGAATTTTGTGTTCATCAAACTAAATATTGTTGATTATAGGGAAGATGGAAGAGGTCTCCTTTGATAGAGGCCTGCTTCCTCTTGCCCTTAATTTCCTATAAAGGTAGTAACTCAGTTAATATGTCCAGGTGTCCTAGGGACTATAGAATTATAGTTAAATTTGGAGAAGTTACAGCAAAACTTAAGGATTCATCACACATAGAAGTGGAGAAGGGCAACGTTTCTTTGAAGTAGGGTAGCAGATCATGTCTTTAGTCTTGATAAATTCTTTCCTTAGTGTCTATATTTGTCAGGCTTCTCCAGAGAAAATAAACCAATAGGATGAATATATATATATATATATATATATATATATATATATATATGTGTGTGTGTGTGTATTTCATATGTATACTTTTTTATATATATAAATATATATATATGACATATATATATATATAACATATATATATATATATATATATTTTTTTTTTTTTAATATCAGTTCCATGACTGGGGAAGCTTGATGAGGGAGGCCAGCAGGTTGGAGACTCAAGAAAGAGTTGTTATTTGAGTGGTTAGGCAATCTGCCATACAATCAGGAAGAGGTGAAGTTATAGATGAAGTTTGAAGGCAGTTTTCTGGAGAATTCTCTCTTGCTTTGGTAAAATCAGCCTTTTGCTGGATTTATGCCTTCACTGATTGGGATGAGGCCCAATGTAAGGTAACTGGCTTTTGTAAAGTCTGTGAATTTAGATGTAAATGTCTTATAAAACACTTTTACAGAAACATCCAGAGTAATGTTTGACCAATGGTCTGGACACTGTGGCCTAGCCAAGTGGACACATAAAGTTAACTATCACAGTGTTCCTGTGATTCAGTCTTATATTTACTATTAAATCTCATATACGTAAGACTCAGATATTACTTCCTCAGTATAGAAAATCTATCCCCCCATAGGACTTGGAGACAAAGTTAGAAATTAAAAAAAAAATTTTTTATCTCTTTGATTTTTTTCTTGACAAAAACCACATTAGAAGAACAAGGTCTATAATATGATTAAAATGTTATTTTGGAGTTGAGTTAGCCCCTCATCTTAAAGTTAATCCATATAAAAGGTGATGGCATTAAACATACTTAGTGTATGTGAAATTAAATTTAGCACACTTTTTTTTTTAAGTACCTACTACATGCCAAGCTCTGTGTTTGCACAAAGAGCACAAAAATGAGTAAACATGATTTCTGCCATTAATAGTATAGACTGCCACTATATTGTAGTGAGTGGGATAGATAAGAAACACTAAAACATGGTGAGCCATCATGAAGATGTGTTGAGGCCAGAGGCTTGGTGAAGGTATGGGAAGGATGTAATAAATGAGAATGAGAAGCATAGAATTTAGCCCTAATATGCAGAAGACAACATAAGATTAAGAGAAGACATCTTATCTATTCACAGTCTACCAAAGGGGGTCATAGGGAGCTAGGACTTTAGATTTTGACATGGCTTTAGGTCACCACTCACATAAAATTCGGTAATTTTTGTGGTCTAGGGGCACCTGGGTGGCTCAGTCAGTTAAGAGGCCAACTTCAGCTCAGGTCATGATGTCGCGGTTTGTGTGTTCAAGCCCCACATCAGGCTCCATACTGACAGCTCAGAGCCTGGATCCTGCTTCGAATTCTGTATCTACCTCTCTCTCTCTGCCTCCTCCCCCCATTCACACTCTGTCTCTCAAAAATGAAAAATAAAATATTAAAAACTTTTAAAAAATTTTGGTGGTCTTAAAAATATATGCATCTCTTGTTAGCCACAAATGAACCGGGGCCTGAATTATGATATAGCATATAATTCCAGGTAACTAACTAATCTTAATCTTTATTTTAAGCCTTACGTTGTTAGATATACCTTGTCATGTTGTTCCTCTGCCAATGAATGTGACGCTTTTAATACCATGTCTAGAGACCCACATTGTCTCTTGGGATGTCTATGTGAAATGATCTGTCATATAAGAATTCTTTGGATTGGGGATGAGTTCATACTATGGTCCTGACAATCTTTTCTTTTGACCCAAGAGAGTAAGATTCACCTAACTATCCATACATCATTCTTAGAATGCCAGAAAACTAAAAACTCTTCTCAGTGCTCATGTCCTGCACATAATTGGGCATATAGTCACTGACCAATAAATATTTGCTACATAAATGAATAAATGAAAGAATGAATGATAGCTGTTATTTTAGCTGTCTTGGAATTTGGTTAAGTTGACACCTATTTCAGCCATTCTCCCATTCACCTCCCTTCTGGTAACCATCAGTTTGTTCTCTATAGTCAAGAGCCTGTTCTTTGATTTGCCTTATTTTTTCTTTGCTCATTTGTTTTATTTCTTAAATTCCACATAAGAGTGAAATCATATGGTATTTACCTTTCTCTGATTTATTTCACTTAACATTATACTCTCTAGATCTATCATATTGTTGCAAATGGCAAGGTTTTATTTTTTATGGCTGAGTAATATTCCATTGTATTTATATACCACTTCTTTATTCATTAAACTGTTGATGGACACTTGTAGTGCTTCCATAATCTGGCTAACATAAATAATGCTACAATGAACATAGGGGTGTATATATCTTTTCAAATTTATGTATTTATATTCTTTGGGTAAATACCTAGTAGTGGAATTATAGGATCATATGGTAGCTTTATTTTAATTTTTTGAGGAACCTTCATACTGTTTTCCACAGTGGCTGCATCAGTTTGTATTCCTAGCAGCAGTGCACAAGTGTTCATTTTTTCCCACATCCTCACCAACACGCTGTTTCTTGTGTTTTTGAATTTAGCCATTATGACAGGTGTGAGGTGATATTGTGATTTTGGTTTGTATTTCCTTGATGAGTGATGTTAATCATCTTTTCATGTGTCTGTTGGCCATCTGTATCTTTTCTTTGGAGAAATATCTGTTCACATCTTCTGCCCATTTATTTAATTGGATAATTTGTTGTTGTTTTTTCTTTGATGTTGAGTTGTGTAAGTTCTTTGTATATTTTGGATACTAGCCCTTTATCAGATATGTCACTTACAATTATTTTCTCTCATTCAGTAGATTATTTTTTAGATTTGTTGATTGTTTCCTTTGCTGTGCAGAAGCTTTTTATTTTAATGCAGTCCCAATAGTTTATTTTTGCTTTTGTTTCCCTTGCCTTGGGAGACATATCTAGAAAAATGTTGTTATGGCTAACGTCAGAGAAATTACTGCCTGTGCTCTCTTCTAGGATTTTTATGGTTTCAGGTCTCACATTTAGGTCCTAAATGTAAGTTTATTTTTGTGTATATTTTAAGAAAATGGTCCAGTTTTATTCTTTTGCATGTAGCTGTCTAATTTACCCAACACCATTTGTTGAAGAGACTGTATTTCCCATTGCATATTCTTTCCTACTTTGTTGAGGATTGACCATATAATTGTGGGTTTATTTCTGGGCTCTCTTTTCTGTTCTATTGATTTATGTGTCTATTTTCATGCTAGTACCATACCGTTTTGATTACTAGAGCTTTGTAGTATATCTTAAAATCTGGGGTTGTGATATTTTCAATTTTTTTTTTCTTCCAAGATTGCTTTTCTATTTTCTTTTGTGGTTCCATACAATTTTTAGGACTATTTGTTCTAGTTCTGTGAAAAATGCTTTTGGTATTTTGATAAGAGTTGCATTGAATCTGTAGATTCCTTTGGGTAATGTGGACGTTTTAACAGTGTTTATTCTCCCAATCCATGATAATGGAATACCTTTCCATTTGTTTGTGTTGTCTTCATTTTCTTTCATCAATGTACAGGTTTTCAGAGAACAGGTCTTTCACCTCCTTAGTTAAGTTTATTCATAAATATTTTATTCTTTTTGGTACAATTGTAAATGTGATTGTTTTCTTATATTGTCTTTCTCCTACTTCATTATTAGTATGTAGAAATGCAACAGATTTCTTGTATCCTGCATTCTGTATTACTGAATTCACTTATCAGTTCTAGTAGTTTTTGGTGGTGGAGTCTTTAGGGTTTTATAGAAAACCCTCATTTGGCATCCATACCAGTTTGGATACCTTTTGTTTCTTTATTTCTATTTCTTGTTTGATTGTTGAGGCTAGGATTTCCAGTACTATGTTAAATAAAAGTGGTAAGAGTAGACTTCCTTGTATCATTTCTAATCTCAGGGGGAAATCTGTTTTCACCATTGAATATGATGTTAACTGTCGGTGGGCATGGATGGACTTTATTATGTTGAGACATGTTCCCTCTATGCCTACTTTGTTGAGGGTTTTTTACTCTTAACCACAAATGGATGTTATCCTTTGTCAAATGCTTTTTCTGCATCTACTGAAATTATTGCATGGTTTTTACACTCAATTTTGGTGGATGATTCTGTCAGTGTACTGTTGGATTCAGTTTGCTAATATTTTGTGGAGAATTTTTACATCTATGCTCATCACAGACATGGGCTTGCAGTTCTCTTTTTTGGTAGTGTCTCTGTATGGTTTTGGTATCAAGATAATGCTGGTCTCATAGAATGAATTGGAAGCTTTCCTTCCTTTTTTATTTTTTGAATAGTTTGAAAAGAATAAGTATTAATTCTTCTTTAATGTTTGATAGAATTCACCTGTGAAGCCATCTGGTCTTGGACTTTTGTTTTTTTGATTTCTGATTGAATTTCATTTCTGGAAATCAATCTGTTCAAATCTTTGATTTCTTCCTGATTCAGTTTTGAGAGATTATGTATTTCTAGGATTTATCCATTTCTTCTAGGTTGTTCAATTTGTTGGCATATAATTTTTTGTAATATTCTCTTACAAGCCTTTGTATTTTTGTGGTGTTGGTTGTTGTTTCTCCTCTTTCATTTCTGATTTTGTTTGAGTCCTCTCTCTCTCTTTCTCTGATGAGTCTAACTAATAATTTTATCAATTGTGTTGATGTTTTCAGAGAACCAGCTCCTGGTTCCAATGATATATTCTGTTGTCTTGGTAGTTTCTATTTCAATTATTTCTTCACTAATCTTTATTATTTCCTTCCTTCTACTGATTTAGGGTTTTGTTTGTTCTTCTAACTCTATAAGTGTAAGTTTAGAATGTTTATTTCAGATTTGTCTTAATTCTTGAGATAGACCTGTATTGGTATAAACTTCCCTCTTAGAATACCTTTTGCTGCATCCCAAAGATCTTGGACCATTGTGTTTTCATTTCCATTTGTCTCTGGGTATTTTTTTGATTTCCCTTTTGATTTTTTGATTGACACATTCATTGTTTACTTGCATGTTATTTAACATTTGTGTTCTTTCCAGATTTTTTCTTGTTCTTGATTTCTCATTTCCTAGCACTGTGGTCAGAAAAGATGCATGGTATGACCTCAGTTTTTTGATTTTCTTGACACTTGTTTTGTGGCCTAATATGTGATCTATTCTGGAGCATGTTCCATGTGCACTTGAGAAGAATGTGTATCCTGCTGTTTTACGATGGAATGTTCTGTAAAATATCTGTTAACCATCTGGACCTATGTGTCATTCAAAGCCATTATTTTCTTGTTGATTTTCTGTTTGGGTGACCTATCCATTGATGTTAGTGGGTATCAAAGTCACCTCCTATTTTCGTATTACTATCCATTATTTCTTTACATTTGTTATTTGCTGCTTGGTGTATTTGGGTGCTTCCATCTTGATTGCATAAGTGTTTACAATTGCTGTATATTCTTGTTGTATTGTTTCCTTTATGAATATATAGTGTCCTTCTTTGTCTTTTGTTACCATTGTTGTTTTAAAGTTTATATTGCTATTCTGACTTCCTTTTCACAACCATTTGCATGATAAATGTTTTTCTATCCCTTCATTTTTAATCTGCACGTGTATTTAGGTCTGAAATAAATGTCTTATATGTGGCATATACATGGGTCTTGCTTTTTAATCTATTCTGTCACCCTCTGTCTTTTGGTTAGAATGTTTAATCCATTTACATTTAAAGTAATAATTAATAGGTATGTACTTAATGCCATTTTGTTACTTGTTTTATGGTTGGTTCTGTTCTGATCTTCTGTTGCTCTCTTCTCTTATAGTTTTCAGGCTTTCTGTAATGACACACTTGGATTCCTTTTTTATTTTTTGCATATCTAATACCAGTTGTTGATTTATGGTTACCACTAGGTTTATATATAACATCTCATGTAAATGGAAGTCTATATTAAGTCTTTTAAGTTTGAACTTATTCTTTGCTCTCTCCTCCCTTCTTAAATTTTAGTTATATGGTGTCATTTTTTTATTTTGTAAATCCCTTGATTAATTTTTATAGATACCCTTAAGTTTATTACTTTTGTGCTTCTTACTTTTCTTACTTCTACTTCTGGTATTTCCACTCAGAGAGTCTCCTTTAACATTTCTTATAGGACTTATTTAGTGGTCATGAATTCCTTTAACTTTTGTTTGTCTGGGAAACTCTTGTCTCCTTTTATTCTGAATGATAGCTTTGTTGGAATGAGTAGTGTTGACTGCAGATTTTCTACCTTCAGTGCTCTGAATATATTGTGGACTTTTGGGCCTGCAAAGTTCCTGCTGGAAAATCATCTGATAACCTTATGGGGTTTCCCATTATATGTAACTGTTTTCTTTTCTCTTGGTGCTTTTAAAATTCTGTTTTTATCAGCACTTTTTGCCATTTTAATGCATGTGCCTTGATGTGGACCTCCTTGGATTGATTTTGTTGGGGCTCTCTGTACCTCTGGATATGGATTTCTGTTTCCTTCCCAAGATTCAGGAAATTTTCAACTATTATTTCTTCAAATAAATGTTCTGCTCATTTTTCCTTCTCTTCTCTTTCTGGGACCTCTGTAATGTGAGTGCTGTTATGGTTGATCATGTTGCTGAGTTTCCTAAGTCTATTTTCATCTTTTATTATTTTTTCTCTCTCTTGTTCAGCTTGATCGCTTTCCATTACTCTTTCATGTAGGCCACTGATCCATTCTTATTCTTCTTCTAGTCTACTATTATTCCATCTAGTGTATTTTTGATTTCAGTTATTGAGTTCTTCATGTGTGACTGGTCTTTTTTTGTGTGTTTTCTATCTCTTTTTAAGGGGCTCATTGAGATCTTCCATTTTTTTCTCAAGTTCTATGAGTATCTTTATGACCATTACTTTAAATGCTCTATTAGGCATATTACTTATCTTTGTTTCATTTAGCTCTCTTGTTGTGTTTTTTTTCCTGTTCTTTCATTTTGGGCATATTCCTCTCTCTCCTCATTTGTGTAACTCTCGGTGTCCATTTCTATGTGTTAGTAAAGTCAGCTATGTCTCCTGTTCTTGAAAGTGATGGCCTTATGAAGAAGACACATGTAGTGCCCTGTGGTACAATGTCTTCTGTTCACAAGACCCTGGTGCTTCAGGAGTGTATCCTATATGTATCGTGTGCCCTACTGTTGTGGCTGACCTACTTTTGCCTTCATTCTAGTTATCTGCAATAGCCCCCTTTGACTATTGTGGGCAGGTTTTGGTTCCTGTGTTGTTATTGGGCCAGTCTGGGTCTCCCTTGGTCTCAAGTTGAGTCAGACAAAGCATTTGTCAGAGATACAGTAGCATTGAACTGCAGAGAACACTCCCTGTATTATTTCCCTGAGAAGCTTTCATTGGTGGGTGGAACCTGTAGTCAGACTCGGTGTCTGCCCACAGCCCACTGCTGGGGCCACAGTTATAGTGGTCTCTGTGGTTATCTTCTCCTCTACCCAGAACAGCAGTCACTTTAGAGTGATGCTGGCCCCTTCTGGGGCAGCTTACATACTGCCAGGCTGGTGACACTGCTTTGGTTGGGCTCTGGCCAAGGTTGTATTGAAGGGTGTAGGTCTTCAGGAGAATGTGAGGTGAGTTATGGGGGAGAACTTATGCCCAGACTTGGATGGAGGAAGCATTTCCATAGGGGAGTTCTGGGTTGGGGTGTGCTCTTAGCAAGCTTGGTGGAGAGTATTTTGTTGTGCGGTTCCTACAGGTATCTGTGTAACTAATCTGGGGGTGGAGAGATGGAAATGGTGCCTACTGGTTTTTTATTCTTAGAGAAGTCTTCTAAAGATCCCTGCCCCTCCAGCACATGTTCTGAGATTAGTAAATAAATCTTCCCATATACCCCAGGAGTTTTTCCAACTGCTGCTTTTTTTGCTGTATCTCAGCAGGGCTCTTGTTGTGTTGTCTATTTAAGGACAGGGACTCAGTATTCTATAGCCCTCCTGGCTCCCACAGAACCCAGCTGCTTATTTTTAAAGTTGCACGTGTTAAGCCTTGTTGATTGTAACAACTCAAAATATTATGCCCCTCTAGTTTTCAAAGGCAAATGTTATGGGAATTTGTCTACCCTGTGCCTAAGATGCTTGGTATGAAGGTCTGTTTCTCTTCCCTATCTGAACCTGCGTGGTCCTTTCCTCCCTCTGATAGTCCCATAGGTCTGTTTAGCTCCTGACTGCATCTCTGCTCCCCTTACCCTCTTCGGTGTGGACTCTTCTCTACATTTAGCTGTGGAGATCCAGTTCTGTGGCTCTTCAGGTTATTTTCTGGGTTATACTTATGTGGATGTTATCTAGTTTTATCCATGGGACAAGGTGAACTTAGAATCCTCCTACCCTGTCATCTTCCTCAGAAGTCTAAGGTGAGTTCAGTTTTGTTTTCTATAGATTTATTTTTATAGTAACATTTTAAATATCCAATTTTTTGGACCATTTAGAAATAAATCTAGAAACATAAGATTTCTGCCTTATCTTGGGGAAAAATGTGTAGGGTGATACATTTGTGCAGTCTTATCAAAAAAGTAATTGTATTTAGGGTGCCTGGGTGGCTCAGTTGGTTGAGTGTCTGACTTTGGCTCAGGTCATAATTTCCCAGTTGTGAGTTCAGGCCCCATGTTGGGCTCTGTGCTGACAGCTCAGAGCCTGAAGCCTGTTTCGGATTCTGTGTCTCCCTCTCCTCTCTGACCCTCCCTTTCTCATGCTCTGTTTCTCTCTCTCTCTCTGTCTCAAAAATAAATAAACATGTAAAAATTTTAAGAAAAGTAATTGTTTTCATCTTTCCATCAAAGGGAAAGCACAACTATCAGTCAAGAATATGTGAGAAGGTCTGGATACATAGTAATGGCTTTTATTTAATGGAGTTAGAGTGAATTTTCACCTTTAGTTAAAAGTGGGTCTTTGCTTATTGGATGCTAGCTTTCATATTTAAATTGCATTCATACTTGATCTTTTGGCCAACACAGCAAGAGACAAGTTAAAAAAATCTATTCCTCTTAATTTAAAGGCAGCGATTAAAGGAGATTCAGAGCTTTGAAACTGTTGTGAGTATTCTACTTAAGAAAATAAACACTAATTGAAAGGACTAATCAAAAGCTCATCATCCTGAAGGGCACTTAGATAGTTCACAAGTGTGCAGCTTAGGTAGACAAGGTGTTCTTATGAGGACTTCGTCATTCTAAGTACAGAGACCTTAAGCTATGCATTATCTGATTCCTCATAAGGAGTGCCTATTTATGATATGAAAATATATCTGCCAGTAATTTCCTTCTTAATTTTGCAGGTACTTTATAGAAATAATTCATCCTTAATCAGTAATAAAAATCTTACATATTTTAACATTTCCTTCAAGAAAGACTTCCTTTTGCCAATCTGTAGTCTGTGTGCATTTAATTCTATCACAGTCTTTACAAATATTTGGGCAAATAAGTTATCATTGCCAATAAAATTGTGCTCTTTAAACAAATGAATAATCAAACACAGTCCTCTTTATTGTGCTCACACAGGAGTTTTTCCTGTCCTCGTAGAGTGGCCTTCTTGGTTTAAACCATTATCTCACGGGCTTAAAAAATATAGAGATGAAAAAGCCATTTGAAGATGGTTTTTCAGATAATTCTAGATGATTCAGACAATTTCCTAAGCAATAAAACTTCCTGTAAATAGAATTTTCTCCTTACCAGACTATAAATCAATACTTGTTGGCTCTAATGATGAATTGGTGATAAAGAAAATCTAACAACTGTTATCTGATGAGAAGATCATTGTTGGGTTGATAGTGGGGAATGGGGGTTTACTGATTATCTGGGAAGGTTGTTTTTGAGACTGCTGCTGTCAGTGGAATTTTGTTGGTCATTACAAGTGTACATGTGCAAAATTGGGTAAAGTGAACAAGATTGGAATGCAATTCAGCTACATAGTCCACACAATCTGATATGGATGTTTAAAAAAGTATTACGAAAAAAATTATCATCAGTGTGCATATAAATGTTGCAAAATTTGGTAGCAGAAGGAATTTAGTTTCCTTCCCCAGATGCTAAATCACCCATTTATAGCTGCTTTTGTGTTGTCTTCTGGTTTTGCAGTCACATTTGCCTTTTCACTATTATATTGAATTCAGTATAAGGACGCAACTTTCTTACTTTTCAAATTTAAATGAACAAAAAATATTTCAAGTTCAAATTCTCAGTACATAGGCCATTAAATTTTCAAAGGTATTGCCACCAGTCTTATGCTTAATGAGAAAGGAGTCCAAAGAGTGGGAATTCATCTTCAAACTTCATTATGGTAAAGTTTTAAGAAGGTGTAATCAAATTCTTTCATTTTATCAAATTCTTTGCAATGAATTCTTATCTGGCTATAGAATTGTTGCTATTATAAATCTCATGGAAATATATCTCATACAGTTTTCTGACCATTATTTTGAGTTTTCTCCATCTATCAGCAGGGAGACCTATACCTTCTAGGTCTCTGCCACTAGTACATGATGTTCTTTTTATGCCCTCCTGCCCTTATACCTCCCAGTAAACACATTGCACAAAAATTCAATTTATTAGAAAATGTATGATTTGTTTATTTTCTGAGTAGCCATCTTCAGAAACCTAAATAGGAAACCAGGGTTACTTGTAGAGCTTTAGAAGGCCCTTCTAAGATTGCTGTGAGGTTATTATAAAATCATGTTTTAAATTGGACTATATAAAGGTACTATTTTTTTAAGTTTCTTTATTTTGAGAGAGAGGGAAAGAACACATGTGCAAACATTTGCACAAACGGGGAGGGGCAGAGAGAGAGAATCCTAAGCAGCTGAGCACAGAGCCTGACCAGGGGCTTAATCTCATGAACCATGAGCTCGTGATCTGATCTGAAAACAAGAGTGGGACCCTTAACCAACTGAGCTACCCAGGCTCCCCTAAAGGTACTATTTTGTAGGTAAACATAATATATCCAGTTGGCACACTTAGAGAGTGAAAGGAGGAATTATTAATACTTAAGATAATAAGTATAACAGATATCGTCCAGGCAAAGCAGAGTGTATGTTCACCCAGTAATAACAGTACCTACTATATAGGGCTCTTGTGAAAATTCAGTGATAAAATGTATGTAAAAAATTTAGCCCTCATGTGGGAAACATTCAATACATGGTAGCTGTTCATATTGTTATTTTTCATGCCTCCAACTTTGGCCAACAAAGCAAGGAAATCACATTGACTTATTTATTCTTTTACTAGATGTTGCTAGGTCTAGCAACAAGGTAATGAGAATTTAATTATATAATCATATGGAAACCATTTGAGAGGGAAAGGGACTCTATTTAATTATGTCTGCTATAGTGATTCTCCACCAAAAGAAGGGAAATCTGTTTATAAAATTTAAAAATACAAGATACCCTATCCTGTCTTCTCCATATACCCAGGTCCCTAACTTCATAGTTAGTTTCACAAAAAGCTACTTCTACTGACTGGACTGTGTCGTTGCTCTTAAGTTTACTGTGGTGGAAAAAATTAGGGAGTAACTAATTTATTAGATTGATAGTTTCTTGAAAGCAGTGATTTTTCTATTACTTATTTCCTATGCTTATCACAGGACCCAGCACACAGTAGGAACTACTACTATCAATATCAACATCAATATATATTATATAATATCAATAAATATTTGTTAAATTAATGAAAGTATGAACAAGTAGATTTTAGCGGCTGAAAGTCAACACTATGCTGTAGTAGTCTATATTGTTACTCTATAACCAATGTTCTATCATGATAGAGAAACTTCCTACACTCCAGCTAGAATTTGTAGAGTCAGAATCAAGGAATTTAGGGATTTCATAGCTGCAGTTGGTGCCACATTTGGAGCTGTTGACTATTTAGATTGGTTTCTTGTTTTAACTGATTGTTAAAAAAGAATCAATAAAGCTAATCTCCGATATTCCCAATAAGGCTTCCTGCTATACACCCTTCAAATTTCAAACTTGGAAGTGTCAGGTATAAGTGTAAATACAGTATGCAATGTTGACATTGTTTATTAGGATTCAGCATCCCCATTGAAGTATTGAGAATTATATACAAATTCTTTTTATATATGAAAATGGAAAATATAATTCCATAGTACAGAATTCTGAAGGCTTCATATTAACCCAGTCATCTGTCACTTGCTATCATAGAGCTGGATTTGGGACACTATGCAGGTACACTTCCCTTTTTCTATCATCCCTCATGTTATTTATAGTTGATCCAAGTTTTTAAAAAGGGCTTCGCAGGTAGCTTTGGTTAATGGTATTAATGCTTTTAATGTCAGGGAAAATACGTGTTGGATCATTTGCAAAACCTCTTCAGGGATTATCTGTTGTTTTAATCTGTACAAATCGGTGCATACATAGTTGGTGCTGTTGTATCTATTTCTGATTTTTGCTTCCAAATCTTAGAGTCAGCAACCCTGTGCCTGAGGGTAGAGAAAGAGTTGGTAGAGAGTACCACTCTAACACTGATGTTCAGACCTAGGCATCCCTTTCTCACCCCACCAAATTTGGTTTCATCACAATGGATAAATCTATCTCTCATGTTTGAGGGTCTAAATTGTTGTCAGTGAAAGGTGCAGGTTGGTAGAAGCCTATGTCTGTGTGTGATTGATGGACTTTAGAGCAGGTTGTTCAAAAGATTTATGGCAGGACACCTGTGGAACCTGAGTCACAGAACTATATGGCAGGGAGGATATGGGAAGGATGAGTTTTTGGCCTTGCTCACTACTAACTTCTGGCTGAATCAAGAGATTAATACGATGTTGCTAACTGCCTCCCTGAGCCAAAAAACCAAGAAAAACTCTTTCTGCTTATATTCCTTTTTTTCTTTCCCTCACTTTGTCCTGTAAAACTTACCCTTCTTGTTAGTTCTTAAAGGAAAGAGAAACTGAGAATTCACATTTTTTTATTACATAAATGATAGATGTTAACATTTTCTACAACTTTTCACTTTCTTTCTCCTAAGAAACCAAGTTAAAATAAATTGAGAAAAATGTTTCTATTATTTTAAAATTATGATATTTGTGTATACACTGTGACAATGATAAATCATATCACAGGAATACATAAATGATCAAAATGTCATAAGTGTGTCCATAGAAAAAGCTACAGGGGATGAATAAATGCCAATAGTACTATGAAACTAATTTAGCAAGACTTAAGGTCAGTTAGTAAGTCTATGCTTAATAAAAGCAATCCTCTTCTGGGGGTATGGGTGGATATCATAGATGAATGGTCAAGATTTGCACATTTCTAGGGTGGGCCATCCTTTCCTAAGTGCCAGGGAGTTCAAAGCTGTCTTGTAGACTTGGCATAAGACACCAAACTCATTTTACAGTGGAAAATTTGGCTTAAGCAGAAACAGGAATAGTTTTTTTTTAAATTTTTTATTTATTTTTGACAGAGAGAGAGAGTGGGAGCGCAAGCTGGGGAGGGGCAGAGAGAGAGGGAGACACAGAATCTGAAGCAGGCTCCAGGTTCCGAGCTGTCTGCACAGAGGCAGATGTGGGGCTCGAACTCACGAACCATGAGATCATGACCTGGGCCAAAGTCGGACGCTTAACCAACTGAGCCACCCAGGCACCCCAGAAACAGGAATAGTTTTACATATCACAGAATTAATCATCCACAGTAGTTTATATCTTTAAAGGCAGTATAGTGTACAAGCCAACAGAGTCACAGAAAAGCCAGTACTACACATTGTATACTGTTATTAATCCCTCTCTTTGATTTAGGGACCCAAACAAACAAACAAACAAACAAACAAAAATACCTCTAAGGCCATGTGAGTTCTAATTTCTGCTTCAGCTTCCTACATTCTTTGACACTAGCCATTTTACTTCTCTCCATTTCATTTTCTACATCTATAAGAAGAGGAAACAATATTGGATAATTGCAAAGCAAACATAAATGACTGCATTCATGTTAAATCATCTCTTAGAAGTGTGTGAATAAGATTAATACTAATTTAAACATTTGATCAATAAAAAATGATGGATGCTATTTTCTATTGTTTTGTGTATTGTTACAAATAAGGGGCAATTGCATGCCAAGAATAGTAGAAAAAATATGACTGTGTTAGATATATTCCTGGTTTGAGCAGTGAGATTTCTTATTAAGGAAAGATATTAGAATGGTTTATGAAGTTTATGAACTTGTAATTTGCTCCTGTAATTAGATGAGACTCTGTCAGACCCATCCTTCTACAATTTCATAATTGAGGGCCTTCTGCCTACAATAGAGTGTTGAATCAGATATACATATGCTTAATGGACTAACTATTTTAAAGATTGGCCATGGCTTATGCAAAATAAGAACAATCCTTAGAACATTTTAAAGGCTTCCTGCCACAAATTGCTTTTGCAATTTTCATTTCATTTTTAACTATAAAGTTAAGGCATCTTTAGTTATTTTTATTTTAAATTGCTCCTGCTGTTGTTCTCCTCCTAGGAAGTAGCCACTATTCTTTTCCTTTCTCCTGGCCATTGTAATCTTTCTTACATGAATAAAAACAAAGTAGTTTATTTAAAAAAAAAGAGTTTTTAAATCCTCCCTTGCAATTGTAAGGAAAATGCCTTACCATTATCAAATTGAGAAAAGGATAATGTAGTGAAGTTACAAGTGAGTTTTATCAATGAGTGTTTTCCTTGGTGTTCTTGTTTTCCAGAAACTCTTTCTGTTGCATCCTTTAACATCTGTGGCTGCAAAAGTTAATTCTGAAAACAAAGTAGATGTGGAAAGGCAGGTGATTGATCAAAGCAAAAATTAAAATTGGGTACCAGTGGCACAATCTCTTACTTTTTGGCCCACAGGAGTCCTGATACAAATTAATTGTTTCTGTGATTCTTAGACCTTCATCAATCAGATGTAAATTACACCATGCATGATTGGCTGCCTTTCCATTCTCAGTTCCCCATAGAGAGCTGTTGGCGGCCAACTGCTATAGAGGGCTCAGTAGAGCAGCAGCCTGTCCGTGGCCGCTCTGGGACAACAAACAGAGCACTGCAGCTGACTTGCAATCACAATAGCATGCCTGAGGATGCAGCCAGCACCCTTCCAGAGTAATTTTTGTCTAGGGCACAAGAGACATTTTTCAAACCAAGTATAACGTTACCAAACCTTGTGTGGCCAAGGTTTGCTTTTTAAACGTGGTTTCAGATCAATCTAAAAAAGATACTAGAGCACAGAGCCCTAGAAGACAACAGGATTGAACATGAAATTAATCTCAAGATTGATTAGGGAAAAACAAATATAGACACCTCAAAAACAGGTTTCCTAAGATACTTTATGTACCTTTAGAGGCAACAGAAATAATAATAGCTGAAACTTAATTAAAGTAACATAAAAGACCCCAGCAAGGAGACCTTGTGACCACATTTGTAGCTGAGAACCGAATTTAGCCCCAAGAAATATGAGATCTACTTTTCATCTCACAGCAATTTACCATTTCAAAAAAACTAGTATAAAGGATGTGATTAGAAGCTACAGAGTTGCCTTACTTTATATGTAAAGAAATAAGGATTTGAAAATGTAGAAGGGTACCTTTTCAAAGAAACATCACAATTAAAATTTAAACAAATATTGGGAAATGAGAAAATTGGGATGACCTGGATACATGAAAGATGTAGATTTTTTTTTTACCTGAAAGCATTCATTCAGATCTTCCTGGACTTGTCTTCACTGTAAATTATTTGTGTTTATGGATTGCATATTTAAAAAAATACCTGATAAATGCTATTTGAAGACAGTAGATTGGCCTTTAGGGCCGGAGTCACGGAATAAGATTGCCTGGATTCAAATCTTGTCTAAGCCACTGTGTGACTTTGATGAATTACTTAACTTGTCCAGTATTTGGTTTCCTTATCTATAAAATGGACATAAAAATTGTTCATATTTCAGTAGATCCTGTGGAATAAATGAGGTAATTCATTTTCAGCAGTGCCTGATGCTCAGGAAATGTTAAATACATATTCATTATCATTGTTATTTTATATGTATTATCTGTAACTCACTTAAACCATTATAAGAAGTGAAAATTTTCCTTCTAAGAAATGATTTCTCAATTGAAACATGAACAACTTCTTAGATAGGAAACCCCTATAGGTTTCCAGGGACACATAGAACTGTAAAATACAATTTCTGCTTCTGTAGCTTATATTGGCTTGCTATTGAGAGGCTGCTCTGTGATTATATTATGAACTCTCATTAATGGGTAATAATGTTTATTTCTCAGTGTTTGAGGATTATAGAAGTAAATATTGAATGAGATGACATTTGTGAAAATGCTAAATAGGGTCTGGCTCACAGTAGGTTCTAAATAAATATTAACTGTTTCGTTTTTTTATTTTTATTTTTTTGTCTTTTTAAGTAGGCTTCACGCCCAGCATGGACCCCAACATGGGGCTTAAACTAACAACCCAGAGATCAAGACCTGAGCTGAGGTCAAGACTTGAGCTGAGCTCAAGAGTCAGACACTTAACCAACTGAGCCACCCAGGTACCCCAATATTAGCTTTTTAGATACACACTTACCTTCTGTAGAGCAAAGGGAACCTATGTTTAATGTTCCAAACAAAGAACTATTTTCCACCATGCCATTGAAGCTTGAGATACTCCTAAAACCATATAATATATATATATATATATATATATATATATATATATATATATATATATATATAATATATATATTTAACCTTTTTTCCCATGACAATTATCTTCCAAACACTGTGGGACCATCACCTAAAGGTTCCTGAGTGGTAGTATCTACTCTAAAGATACTGGGACCTTGTAATGTCAGTGGAGACAATTGGACTAGAAGAAAAGAGCATGTGAAGTACCTTCTGGGTGCTTAGGAAATCTCGCTGTTATTGGCTGGCGATAGGTAAGCAAGCACTCATGTTGAGAAACCCCACTTGTTCAGGAACCTCAGCTGGTGTCTTAGAGCTAATGGCAGATACCACTTGACAGCCAGTAAAAAACTGACTCTTAGTCCTACAACTGCAAGGAACTGAATGCTGCTAACAACTATTTGATCAGGGAAGCAGGATCCCTCCCCAGCTTATATTCCAGATGAGAACCCAGGCATGGCCAATATCTTGAGAGACTGAACAGAGGACTCAGTTAAGCCATTTCTAGATTTCTGACCTACTGAAATTGTGAGATAATAAATGTTTTTTTTAAGCTGTTAAATTTGTGGTAATTTGTTATGCAGGAAAAGAAAACTAATAGATTTTTTTTCCTCATTTAATCTTAAGGCAAAGTCCTTGTTTCATAGGAAAGTGGCTTTTAATTTAGGTACCAATGACTTCTTGGATTGAAACTTACTGAACTATATGAGGCACATTTACAGCTAAAAATCCCTTAACTTCTGGTCTATTACCTATACACAAAGATAAGTCTGAATCCTCATTCTGCCACTATTTGGTAGCTATATTCTCTCTGAGCCTCAATTTCATCAGCTGTAAAATGGAAATAATTCCACCTAGGTTTTAGCATTATTCCAAGGATTGCCTGAGATAGCCAACAAAAAATAATTAGCATCGTATAAAGTTAATAACAGATCAATAAATTATAACTGTTTTTCTTAATAATATTTGGGGACTACCTTGTATTCTTAGGTTTTGTACAATGCCAATGCATGTAGTGAAATAAGAGGTAGATATGAAAGCATTAACCATTAAATATATTCTTATAATAATTTTTTATGATGAAGAATACCCTTTTTATGATAAAAAGATTTGGTTCATTGATGTTTAATATACCGAGATACCATGTGATTGAAAAGTTGGTTTTCTTTTTTTTCAAAAAAATTTTTTGTTTATTTATTTTTTGAGAGAGAGACAGGGTGTGAACAGGGAGGAGCCGAGAGAGAAGGAGACACAGAATTTGAAGCAGGCTTCAGGCTCTGAAGTGTCAGCACAGAGTCCAACATGGGGCTGGAACTCACAAACCATGACATCATGACCGGAGCCAGTCAGATACTTAACTGACTGAGTCACTCAGGTGCCCCATGAAGTTGTTGAAAAAAAAAAAAAAAACCATGAAGAAAGTAACATTTGTTTAAGAACCTTTTCCATGTGAAAACCAAAATCCTGAATTAGAAGAAAAAAAAAAAAAAAGACAGGCCTTAATTGCACCTATTCACAATATCATTTAAAACCTAACGTTCTTTTTGAAGGGCTCTTCTACTCTTTCCCTTCTATACCACTGCTTCAGATCAACAGAGAAACTATTACAAGGAATTCTGACTCTTTTTCTTTCACAATTAATGCAACATAACTTTTGTACATTTACGTACAAAAGCACTTTTGTGCTTTATGAGATACCAGGAAATTTGATTTTTGCTAGGTCTACAAAATAAGCATTTTAAAAATCTTTAGGGGCGCCTGGGTGGCTCAGTCGGTTGAGCAGCTGACTTTGGCTCAGGTCATGATCTCGCGGTCTCTGAGTTCGAGCCCCGCTTTGGGCTCTGTGCTGACAGCTCAGAGCCTGGAGCCTGCTGCTGCTTCTATGTCTCCCTCTCTCTCTGCCCCTCCCCCGCTCATGCTCTGTTTCTCTCTCTGTCAAAAATAAATAAACGTTAAAAGAAATCTTTAAATATTTCTTTCCTTTGTATTGCAGTACAACTAATGAAAGATCCTTTCTTTTAGAAAATCAGATGAAATAATATTTTAATCATACCAGTATTTCTTCTTGTCTATTTGGTTCTTAGTCAATGATTACCTACGCCATGCCATGCCATGGTCACCCCATGCTATGGACAATCCCAGGTAATAGGAATAGGGTGGTAAACTGTAAAATGCCCCAAACCATAACTTGTACCAGCGTCCCAGGATTTAAGACTTTGATTTCAACAGTAGTGCAAGCAAGGTGAAGAGCCTTTGAGTGGCTTACAAAAAACACTAAGATGTGGCATTCAGCACTACAATGCAGGAACCATCTCTGATTGTTGTTTTTTTTTTACTTCTTTTTCCTTAAAGTCAAAGATATGTGGGATAGTATAGTAAAATATAAACAAATGGTGGTGTAGAAATAAATACATGCACAGATGTTTGAGAGTAATGACCGGATTTTATTAAGGTTTTATGTATAAACTCTTGGTTCTTCTCTATACCCAAATAGTTGCAAAGCAAATAAATATTAGACACCCATGCATTAATGAAGCCTGATAATTAGTCTCTAAGTTCTGCTTATTTTTGGCCCTTAGGCATATGAACATATTTAATTTTTCAGAGTTAAGGTTACACTAGAAGTGTAAACCGATACATATAAGATGTACAGTTATTTACTATATATTGGTATATAAGTACATGTGAATAGAAACATAGATGCATCACATATATTTTTGTACAACAGATGGCCACAGGAGTAATGGACTTTGAAGAGGGCTGAAAGACCTTGTGGTAGACTGTGCATTGTTTAATGTTTAATTATTTGCTGCCCTTTCCTCCTGGCCACACCCTTCTTCCCTTTCCTACTGGCCACACCCCCTGATGGCAGCATTGGCGTGAGATTTGCTTTGGTCAATGTAACGTGGTAACAGTGATGTGTACCACTTCCTAACAAAAGCTTTAAGAGCCATCATGTACTTCCATATTACTCCTTTCCCTCAAGTTTCAGTGAGCAGTTGCTGCTTCACCCTGGCTCTTTCATTGAAGAGGATTTTTTTTTTAACGTTTATTTATTTTTGAGACAGAGAGAGACAGAGCATGAACAGGGGAGGGGCAGAGAGAGAGGGAGACACAGAATCTGAAACAGGCTCCAGGCTCTGAGCGGTCAGCACAGAGCCCAACACGGGGCATGAACTCCCGGTCCGTGAGATCATGACCTGAGCCGAAGTCAGACGCTTAACTGACTGAGCCACCCAGGCGCCCCTTAAAGAGGATATTGAGTAGAGCAGCAGCCAATCCAGAAATGATATGTGAGCAAGAAATAAACATGTTGTAAGTTATTGAAAAATAATCTTTTTTTGTTACTTCAGCATAACCTAACTTAAGTTGGAGGGAATAGACAACATAACAGCTAATATTGAGTAGTTTCTGTGAGCCAGTAATGATATTTGTCATTTTCACACTTGTCTCACATGATCTTCACAATAATTCCATGAGTTAAAATGATTACTTCCCCTTTTCACAACTGAGAAAACTGCAGCTCATCAAATTTGTGCAGGGTTGAATAACTAAAAAGATACATAAAATATAAATAGGGACATAAGTCTGCCTAAATTCTAAGTTTCACCCACAGAGTCCTGCCTTATGGAACTTTATAATTAGATATCATATAGTACAATGTGTTCATTTTACAAAAAAAATTAAACTCAGGTTCTCAATTGTCATATATAATTTCATTAGCTAGATATAAATCTGACACTACAACCATTCATCTTCTGAGCTAGAATTCAAACCTTTAATATCATGGTTGCCTGGGTGTGCATAAGTGCGCATGTGTGTATCTACTGAGTCATAGGTAAAACTATATCTTTGTAAATATGGAATATATGGGGCACATATATCATATTTATATGTATTTTTGATATTAGGACAATATACTTTAAGAATTAGCTTATTGTAGCATGTATTTTACTAATATGATAGTGTAGTACCTAGATAATGAAAATGTTTTGAATTATTGTTTTATATCCTATACTAAGAGTCATTTTGAGTTATATGTTATGGACTCTTGATTATTATGTAGTGTCACTTATTATGATTTCCTTTTTCCCTTTGATTATAACAATATAAACAGGATTATCCTATTTCTTAAAGATGACTTAAATTTGATATATAGAATAAGAATTCTATTTGTATCCAATTAAAAATGTAGTTATACATTATTTAGAGAAATAGTTTAGCTTTATTAAATGAAATATACAAATCCAGTTTTTTCTTAAGTTAGGAATATCTATTTAAAAAGAAAAGTTAAAAAATATTCCTTTTATACAATCTTGCATGTGCCATAAAGCCTATTAATAGGCATTTTGTTTACATATTTTTATCTCAATTATCTATGCCCATAGGACTCATTCAATCAATTTTTCACTAAGTAGTTTTCAAAATATAATTACTCTTATGGGTAGGTCTATGAACAGCAGTGTCATTTACACTATAGTTCACTAATTGCACTTCGAAGCCATTATAATGAATTATACCAGTACATTCTTCAAGAAGATCAGTTAGTGCTAATCATTTGTATCACATATATCACTTAGAAGAGATCCATCCATTAAAGTCTTTCATTTACAGCCTCATTTCTTTTTAATTCTCTTATAATACAAGTTATAGCTGTAAATATATACAGCATGTGTTTTTGTTACCTGTTAGTTAGCCTAGTGGACTTTAATTCTGAGTTAAGTATTCAAATCTGAGACAAATAATATTCTATAGTAGGAACATAATTATTTACTTTGAGATTCTGTGCAATAATTATTCCTACATTGTTAAATTATTACTATATATAATAGTTTCTATTTGAGTCAGATCTTAAGATAATAAGTAAATAAAATCTCATTTCCCCTACATTTTTTTTATCATCCCCCTCAGTGTCCCCAGATCATATTTTTGCATTTCTTTTCATGTTCAGGAGAACTGGTATTTAATGTGTCTCTCACTTAAGGTTAAGTGACAAGAATGTTTATGTTTTTAAACTTATATACATAATGGGAATATTTTACAGTTAATGAATATACATAATAGCTTATAAGCATACTGTTTTATGATAAAATAATTTTGTAGACCCAGTTTCATGACAGAAGATGACATAAGTACATTGATAAAAATGTTAAAGAGTCTCCTTTAAAATATTACTTATTTGTAAAATGTACCTATTAGGTGTTGTATCTTCAATTGTTACAGAAATTGAGAAAGATTCTTATGAGAATCCTTTTTATTATTTTCACATAGGTGAAAAGGCAAGTACAGTTTGAGTATTGTAGAAGCTGATTCATTGTGAAGTATCGATTTTCTATTAAAACTGTTTTTTAGAAATAATATTTTTTTCTTAAGGAAAGAAAGGTCATGTTGTCTGTTATCATAATTTGAATTTCTGCCCTCATCTTGTAAAATCAAGAGTAGAAGAGAAAAGAAGGTGGCTTTTGTGATTTCTTATGAGATGCAGTGAAACCTGACAATAATGTATAGCTGATTCTGGTTAAAGTTCAGATTCTACACAGTATCATATTTAATCCATCCCTAAATAATACTTTTGTCCCTATTTTATAGATAGTAAAACTGAGACTCAGAGAAGCAACTTGCTCAGTATTACACAGTTGTAATACAGCACTAGGCTTTAAAATCATTAGTTTTACTCCAGAATTATAACATCTGTGTTATACTGAATTTTGGTGTATGATTGAATATTGAGATGTGGCTATAGCAGGTTATGGTATAAAGCATACTCATAAAACTCAATTTTGCTGTACAGGTCTTGACCAATATGCAAAATTATATGTTTGTGTTTGCCTGTTATTTGTTACACTTAAGTAGGGGAAAAACGGACCAGTCCCCTTCATCCTTATAAACACCCAGAAGTAAGAAAACATTTAGCAGTGTGGTCTCGAGATATCGTACCTTGAAAGAAAAATGAACACCTTAAAGTTACTCTCCAATTGATATGCTTAATAATACAGTAAAATCTCATTTTAAAATATATTAAACATGTATTTAAACCAAATTGGTTTCCCAAAACACCTTCTAACAAAAGCCCAAGATTAGTAGTTCTATCTCCTAACACCAGGAGTAAACCTAACGTTTATGTTAAACTTACATTTATGTTACTGCTATCTTATTTAAAAAAAATACTGGTATGTAGGTTATATCTTGGGTTGTTTTGGTTTTCTGTTTTGGTAGAAATTCAGAGAAGAGCTATTCTGTTCAGCATTCAAATGGAAAGCTGGACATGGAAGTCAGGATTTCAATTTCTAAGAATGCCATAACAGGGACTAGATTTATCCTTTCACTTAAATTTAAAAACTGAACAAATACATGAAACAATGGTTTTCAGAGTTTTGGCAAGAGACAGCACAGGATAATAATTCCTGAGAGAAGGGAGACATCAAGAAGTGCCCTATGATCACTCTAGCATATTGACTGGAAAGCATTTCCAGGATGCAGCCCAGGTAAGGGCAATTTGAACAGAGACTCCTGGTTTCTTGCTGAGTTAAGGAGACAGAAATTTGGGGTTGGGGAGTCCAAGACCACTAGAAATAGTGGGGCAAAAGAAAGAGGAGGGAGCCACAGAAAGGGAGTTCTGAGATGTACAGAGGAGTCCCCTTGAGTCTTTGGCTGAGTACTGATCTGAGTACTGGCAGATAGGTGAGGGTACTACCTGAGGCCAGGGAAAGAACCATTAGGAAAAACAACAACAACAACAACAACAACAACAACAACAACAACAACAGGCAGAACAATCCTGGAGGCTCACATAGGGCTGGAAATAGTTTGTGTTCCTTCCTGCCAGAATGGAAAGAACTCCTAACAAGTGATGCATTGAGTAGACTCCTCAGAATAGTATCGCCTTAATAGTGGGTCCAAATTGGCCCTAGGACCCATGCTAACAGAGCTGAAAAACAAGACTCAAAGAGTCAAAATGATTGTAAATAATTTAATATGTTCTAGAATAAAATTCAGCTATATTTAATGCAATACAACAAAATCCAGGACCCAGAAAAGTAAAATTTTAAATGTCTACTTCCAGTGAAAAATATCAGACATACAAAGAAACAGGAAATGATGACTCATACTGGGAGAAGTTTAATAGAATCTAACAGAAATAGACCCAGAAATGATAGAGATGATAGAATTACCAAAGATGTTAAAACAGCCATTATAAGTAAAATTTATTTTTTCAAGAGGGTAGAGGAAAGGGTGATATAAAAAGGACCCAAGTTTCTAGATGAAAAATGTAACATCTGAAATAAAAAAATATTGTAGTTGGAATTAATAGCAGATTAGACACTACAGAAGAAAGATCAGTTAACCTGGAAACATAGCAATAGAAACCACCTACAATGAAACACAGAGAAGAAAAAGGCTGAAAAAAAAAAGAGCAGATTATTAATGACATATGGAACAATACTGTGTAGTCTAAAATACAGGTAATTGAATTTCCAAAAAGACAAAGATGAGAGGGCTCAAAGATATTTGAAGAAATAATTTAAAAGATTATAAAAATGCCAAACCCACAGTTCTAGGAAGCTCAATGAAGCTCAAACAGAAGAAATATCAAATGCATACAGGTAGCCAGTATAAGAATTTATAATCTCTTTATTCTAAAGAATTATTTAGATTATATTCCCATTCTATAAGTGAGGGACCTGAAGACCAGACTATTGGCTTACTCATGGTCATAGTTTATCTCTTAGGTCCTGTTGGTCACAGGGCTTCCCTTCTATCTTGGGCTCAGCCCTGTGAGGTTTTGGGGTTCTGGCTGGTAGACCACAGTTGCCTTTTGATATGGCACCCACAGACTCCAGAGGTCAAGAATGAGTAGCTCCATATAGTCTAAGTAAATGCCACGTGTATTTATGCACATGCTTTTTGCATGCTGAGCTGATTCTATGCATACAAGATGCTGAGTGCTGATGAACAACTGCGAAGTGGGGATAAAATTATTTGCAAGAAATATTTGATTTTGGAGCCTATGTTAACCTGTGGAGAAAATAATAGAATTTGTAGATGAGGAAGAGAACCACAATTATTGTTTATTACGAATGATAAAGAAGAAAGAGCAATTTAAGAGATATGGTAAGAGAAATGAATCAATTGGGGAAAATGATTGAAAACTACAAAAGCAAAAGAGAACAGTATACAAAGATCAACTGGTGAATCAAAATCTTTGTAACCAGGATCCAAAACTGAAGAAATGATGAATTTAGGCAGCTGTTTTTATAGAGGTGTTCCCCACCCTTCACTATTCAGTTTTCTAACATTTCCTATCTAAACTGCATAGCATTATCACTTCTCAATTCTAATCTCTCTCTTGCTGCTTAAAATTATCATTCTTTTATTTCAAAATGTGGCTCTTATGCTTTGATTCACTAATTGGGTTTATTACCCCTGAACCCTCCTTAGCTTCTCTGTGTGATGCCTGGTGATTTTTTTTTAAATCAGTTCTTTCCAATATTTCACATACCTCCCTCCCAGTGCTTCTCCTTTCCCCAGGGTAGTTAGAACTGTGGAATGCAAAGATTCTACCTCTAGATGAAATTTGAGTTGTTTCAAGCATTGAAGATCCCTCATTAAGTGTTGAATATATAAAGTAACTTTTGGAACAAGAACATTATGCCATGAGCCATTGAAGTTTTAGAGACTATAGGAATTCTATTCTTCTGTGAGTCAGTCTTATAAGAAGTTAAAACCTTCAGAATTTTTTCTTTCCCAATCACCTTGTCATACTTCATTATCACAGCTTTTCACACCATCCAACTTTTCCTAGAATAAGGATTTTTAAAATCTGGGGTTTAGAAGAAGTATGTGGATACAACTCAGAAAGCAAAAATTACATCTTTATTTTCACTAACCTATAATGAAACTTAGCATTTCTTTCACTTATGAAAGTAGGCAACAAACCACAATGGTGTTAGCAGCACTGTGACTTTAGTATTAATAGAAATCATTGATATTTTAATATTACACTATAACTATTATAGATAATTCAAAAATTATTTACCTTTATCACTATTTTAAATTAATATTATTAGAAATGTTGCTATATATTAACGATGAAATAATAAAGAATAAAAATTTTATCTTTTATTGGGAGAGTTTATGGCATAGATAGTGATGATAGTTTCATGGATATATACTTATCTCCAAAATTTAATATCTATAGGTTTTTGTGTGTCAATCACACCCACTAGAGCTGTTTAAAAAATGATTTTCATAGTGAAATTTCAGTGTACTTGCTTTTCTATGTATGTATTTATTTTCATGAAATTAAAAACACTATTTGAGAAGGAGGTTGTGGCACAAAAAGAAGTAAGAACTCCTGTATTAGATAATGGTTCAGGATGGTTATGAAGGAAGGCCTGTATTGCTAACTGGAGGAAGATGGCACAACCAGCTTTCTGTCGATCATGATTTAATTAACAGATAACTAGTAAAAATGCTAATAACATGTGTTGCCCATGCCTTAGAGGACAGAGATCCAAATTGGGAGACAGAAGTCCAAGATTCAAGTCTGGGATCAGATTCTGGGTAGGTTATCTGTCTCGTATTTAGTGTTCTCATTTGTAGAATAAAGGAGTTGTATTTGGTGATATTTAAGATGCCTTTCTTTTTGATATTATGTGGATTTTCCTGTGAATGTTGCTTCTAGTAGTTCTACCAAGCATTTAGTTGAGTCTGCCCAAATTGATCCATCCTGTCCTACTCCTCCCACCCTGTGACCAATATACCTGTAGGTTTTCTGATGGTCAGGAAGCTGTCACACAGTCTCTGTGTGACTGTAGATTAAGTGGTTTTATTTCATCTGAGCTTCCAATTTTCTCATTTGATGACAATAGTGATAATTATAATAACCTCTGAGAACAGTAAACATTGAGTAAAATAGCACATGTAGAACACCTAGGGGGGGATTTGGCACACAAGCAGATGTTTAATCAGTCTTCTACCTCAGTTCCTCATAGAACAGAGGAAAATGAAATATCAATATTTTGAGACTTCAGTATCATTGTCTTTGAGATGGAGCTAATAGGCCTTAGTAAGTGGATTATGTGCGTTGCATGTACATTTGTGCAGCCAGAGTGGGACTCATGGAGTCCCTGCCTACAGTCTATCTCTTAGTAACTTATTAAAAGTAATCATTAACTTCTCTTCCTTCCCCTTCTTCTGTCTTTTTTTTTTTTTTTTTTTCGTGCTCTTCCTTTTGGGTTAAAATGCTATTACCATTATTTTGCTATTTCTTAAAACTTTTTTAAATGATATCTCTTGATGGCTGTCATTCATTATGATGAATACAAATGGTATGGTTATTATCTCAAAGAGATTTCTTTTTTCTTTGGTGCCAAGGGAGAGTGTGTGTGTGTGTGTGTGTTATATTAATATACATATATACAGCATAAGAGACTCTTGAAAAATGAGAACAAACTGAGGGTTGATGGGGGGTGGAAGGGAGGGGAGGGTGGGTGATGGGTATTGAAGAGGGCATCTTTTGGGATGAGCACTGGGTGTTGTATAGAAACCAATTTGACAATAAATTTCATATATTAAAAAAATAAAAAATAATATACATATATACATACAGATATAAATATTTGAAACATATATATACATATATATACACATACATATGTATGTATATACATATATATACATAGAAACATATATACATATGTACATATTATACATATTATACATGTATAATATATATGTATAATATGTATGTATATATATGTTTGTATGTATATATATACAAAACCTTCTGCCTGTAGTTAATAATAGAATAAGTAAGTTCATTTTATCAGAATACACACTGAAAACATTCAGGATTGTCTAAAAATGTGAAAATGCCTGCAGAGAATGTGACTATATACTGAATTTCCTTAATTTACTGTTTCTCAGACTATATCCTTTCTAGATGATGTAATCTAATTGTATCAACCTGGAAATATATAGGATTTTATTTTAATGTTAAAAAGGTAAAAAATGAAACTTAAAATCTGCCCTTTCTCTGGTGTAAACTCATCATCAAAAGATGACAAGATATCTTTAATAAAAAGTAGAATTTTATAAACTTAAATTTACTTACTCATTTCCATATATAGTTAAGTTCTTTTGATGAATATTCCCTAAATATATGGCAAGCAATACATACTTTATTGAATGGGAAGTGAAATTTATAGTAATATATTTAATGTGGACATAAGATTTATTTTGAGGCAATTTTTTGAACTCTATTATTGAACATTATATCTTTTTATCACTTCCAACGTTATTGTGATATTTTATTGCTTTACTTCAACTTGAAGATGTTTCAAGTTCTTGAATAGTATTCTACTAACTTCAGAATGAAACTGTTATTTTCTGATTCTGCTTGGATTTTTGGAAGTTTATTATCAGATGCATTTTAATTAAAATTTAAAAATTACCCATTATATTCATGGCTCCTTGCTGACCATTTAAGGGAAGAATTTTTTTTCAAGAGCAATTCTTACATTTATTCAGCTTTTAACTTGAGGAATAAAATTTATTCCAGTAGAATAAAGACAACAACTACAAAGCACATCAATGAGTTTAAAACAAAGAGGTAAAAATATGTAATTGATGCTATTAGGATTTGGGACCAAATGAGTTCTTTAGTAATAGGAAGGATTTTCACTCAGAATTATAAAGGATATCTCTCTCTCTCTTTTTCTTTTTTGAATTGGGGGAAAAGGCTCAGAGAAGAATCAGGATTGTCAAGGTCACTCAGTAGCTAATGCTAGAGTTGAGAATATAACTCAAATGTTTTGACTCCTAGTTCAATGTCAGGTTTCCTGGGAGTCCGTGTGAACTGGTCATATATTTCAATGTTGGGTCAACCCACATAAGATTGCTCATAATATGATCATATGAAAGTGGCCAAAGCACTTTTAGCTCTGAGAAGGCAGAAATTTGAAATTTCTTTAATATAGATAGGCTTATTTAGCACTTCTGTTATAGGAGAGATTCAACAATAATAATGCCACTATTATAATGCCATTTCTGTAATAATAGCACTTCTGTTATAAAACACCATTATTATAGAAATGCTATTATAAGAAAAGCTCTGTTATTTAGAATTGCTTCTGCAATAAAAGTGCTAAAAAAGTCTTCTTATATTATAGAAAATTATTGCAAATTTTTCTTGCTTTGCAATGAAATTTTCATTCCAAATCTTATTTGATTCTCCTGTAAAATGACTCTCAGATTTTATTCTGATGACTCTGAGGCCTGGGCCAGATTGCTGTTTAGGACAGGAAATTGCTTGACAGCCACAGTTGCTTGGTCAAATAAGTTCACTTCCTATCTGTCAGTTTCTATGAGGTCAAGTGAATCTTTCTTCCTTGCTTTTTCATTCACAAATACCATATTTTTTATTGTCTTTCCAAAAATACTAAAAGATACCTTTTCATAAAGATTTCAAATAATTTTGTTTCACTGAAGTTAGTAACAATCTTACTTCCACATTAATTCCATGAAACTAAACAAACACAGTGTGATTAGAATAAAAATAATTTGATGTTTAAATTATATCTTATTTATACTTTACATAATGGACAGGGTGAATTTTAATAACATACATGTTGTATATATCAAGTATTGACTGAAGAAAAGACATGTTTATAAATACAGGTTCATTTAATATCTATATCTATATATCTTAGTATAGTATTGAAAGACTATGTCATTGTCAAAGAGCTGCATCTTTTTAGAATATTATTTATAGGACATAATAAAGACAAGCCAGAGTTTTCTTACCACCAATAGTGAATCACATAAAATCATTGGTTCATAGGTTTTAAGGAATTTTAATGATTATGACAGTGGTTTACTATATACTCTTAAATATCAGAAAGTACATTTTAAAATTGTAATTTTACTCAGAATCCCCAGCACTTATACAGATAAAAATGACATTTTACTAGCCCAAAGTATTATATGTGTTCATATTTATAATATTTTATTACCATAATATCAGCCAATGAGTCAGTATGACCTGATGACCACACATTTGAAGTTAGAAGGTATGTATGTTGGTTGCTCTCTTCTGGCTGCTTCAGTGTTTTTCCTTGGTTGCACAGTATCAGATCATCCTGAGTCACACAGATAAGTATTTGAAAATGATAACTATCCTATGAAAGAGTGCCTTGCAATGTTTTCATCCTTTTTAATGAGAAAATATAGAAGTTTGAAAGATAGAAGGAGGGAATTTTGGTTTCAAGATTAAAATGGTAGCTATAAGTAATAACAGATTACATTCCTTACCCAGTCAGAGAAATCAGTATCTAGACTTAAACTAAACACTAAAATTATCTCTAATACTATGTTTTCAGGACACACTTTGTTAGGTATTCATTTGTTATCATACAACTGACATTTGACTGTTAGCATGTGCTGTGCTTATACACCATGGCAGTGTCTAGCAATTAGCTGAATATGTGGCACACATGTGCTGGAGAAAATATCCGCCAGAATGGCATCAAATGAAGTCACTGGTGACACAGGAAAACACACTGGTAAATGGACAAGATTTATATTTAACACATTTCAGTGTGTTTTAAAAATTAAAGTTATGAAAATACATGAACAGTATTTTTATTTATTTTTAATTAATTAATTAATTAATTAATTACAATTCAGCCCATCCCTGACCCACCTCCCCTCTGACAACCATCAGTTTGATCTCTTTATTTAAGGGTATTTTTTTTTTTATGTGTCTCTCTTTCATTTTTTTCTTTGCTTGTCTGTTGGTTTGTTTCTTAAATTCCACATATGAATGAAATCATATGGTATTTGTCTTCTCTGACTGACTTATCTCATTTAGCTTTGTACCCTCTAGGTCCATCCAGGTTGTTGCATATGACAAGATTTAATTCTTTTTTTATGGCTGAATTATATTCCTGTGTGTGTGTGTGTGTGTGTGTGTGTGTGTGTGTGTGTGTACCGCATCTTCTTTATCTGTTCATCTATTGATGAACACTTGGGTTACTTCCATATCTTGGCTATTGTAAATAATGATGCATTAAACATAGGGGTGCATATATCTATTTAAATTTGTTTTGTTTTGCCATGTCCTCACCAACATTTATTGTTTCTTTTAGTTTTGATTTTAGGCATTTTGACAGGTATAAAGTGATGTCTCTTTTGATTTTAATTTTCATTTCCCTGATGGTAAGTGATCTTGAGCATATTTTCATGTGTCTGTTGGCCATCCACATATCTTCTTTGAAATGTCTGTTCAGGTCCTCTGTCCATTATTTAATTATATTATTTGGAGATTTTTGGGTGTTGAGTTGCATAAGTGCTTTGTATATTTTGGATATTAACCCCTAATCAGATATATCATTTGCAAATATCTTCTCCTATTTAGTAGGCTGGATTTTTGTTTTATCGATGGTTTCCTTTGCTATGCAAAAGTTTTTTTGGTGTAGTCCCAATAGTTATTTTTGTTTTTGCTTTTATGTCCCTTGCCAGAGGGAACATAGCTAGAAAAAAATTTTCCCTGGCTGAATCAATGAAATGATTGCCTATGTTTTATTCTAGGAACGTTATGGTTTCAGGTCTCATATTTAGGTTTTTAATCCATTTTAAGTTTATGTTTGTATGTGGTGTAATAAAGTAAAATAAGTCTTTTTCAAATTATATTTGAATCATATATACAAGGAAATCCTTAAAACACTAAGTTCTTCAGACAAGTATTTAAAAATCATTAGCCAAATCTAATGAGCCATTCATTCAGTTTTTGAAACCCAAACGTAATAATTTCCCTAAGTAGTTATTTAGAACCCACACAAATATCCCTGCATTCTGGGAAGTCCATTTTGTCCTTTGGCATCTCTAATCCTGAGAAAATCCTTCTTTACAGTGAGCTGAAATGTTTTCCTGAAATTTCTGTTTCAAGTCTACTTCTTGGGATCAGACTGAACAAATCTTTTGGCCATATGGCAACTCTTCAGATATTAGAAAATGATTCTTTTTTAAAAATTTTATTTAAATTCCAGTTAGTTAACATACAGTGTAATATTCATTTCAGGTGTACAATATAGTGATTCAACAATTCTATACGTCACCCAGTGCTCATCACAAGTGTGCTCCTTAATCTCCATCACCTATTTAACCCATCCCCTCATCCGCCTTCCCTTTGGTAACCATCAGTTTGTTCTCTATAGTTAACAGTCTGTTTCTTGGCGTGTCTCCCTCTTTTTTTTACCCCCCTTTGCTCATTTGTTTTGTTTCTTAAATTCCACATATGAGTGAAATCATTTGGTATTTGTCTTCCTCTGACTTATTTCATTTAGCATAATACTCTCTAGATCTATCCATGTTGTTGCAAATGGCAAGATTTTGTTCTTTTTATGGCTGTTTTATTCCATTGTATGTGTGTATGTGTATGTGTGTGTGTGTGTGTGTGCATGTGTGTGTGTGTGTATACTTGTGCTGTTTTAATAATTTGACTATTGTAGATAATGCTGCTATAAACATAGGGGTACATGTTTCCCTTTGAATTAGTATTTTTGTATTCTTTGGGTAAATACCTAGTGGTGCAGTTGCTGGATCATAGGGTAGTTCTATTTTTAACTTTTTGAGGAAACCCCATACTGTTTTCCACAGTGACTGCACCAGAGAATGATTCTTAGATCTTACTTGATTTTCTCCATCTGAAAGCCAATATCCTTAGTTCCTTCAATTATTTTTTTCACATAACTCAGTTCAGTTGCCCTTTCTTATGTCCTCTCTTTCAAGTGAGTTTCATAAGCCTATATGTCTTTTAAGAAATGGTACCTGGGTCTCAGTACACACCTGAATGTGGTTTGACTTCACAGAGAATCATCACTAATTATCACCCTTCTCCTTTGTATGAAGAAACCTTAAATATCATTGACTAAGATTCCATTAATCATGCGCTTTACTCAATTTGATACTGTTGCCAAAAAATTAAGTTTTTCTCCCCAAATATATATGTTTTGATGTTGTAAGGCTACTTTAGACATTTGGTTTTAAGCACTGGAATGAAATACTTTAAATTTAATTCAGATAAATATAACTTGGACTCATTTCATTCTATCATTCTGATTTCTGGTTCTGTCACCCATTATATTTCTTTCTGTAGCCTTGTGATCTGAAAATGTGATAACAATTCTCTGTTTATTCAAGTAAAGAGTGATGGAGAATTGTTAAAATAATTAGTGAAAGCTTTTTGAGCATCAGTATTTCTAAATTTTAGTTACATTGTGTCTATCACATTTGTAAAATATTCCAGTTTAGGAAATTTATTATTAATTTTAAAATTATACTTACAGAATCCATGGCATTTCTGTAATGTACTTACAAACTATAATTTCATCCTGGAATTTTGCTCGGGATTGATGTTAAACTCACCATTCTATTTGACTTTGTAAATCTCCTAGCCTGTTGGAAAATTTCCTCTGTTGGATAATTGCAGCATTTTCAGTTTTTTGGTACTAAAAAGTAAAAAAAAAAAAAAAGGCCGTTGGTGAATTTTGGTAGGTCTAGCAAAAAGCTTCTGTTCCACCAACAGAACTCAGAAAGTAGAATTTGCCTTAGTGAATTTACCAAAATTCAAGTTTTTTTGTTTACCTTTGAGCACACTGTGAATGGATCTGTTTCTCAGGAATGAACTTCCATTAACTAAACTCACTGGAAACAGATGTACAAACAAAACTATTATTCTATCAATTTATGAGGCACAACTCTCATGGAGACTGTAGTATCCTGTATATTGATTTACATAACATTGAGATTTTACTAAGAGTAATAGCTTGGTAGGCATTAAATTGAATCGAGTATGCAATGGAATAAGGTAGCTACAGGAGTTTCCTCAAGCTAGGTATCTTAGGTTAGAAGTCAACTATTCAAGTCTGTGAGCCAGAACACCTATTTTCTTATGTTTTAGACACAACCTTTGGTTGTCCACGTTTTAGACATACCACTCTCTTTCAGATTGACAGGTCTTTTTTTTTTTGCCGGTGGGAGGCATATTAATTCATTCAGTCATGCCTTGCTGTTACCTGAAAGTCTTTCCTTTTCTTTAGATTAATTTTGTATCTCTGATTCATCCTATTATGTATCAACTTTACAATTCTGAAGGAAATCTTACTTATTTACAAATGGGGGAAATAACAAATATCTATAAATTGGTGGCTGACATTTGAATTCAGCAGAGGCAGAAATTTTTCATCTGATTTTTTCTTTCTTTTCTGTTTGACGTGTAAATACTTTTAAAATTTGATGATAATATTTAACATTAAAGGTCTGGATTTTTTAGTCCCGAAAAATTATGGGGTCTGCCAACTAGAGCCCATATGTCCTCATACCAACAAACTGACTGGAACCAAGTAGTACTGCTCACTCTAGACAGAACCTGTTCTCCCCATTTTACTACATGGCCCACTAGTCTACCTCACTCATTTTTACTACTTGTCTGCCCCCTAGAGGCATTTGAATTTGACAAACTTGAATATTGTCTTTGTAGTTCCATTTTTTTCCCACTACCCACCAAGAACACCTTCTAGTTTCTAACCATTTTCTTAAATACTGTCAATGGTGGTTCAGTAATCTCACTTGTAAATTCTATTAATACCCTAAGTTGGATATTTCAGATTAAAAACATTTGTCCTCATTGGGGAAGCTAGATACATTTTGAGAGTATCTTTAATCATGTTTTCCTTCCTTTCCATTTCCTATCCACTAATAGTATATCTCCAGTATTGAGCAGTTTGTCTATTCCTCATTTAATCATCTTACTCAAGTCAGTCTTCCATAACAATAGTGAAATGTTTATCTCAGTGCAAAAATTTGCTATTTTCAGTAATGTGTAATCACTTTATGCAGTATTTTATGTAAACTTGTTAATAAATAAATATACATAATATTACCTTATATGCACAACAGAAATACAAGGAGAAATATGACAATATTGCTAGAAATGTTATGCTACAGGCAATATAAACAAAACCAGATTATAAAAATACCTGCTCTGACCAAAGGATAAAAAGGAATGAAATAAACAGAGCAGGTCCACCCAGGAGTTTTTTGCTGTGATTTTTCAAGACAAGTGAAACCAATAATGGAGAGATGCATTACTGTTTGGTGTAAAGATGGGCTTGGCTCTCAGTGAGCTGATTTCAAATGCTGACGGTTTTAGCCATGGGTGCTTGGGCAAGAGTCTTGTGAATTGAACCTCATTTTTCTCAACCATATAAATAAAATTAAGAAAGTAATAATTCTGTTCTTATTTCTGAAGTTTCCAATTTTCCAGAATATTTTGGGGTTCTGGAGAAAATGGAAAATGAGTGAATTCCACTTTGTAATCTCTGTGCATCCCATAGGTGTTTGCCCTTAATTTTCAAGGCATCCTGCTTAATACTTACATGTATTTATTATGGATTTGCTTGCAGATTTAAGACAGTTTCTCTTGCTGGTTTCCTACTGTTAACACATATTATAAAATCTCAAAATAACTTGTTGTTTACAGGATATCACAAATTATAAGCACAGGGATATAGACACAACATATTTTCCTTTAATTTTGATCGACTTAGTGCTAGGAAGTTGAAGGAATAAAGTATTTCAATACTGTTTCGTCCTGAAAAACTTTATTTACAGAATGGTTATATATACCCTAAGAGACAAATTCTGTTGACAATGTTAAATATGATAGAATTTTGTTGGAGGCTTAAATATAGAATGGTTAAATGCACAAAAACATTATACTTAAGAATATTGAATTATTATGAAATCTTTTCAGTTATACTTTTACTGAATTTGTTCTAAAAAAGACCATAAATGAATTTGTCTGAGCAGACTTACTTCGAGCATTATAGGTAATGTGTTGGTTTTCTTATCTGATGGTGATTTACGCTACCTTTAGCCCCTGACCTCTAAAACACCTTTTAATTTTCTCCTAAATCAAGGCTATAATATAACTATTTTAATTTTGAAAATGCAAGGTAGTGTTGGTCATATAAACCTGGGTTCAGAACCTGAAAATGGTACTTATTAACTCCTCAGTGTTGGATGAATTATTTAAAACTCTCAGCCTTAAATTTTGTCAATCATAAAATAAGGAAAGTAATATTTACTCTAGAGTATGTTATGAGAATTACATGAAGTTCTAAATATTGTCACTTAGAAAATATTCTGTGAATGTTAGTATTCTCCTTCCTCTCTCCCTTCCTTTTTCCCTTCCTTCCTTTCTTTTGTATAGCATTGTATTTAATGCATATTAAATGTATTTAACACAGTATCCATTTCTATTTTATCATATGCATTTAAAAATTCAACCCACTATCTATGGAGCACCTCCTCTGTGCTAAAATACTTTGATAAGTACTTGGATTCAGAGATGAAGGAAATAGTGTTCCTGTTTTCAAAGTGATAAAAACTGAAATATAAATAAACCAACAATTACAATACAGTGTTCCATTTTTAGCATGGAGTGCTGTAATACCCACAGGCACTCAGGTTAGTCTGGAATGTCAGGAAAGCCATCAATAGGAGAATGTACTTTAGCTGTCAGTTAGCAAGGAGGAGGAATGATCTAGGTGGGTGAAGAGGGGAATCAGGCTGAGGCCTAAAAGGACCTGGCATGTTTAGGAACCTACAAATTAACAGGTGAGACTCTAACTCATGAGATGGAGAGGCCCATGAAGGGAGCAACAAATGTGATAGTAGAAAAGGAGACAAGATAATAAGGGGCTTTGTGTTCCATTTTTAGAGATTACACTATCTTCTACCTGGTTTTCTTCATAGTTATAATTTTGAATGGCTGCATAATACACATTATTCATGGGTTCCATTGCTTGTCCCATTTTTTCTCTAGACAATAATCCTTGTGTCTGTGGTTCTCAACCTTGGCTACATATTACAATCACCCGCGGGGGATGTTTAAAGAAAATGAAGTCTCAGCCCACCCTTAGAGATTCTGATTAAATTGTTGTGATGATCTGAGTGGGGGGATGTGATATCTTTGAGTGACTGTTGCCTCAAGCAATTTCATTTTTTTCTGTTTGGACAGTTGAGCATTTGTTCTCATTGGAGTTTTTTCATTCATTCTTTCCTTTATGTTTGCCTTAGTCTATAAGTTGCTTGAGAGATCTTCTCACAAAATCATCTCATATGCAACAAAATTCCAAAAAAAATATGGCCCAAAACAATGAACATAAGATTAGGAAGTCAAGAGTAGGGGGGAAATCAAGTGTTCTGATATACAAAAGTTGAAATGAGATAAGGCAAATAAAAAATAATTCTTTTTTTAAGTTTATTTATTTTGAGAGAGAGAGAGGGAGAGAGAGGCTGGGACAGAGAGCACATTCAAGTGTGGGAGGGGCAGAGAGAGGGAGACAGAAGAATCCTAAGCAGAAAACACACTGTCAGCATAGAGCCTGATGCGGGGCTCAAACTCACGAATCATGAGATCATGACTTGAGCTGAAATCAAGGGTCAGAGACTTAACCGACTGAGAATTTATATTGTGAATTTTCTCTTTATCTCAGAGTTTTGGCTGAAAATAAAACAATATAATTCACAACAGATCAGTTATACAGATTGGCTATCTTGGGGGTAAAAGAGAGGAGGACAGAGATCAAAGAGCTAGAATTTCTTTGGAGAGTGAGTTATTTGTGTTCTGTGGCATTTCTTCTCTCATTCCCCAAGGAGGCGGAGAGGGGGTATTTCTCTCTCTCAAGTGAAGTTGGAGGAACTTCAAGGGAACTATTTAGAGAGAGTGCCCTGTGTCTCCTGACTTTGAAATTCTACAGACACTGATTCTCAACCCAAGCCTGAGAAGTTCAAAAGTGACAGCCTGACTAACTAGGACCTGCTAATAGAGGGGAGCTAGCTGCATTACTCCCACATGCAGCAGAGATGTTCACATTTCTCTGTAGTCCAAATGGAGTAGGGGAAGGGAACTCAACTGTATCATCTTGAAAGGTACTCTAGAGAGTCCAGGAGTTGTCTTCCAGGAGAAGCAAGTCTTCTGAGTATGAGAAGACTCTGAAATAGGCAAAGCCTCAGAAACTACTAATTGAGGGAAGTTGTCTTAAAAGCCAACATAAGAAGACACCCTCTGCTTTGAAGGAACTGAGAATTTCTCTGTAGTGTTCTGAGAGAAAACAAGGAGCCCCTGATGTCAGACACAGCCCTTTTCCCATAATCTACCCTTCCCAGACCCAACTGTAGAGAGACTACAATAGCAGCTTGAGAATGATTATGAGGAAGTGAAGTGAAGAAAAAGTAAAGAAGCTGCTGATATTCCTTGGCATTCTGCAGGTTTATGAATCTGGGGTAGACCAAAACTGGAGAAGAGAAGAATTTCATTAGTTGATGCTTTGGAGTTTTGATATTAGACTGGACTAAACTTACACTTTTTGTAAGTGACTACAAGTAGCTTTGAGATCTGATCAGTCAGGGACAGTGGTGAGGAAGGTAAGTTGGTTATTGCCTCTATATGACTGGTCCAGGAAACTACTTCAGTAACCTCAACCATTATATCTTGTGGACATTTTCTCTTAGATGTGTTTTTCAATAGAGTTACAATTTTTTCATTGATTGGAAATACTAAGTGATTGCATTTTGAAATCTATTGATCTTTTCCACTTTTATTTCTTCTTTGCTTCAAAGCTGAAAAAGTTATTACTTCATAGATCTAATATTCTATTCTTTTTTCTTGTAATTTTCTAGCAATTGATTTAAAAAATATTTAGCAATTCCATCTCTCTGTGGTTTACTTTGGTATGTAGTAAAATGTTCATTAAATACAAATTATCCCAGATTACTACCCATATCTGAAAATTGGTACATTTGTATTCATTCACTTTGCTTTTTATATGTAGGCCTAATTTTTTTTTTTTTTTTTTTACTCTTCAGATAGGAATTTGGAGATATTCTTAGATGTTTATTTTAATCTTAAGTCCAAAGCTGAAAATGGCGGAAGGAATTGGTTGTGGAAGGTGGGAGTGAGCTTAGTATACTCTAGAGAGCATTTGGCACAATTGGCACTCCCTCCTTTTAAAAACTGGCCCTTCTCCTGCAAGAAGCTTCAAGAAACGATTCTCATTTTCTTCTACTTCTTTCCTCCTCTTTTTTAAAGCTTATTTCACTTCTATCCTAACAGTAAATGTGGGAATTCCTCTGGATTTGGTTTTAGATATGTGTTCCTTTTCTATACTTTCTTCCCAGGAAACTTAAACACTAATCATTTAAAACATATATTGGTGGAACATGGGGTACCTGGCTGGCTCATTTGGTGGAGTGTGTGACTGCTGATCTTGGGGTCATGAGGTCAAGCCCCACACGGGGGGTAGAGATTCCTTAAAAAAATAAAACCTTAAAAAAAAAGAAAATGTTTATTGGTGGAACGTAAATTTAAATCCCCTACCCTGTGACTCTCTGTGCTCTAGAGTCATATATTCAATTTTCCCCCATTGTAGGGGAAATGGATAAAGTCATTTAACCAGTTGCTAATTTGTCCTTGACTTTTTTATTTATGCTTTCCTCCCATATCTAATTTATTAACAAAATAATTAATCCTAGTATCAAAATATATTTCTATATGTTTTCTTCTCTACATGTTAATTTTTATTGCATTATTCCAAGCTTCCAACTGCTCTAGGCAATTTACAACATCCTAAAAGACCCCTTCCCTCTATGGTACCCTATCCTTTTTTCATGGCATTTAACACAGTTGAAGTTATTTACTGGTTTGTCTATTAACTTTCCTTTCTACTAGACTATACGTTTACAAGAGCAGGAACCATATTTGATTTGTTCTTCATTGTGCCCCCAGTGCCTAGCATATTACCTTATAAATTAGGCTCCCAATAAAAAGAATACAATTCCATTAAAAAAATCATCTTGTACTGAATTTATTTTCCCTTTTCAATACATTTTTATAATTTTACCATGGATAAGATTCTTAAACTTTTTGCAGCACATTTCTTAATCTGTATATGGAGAAGGTTGTATTAGATAATCTAAAAGGTCCTTTATAAAATTTTTGTTTCTGTTATTTTGTAGTTATTTGAAAAGTATTAATTTAGTAATTTAAAAAAGTATTTTATTATATCAGTTTAATTATTTCATTGATTATATATTTGTGTGTTCCAATACTTTTAATGTATAGAATTCCTAATTCATTGATTCAAAAACTCTTTTTCTAAAACATTTTGTTGATTCTCTAACCAATATAGTGCTGCTTTTTATTTAATTGGCAGGATATGTGCTGTCTGATAAAAGTTATGTTGACCTCATTTCCTATAAATTAAAATTTGTAGACCTATTTTATTTTCTAGGCTAAAGTATCTTCTTCCTTACTGCCTCCTTCCCTCCCTCCTTCCTTCCTCCCCCACTTCTATCCTTCCTCCCTTCTTTCCTTCTGTCCTTCCTTCCATGATGCTATTTTTCACTTGGTTCTTATGACTATCTCCACTGAATGTCATCTATTGTTTTGTGCCAACGATAATCTCTGTTTCCTGGCTTAAACTTTTGTTGTTGTTATTGTTGTTGCTGTAAGTGACTACAAGATAAATTGAACTTTGCACCTGATACTATGCGTGACAATAGTTATAATCATTGTGTTTTTCTCTACTTCCTTCTCTCTGTTATATTTTCCTTCACTAGGTGATATATTTTTAAATATTTTGTATGACTTGCAGGGAGCCTTAAAAATTGACATTTAATAAAATCATTACACACTGGCTATGATTGACTTAATAAACTTCTTTAATTCAATAATGTTTATTGCTCATCTAGTACACATCAGACAGTGATGTGAATGAACATAGGAATTTGCTATTCATATTGGCTTCAGCTCATAGGGATATCACTTTGGGGTGCTTGGGTGGTTCAGTCGGTTAAGCATCTGACTTTGGCTCAGGTCATGATCTTGTGGTCCGTGGGTTCAAGCCCCATGTTGGGCTCTGTGCTGTCAGCTCAGAGCCTGGAACCTGGTTCAGGTTCTATGTCTCCCTTTCTCTCTACCCCTCCCCTGCTCTCTCTCTCTTTCTCTCTCTCTCTCTCTCTCAGAAATAAATTTACATTAAAAGAAACCACAGGGATATCATTTTAATTAAATTTTTCTTAAAATTTTTACCAGTTTCATTAAGTCCAAATCATTAGGATTAACTTAGGAGACTGTAGTCATTTATGTATTTAAATTTCAATTTTCTTATGGTTCTTTTTTCCCTAACTAAGAGCCCCTACCAGGTGATTTTTCTTTTGTTCGTGCAGGTTTTCAATTTATAATTCTAAGTTAACAGTACTTGCTGACTCCTATGTGTTCTACACTGAGCAATAAAGCAGTTATATCCCTTCCATCATGGAAACCAATTTGGGAAGAAGACAGCATTCTAGTAAACAAATAAACATATAATTACAAATTATGATAATTTAGAGAAGAGAATATGTGTTGAGATAGAATAACAAGGATAAATTTGTTTTGTTGATCTAGCTCAATATAGTCAGCTCAACCTTTTGCTTGAGTTATTGGATACACATTTTTTTGTCTGCTATATATTTCTATCATGTATGAACATAAGGTACCTTAAGTCTAACGCCTCCTTCTCCTCCTCCACCCTCTCTTTTTCCTCCTCCTCTTCTTCCTCTTTTTCTCAATTCTTATTTATTGAATGTCTACTTTCTACCATAAAACATGGTGGGAAGTTTATAAATTGTAACTCTATAAATTTTAATTTCAGGATAACAATGTTATTATGCTTATTTTATTGAGAAGAGAATTGAGTGTCAAATGATGAAGTAACTTTCTTTTGGTCACTCATTTGCAAATGTCATTTCCTTCTATGACACTAAAATATATTGTTTATTTTTTATCTTGCTTATGAAGACTATGAGGATATAGATAAAATCTTCTTTACACTCTATAAGATGGGCCCTCAGAAATTGTCTATTAAATAAAAGATTCTATAGGTAGATTATTTAATAATTTATTACAATTGTATAAAAATGGACTCTAATGATTTTACTCACTTTGGAGCTAATAAGGCACCTTGTCCTTATGCTCAGGCTACAATGTTTAAAACAATTTTCCTTAGCCAGACCTATAACTCTGTACATGTTGTCATTTTGTCAAGACAAACTCTAGCTTCCTCCATAGAATTATGTTCAGATGAGAGAGATGATTCATATCATATTTATTCACTAATCCATTCAACAGATATTTGAGTATCTATTAGGTATCTTGCACAATACTAGGCACTGTGAATACAATGACAGGGAGAAAATACTTGGGTTTTATTTTATGAGCAACCTAGTGATAGAAAGACACAACAACCACGTAATAACACTGTGTTTTATATATATATGTATACATATATATGTATGTATACATATATATGTGTGTGTGTGTATATATGTGTGTGTGTGTGTGTGTATGTTATATATATATAACAAAGTAACAAAATGTGATGAATTCAACACTAAGAAAAATCTGTTACTAAAAGACAGACCTAATTTGGGCGTAGTAGTGAATGTAGGGGAATCTATCAAGAAAGGATCCATTTCAGCTATGGTATGAGGGATTTTTAAAGTCTTAGTTATGCCTGTAATACCTGAGAAAGAGTACAGATACAGTATATTGCTAGAAAGTTATACCATTAGTTGTTTATACATATCTTTGGAGCTGAGCAAATAGTACAATATCTATTTATTCCTCTCATTAAGTCACCTATCAATCCATACCTAAATCTCCTATAATTGACATGTAAGAGACATTTTCTCTTTCTTTTTCCCTTACCTCTTGTTTCCTACACAGTGTCTTTGGCAGTCTTCTATCCATTCACCCTCTTGCTAAGGTCTCAGATCTGTCCTGCAGTTCCTATATGCCTCTGGACATGGCTCTGTGGGAGGAAGGAGGAAATAATTTCGGGTAACTAGTACAAAATGAATAATCTTCTTGTAAGAGAGACAGAACAGTGCATTCTGGAGACCAGGAACAGAAGGAAGAGATGACTACATGCCTGGAGCACAGGGAAAGAGCAATTTGAAAAGAGGTATAGAAAAGATAGAGGTCAGATGATTATAGCTCAAGGTTCAGCAAGTGTTTCAAGACGAAAAGGAGTGCAAATGCTGGGCTCATTTCTTTTCAGTTCCTCTTTCTCTAGGATTTTAGACCATTAAGTCCTGGCTGCCTTGGTAGTCCCACACTCCAATTTTTGTTTCTCCAGATCCCTTAGAATGGAGAAAGCTGTACAGCATCAGAATATCATTGTCTGCATCTTTTCAGCATCTCTGTGGCCTGTGCAAATTTATAGATGTCCTAAGGGAATTGTGAGTGAAAGATGTCTGGCTCACTCAAATGTCTTTAAGTCCTAGCTACTACAATTGCTTTTTGTCTATGCTTTTAAATCCTTTTTTTTTTTTTTTTTTGTAATTGCTCCAAATAAGCATTAATTAGACTGGCATCTGGCTTCTCAACAGAAATGCCAGAAGCACATGCCATGATAACTTCTACCTTAATATCAAAGACTGAGAAACACATTATTATAAGGGTAGAGTAATTCATTCATCCTAAAGGAAATATTAGTAAATTTCATCCACAATATGTGGAAAGGATGACATATTAGGACTAAGTAGGTTTTATTCTAGGAATGCAGGGTTGATTTAACATTTGAAAATTAATTAATATAATTTACTACGTTAAAAAAGAAAAATTGCATGGCTACTTTAGTAAATAAAGCAAAAACATTCAACATCTATTTATTATATATACTCTTGACAAAATCTGAGGAAAAGAGAACGTCCTTAATCTGATATAGGCTATTTTCAAAAAATCTACAGGAAAATCATACCTAGTGGTGAAATGTTAAAATTCTTTTGTCTGAGATCAAGAGTGAATTGAGAATGTTATTTAGCACTGTAATTTTTTTTTGTAATAAAGAAGTAAGAAGAAAAATAAGGAAAAAGGAAATAAGTCTTTAAAGGAATGAGTGAAAGTTTCATTAAATATGATATGATTTGGTACATATCAAATAAAAAATCTATGGAAATATTTATTAGGATTGATAAGCAAATTTAACAAGGTGGCTGAATATAAGAATAATATAAAAATCAATGTATATCTATATACCAGTAGCAATGAGATAAAATATAATTTATGATACATCTTTTAGTAACATAAAAATAATGAATAATTAGACATATAACTAACAAAAATGTAAAAGATCTAAACAGAAAACTGGAAAATGTTATTGGGAGATGCTAAAGAAGACCTAAATACATGGAGAATTGTAGTATAATTGAAATATTCAATATTGTAAAGATATTAATTCTCCACAAATTTATTTATGGATTTAAAGCAATTCAATTCAAAAGCCAAACAATTATTTTTTGGGGCTTGAAAGGAAAGCAAACTCTAAAATCTCCATAAAAATACAGACTGTCAAAATGGACAAGGCAATCTTAATACAAAGAACAGTGTAGGAAGACTTGCTCTACCAGATTATGATTTACTGTGAAGCCATAGAAATTAAGACTGTGTGGCAAGAATAGACAGACTGACGGAACAGAACAGAGGGCCCAAAAGCATATTGTTTTCATTATCTATTGCTGTATAGCAAACTATCCCCAAACTTGGAGGCTTAACCATCAACAACCATTTGTTTTCTCTCATGATATTATGGACTCAGCAGGATGTTTCTTTTGCTCCATAAGATGTCAGCTGGAGCTATAGTCTTTGGGAATATCAAAGGGACAGAATTTCCTAAATGGCTTATTTATATGTTTAGCAGTTGGTGTTGGCCATTGGCTGAGAGATCACTAGATTTGTTGATCTCACTCAACATCTCAAGTCTCCATTTGGCCTTTCCACATGGTTTGTACTTCTGAAAAGATGGCTGCTAGGTTCCAAAAAGGAGTGTTCCAAACATACAAAAGCAGAAACTATTTATATCTTTGGGCTTGCTTTTGGAATTCACATATCACTTTTGCCACATTATGATGGTCAAAGCAGGTTACGGTGTCAGCCCAGATTCAATGGTGTGGGAGAAGGCAGGAGATATATTTTACTTTTCAATGGGAGGAGTGACAAAGAATTTGCAGCCACCTTTAGTCTATCACAGAGCCACACTTATCTGTGTACTTGACTAGTGCAAAGATGACGCTATGTGTAAAGATTTGACTTTTCAACGTATGATACAGAAAAAATTGGATGGAAAAAAGTATAACTTGACTGTACATCATACCCTAATCAAAAATAAGTTTCAGTAAGGTTGTATACTTAAATGTCAAGGCAAAAAATAATTATACTTTAAGTAATGCTATGGAAGAATATCATTGTGACCTTGAGATGGGAAATTTTTTAAAGCTGCACACAAAATGCTTTAACCATAGGGGGAAATATTAAACTGTACTACATTTTAACAGTTGCCACAAGTGCTTATGTCATATTCCCTTGATCTGTCTCTAATTTCAGCCATAGCTAGTGGAAGGATAGTTCCATGATGACTCATACTCACCTCTTTGACAGTGTTTCATAGTTTCTGTCCCATGGCCTTTTCTAGCACCAAACATTCTCTTGGCCAATGTGCAAACACAACCTGGAAGTATGGGATTAATGATCTTAAGCACAGTCCTAAAATGATAGGGCAAGACCTGGGATAAAAAGGTTTAATCTGTCCTTCAGACAGTTCTGGAAAGGATTCTGTACAATTTTAGGTTGTAGCAGAATTAAGACCTGCTTCCTAGATTGGTGATCTAAAAAACACACCTTTGTATTAGCTTCCTTTCTTCCCTAATGCTTCCTAGTCCCTTACTTCTAATACCTAGGATTACTTCCTAATTAAACTATATATACAAGTTCCTGTCTTGGGTCTATTTTTGGAGGATTTCAAACTAAAACAACATTAAAATTAAGAATCGCTGCTTGCTGATGGTTTTAATAAAGAGTAAAAAGAAGCCCACAGAGTAGGAGTAGATATTTCCAAAAATGTAATCAAATAAAGCTTATATCCTGAACATTAAAAAAAAAACATTTAAAATGTAATCAAATAAAGATTATATCCTGAAAGAAAACCTATACATAACATAGGAGAGGTAATACTTTAGAAAAACAGACTTGTTTTATATACAAGCCATTAACATAGGGAAAAGGCACTCAACTACGAGTCCAAATTAAAGCACATAAGACGCCACTACACACCCACCAGAATGGCTAAAATTCAGAATAAGGACAATACCAAATGTTAAGCTGTAATACAAATTCTTCTACTATGTGGTGCTATGGTCTGAATATTTGTGTCCTCCTGAAATTCATATATTGAAATTTTACCCCCCCAGTGTTGATAGTATTAAGAGGTAGGGGTTTGGGGATAGTATTAAGAGGAAGGGGTTGATAGTATTAAGAGGTCAAGAGGGTGGAGTTCTTGTGAATGAGATTAGTAGCTTATAAAATGGCCTCAGTGAGATCCCTAGTTCCTTCTATTTTGGAGGAACTCAAACTAAAACAACATCAAAATTAAGGATCACTGTTTATCAATGTTTTTTTTCTGTGCCTCTGTGAAGATACAAAAAGGAAGTACATGCTATGAACTGGAAAGAGGACCCTCACCCAATCGTGTTGGCACCCTGATTTCAGACTTCAAGCCTCCAGAACAATGAGAATTAAATTTCAGTTGTTTATAAGCTGTCCAGTCTATTGTTATAGCAGCCCAAACAGACTAAGATACCAATCTAGTGGGGTATCTTTGGATTGAACAGTCAATTTGAAAAACTGGCATCATCAACCAAAGTTGAAGAAATTCATATCCTTTCACTTGTTATTTCCATTCCAAGATACACATCTAATAGGAATATCTGAACGTGTCCCCATAATACATTGTAATAAACAAAAACTGGAAAAGATACAAATGTCCAATAATCCTAGAATGGATAAATAATATATGTTGTAATCATACAGTGAAATGTAACATAACAAGGAAAATTAATACACTAGAGCAGTATATAACATTATATTATATACATAATATAGATCTTAAAAACATACATAAATTATGAATTTATGGACTATCTTATTTCATCTTTATTACCCCATTACCCCTACTTACAACATGGATCATTTTTTACCAAATCTTATACATCATATCTTTTCAAATGTGTAAATTTTTTCATGTATCTATAATTGAAAGGTATTAAAAACATACAATACCATTATCACACTAAAAAATTTAATGTCCAATAAGTATTCAAGTTTTCCTGATATTCTCAATACTTTTAACAGTTCATTTGTTCAAATTAGGACCCACAAAATGGCTAACCTCTTTTATTTGACCACTATGCCTCTTGAGTGGTGTGACTGTACATTGTATATTCTCCAGAGTTCCGTATCAATAGCATTCCTTTTAACTCTCTAAAATATCCTGTTTTGGATCAAAAGTATACTATTATTCTACAATTAAGTCCTTTTTGTCTTTAAGCTCTCATTCTCTTTCTTTTTCTTACATTTTTTGTTGCTGTTTGAAGAAACTAGGTTATTTGCCCTATAGATGTTTCTACAGTCTTGGTATCTGCTAGTTGCATCTCGCTGTTGTTTTTTAATATGTTCCTGTGTCCTCTGTATTTACTGTAAACTGGAAGTTAGAATTAGAGGCTTGCTTTGGTTTAGGTTCCATGGGGGTAAAGGGGGAGAATACAGGTAGTGTGTACTTGTGTTAGAAAGAACGTAATCCACTTGTCTCTCTTTCAGTAAGGTTAGCAGTCATTGATGATCATTGCCTAAATATGTTATTTCAAAAAGAGTTTTCCAAATGGTGATACTAATATCCTGTTTCTTGATCTAGGTGGTACTCATATGGGGCTTTGCTGTATATATATATACATATATATATATCTCCACATATATATATCCACATATATACACATTTAAAAATGATAACTTGATTGGGCTTTTGGATATCAAAAAATCACAAATGTTTATTCAATTTGATGATTACAAAGTGATTTATGTGTTTATTACACTATATCACAATTGATTCTAGATATCATATTCCAGGATATATTAACCAAAATGATACTGCTAGGTTTTAAAATATGCAAAAATAATAAAGCCCCTACCAACTTGTTGATAGAGATGGAAAACTGAGAATCATTTCTATTTGATAATAGAAGTAAAATTATGAGTCTACAACTTTCTTACTACTGTGGGATTACTATAATAAAGCAAATTCCCATGAAACTACATTTTGAATAATATTTCCCAGGGATGCTAGGCCACTGGATTTAATTACTTCTGGGAGTAAAAAAGAAAAAAAAAACAACCTTACTGGCTCCAGGGAAATTATACCATTGTTTTCTGGGGTGCTCTGACTCGTATTCAGGCTATATTGGTGGCCAACAAACTCTAAAAGTCCTGATATTTCTTGGTGATCTTGTAACTTGGTTCACAGTCTTCTTCCAGCCATCCTACTGATGACCCATCTATTTCTTCCCTAGCCTTACTGTACTTTGGTTTCTATTACACCACTGACCTTTTTTTTGGAGCCTACAGAGCATGGAAGTTGAAAAGACTGACTTGGGCGTACAGACTGGGTTGAATCACTTCTAGCTATGTGACCTTTGGCAATTTTCTTAATCTCATTGTACCTTATTTCCCTCACTTGTAGAATAGTAATTATAGTATGTCCCATTTTTCTGTTGTAATGATAATACACGTGACACCAATGGCACATAAGAGGTCCACAGCAAATTGTGGGTATCTCCAGTGTGATTCAGCAGCTTATTTACTTAGTTTCATACTAAAAGGATTAATGCTGCCAGAACTGCTCTACTACTCACATCTTGAACTGTGAAAATATCTACTGTGATTATAACATTCCTGCTTTGTAAATGCTATTTCTCTCATTTCCTCATGACCAAGACTGCCCTTTACTTCAGTTTCTTGACCTATTCTTACATCCTGATTCCATTGGTTTCCAAATTTATATACTTTACGGGCCAGAAAAAAGTCAGGAGACCAATATAAGGTTATTAATTTATTGCTAAGTAAGGATGTTGAAATAACCAATAGCATCACATGTTGAAAGGATGAAATTGTTTGTAATTAAGAAAACATCTGTCTTTACCTGATAAACTATGTATTATTATGAGGTAGAAATTCATCAACTATCTACTTTGAACATCCTGATTATACAGGATTTAGTGCTTACCATGTTATACTAGATTCAATAAATACTTTTTGGGGAATGGTTAAAAGATCTCTATTATTTAATGAAGAAAAGATATTTTAACAAAAAATGAAAGTTATAATTCTTTTTTTTTAATGTTTATTTATTTTGAGAGAGAAGAGGGAGCAAGCAAGCACAGGGAATGGGCAGAGAGAGAGAGGGAGACAGAGAATCCCAAGCAGGCTCCATGCTGTCAGAGCAGAGCCCAACACAGGGCTTGATCCCACAAACTATGAGATCACGACCTGAGCTGAAATCAAGAGTTGGATGCTTAACTGACTGAACCACCCAGGTGCCACCACCTGCCTTATTTAAGTTATAAATATATTTATAACTATATGTAATATATAGATCTTAAAAATTATTAACTATTATTAACTATATTATTAACTATTATTAACTATAATATTAACTATTATATATAGTTATATATATTATATTTGGTTATAATTTTTAAGTTATATATATATTTAAGATATATATATCTTTCTATATATATATGTTAAGCTATATATATGTCAATGCCCAAAATAACAACATTAAAAGATGTATTTTTCTTTGGTTCATACAAATAGTGAGTTTGTTGATTTGTATTCAGTTGTGAAGTAGAAAATGAAGCTCACATATACATTCTTTTCTGATACATTCTTCTTTAAATTATAATTAATTCCAAAATTCTAGATTCAGATCAGTGTGTTGATGAAACTGTAGGCTACATTCTTAAGGCAATTTCTCTCAGTTTAAAAAATTTTGGTCAGGGCCTATCTGGGTCATATCAATATCTCAGAAAAGCTACTAATTTAAAAACACTTCAATATTTGTTTGACAGTTATATAGTAGGATTTTTCAGGTGCTGGATTTCTCTTACCAAAATTTGAATGTCTCTTTGTTTAATATCTTTATTAGTTATCTTGTCCTTGTCTTTTGAGTTTCCTCAAAACAAAAACTCCACTTATGCGTGAACTTCAGTGAATAAAGTAGAATTTAGAAAAATCAAAAGAGAGGGCATATGCTACACATATCTTCTAACTTAGGTGATATGTCAGGGAAGTTCCAAATTCCTCTTTGAACCTCGTAGCTACTAGGATTTTTTTTCTCCCTGCTGTTCTTTAGCCTTCTAGGCCTCTTCCAGTAAAAATATATTTGATTATTTTTAAGTCTTTCTTTTTTTCCCCCATTTTATCCTTTCCTAATCCAGAGAAAACAAAGGGGTGCAATTACACTCTTTTAAGGATAATATAGGTACATTTTTAAGATAAAAACGCCTGAGGTGGGCCTCCTAAACAGCTGCCTCAAAGTTTTAGGGGAGATATGTATGCAGGGTGGGTGAGAAGAAGTAAGAGAAGCTATAATGTCCTACAAACCATAAAGTCCCCCATTTGTTACCAGTCCTGTTAGCTGAGAGAACAACACTGGAACAATTAATCTTGTAAACATTTACTACATTTATTTTGTGCAAGAATTCTATAAGGTGCTGGTGTTAAAAGGTGAAGGGACTGGCAGAAAGCGATAGTAGGGTAAGCAGAAAATCTCTGAATTCAAATCCTACCAGTTATATTTATATTACTGCCATTGTGGTACTGAATAAAGAATTTCTCTGAACTATAAATTCTTCAACTGTAAAATGGAAATAAAATAACACCCACTTCCAAGGTTGTTAGGATTTAGTACTCACCTCAATGCCTGACATGTCATAGTTCTTCCATTGAGCACATTTCTCCTTTCCCACCACCTCTAATCTCCATACCCTCTCCATAACTAATTAAGATAAAGGGGAAACAATAAATTTTAAGCCTACAGTAAATCAATAAACAATTCAACATGTTCATATTGATTACCTACCTTGTCTAGAACTATGTTGGACAGTAAGGGGATTTTCTTAGTTTATTTGAGTAGCTATAACAAAAATACTATAGACTGGGTGGCTTATATACAACAGAAATTTATTTCTCACAGTTCTGGAGTCTGTAATATCCAAGATCAAGGTGCTAGAAGATTTGATGTCAGGTAAAGGCCTACTTTCTGATTTATAGATGACCATCTTCTTGCTGTGTCTTCATATAGTAGAGGAAGAAGGAAGCTCTCTTGGGTTCCTTTTATAATGGCACTAATCCCATACACGAGGGTTCCACCCTCATGATCTAATCACTTTCCAAATCCCTACTTCTTCAAACCATAATACATGGGGTTAGATTCTCAACATATGGATTGTAGGGGGACACAAACATTCAGTCCATAATAGGGATACAAACAGGAATAAAATATAGTCTTTGTTGGAGGCACCTATAGCTTAGAGCCATGGAATCTCAGGATTGAGGAGAATCTTAAATATTATCTAGTAAAACATCTCCAGCAGGTAAGACCTGAAATGAGTATAATATCAGGTGCTTAGGAGCTGTAAAGTATACAATAGGGTGAACATCCCAAAAGGAACATTGGATGGCCAACATGATGTTCTCCACTGGGTGGTATTACCTTGTCCAGTTGATCATGATCCACCTTGTCAGCATACAGCCAGTGGCTCAGTCTTTGTGCAAAATAACACACTTAACAAATTTCATAGTTATTGATGAATATCCTAGAATGTCAACTTACGAGGATAAATGAACAAGATACTGTTATGTATACTGAAACACTCACCTATCCATGAGTAGCCTTTTTCTATGGACATATCTATATAGGAATCCAAATTAAAATCAGAAGGCAGATGAAGCAGCAAAGAATTAATAAATGAAATAGATGACCTTAAGAAGCATATAACAAAGTAGCTTAAGGTACATTTTTTCTCATAATAGGGATAATCTTACCAGTGAATGGATATGCTTATGTAGTAGGCAAATATGGGATAATATAAAGAGAAATGACTAGTGTTAGAAGTAACATTTTTTAATAGGGTGATAAGTTTCTGGTGGGAGGTCAGTTATATACCTATTAGAAATGGAAAGAATGCCCATTGTTTATTTTAATTTTCTATATGAAATAATAGGATGTTGTTAGGAGTACTCTTTCAGTACCTATTCCTGAAGATTTCTTACATTTCCTTTCTACCCATGACCCAGGAAAATATCTCAGAATAAGAGAAAAAGTCATAAACAACTATAGAATATACACATTTTTTTCTTTTTTTCCTTAAATATCCTTTAATTTTCTAACTAGTCTCTGAGCATTTTGAAAAACATATAGAGTGAAAACCACAATGGCTTAATAGTTTATTTGTGTCTACTTAATACATGACACAGAAGCAAGCTTGTGAGAGGAAAAAGTTCATAATATAGCTCTGACTTCAGGCAGTTTAAAATCTCACTGGAAAGACAAAAATAAAAGTTTGAAACAAAAGCTTTGTCAAATAACTGTCAAATAAGCTTTGTCAGTTATTACGAATGGATTTAACCAATATTTGTAAGTAAATACTCTCAGTACCGTTCTGGGCTGGGTACTGGGTATGGCAAAAATGGTGATTTCTGCCTTTGAGGTACTCACAGGGAAATCCAACACATGACAAATAGCTGTCTCACTCCAATGGAGTGTGTGTAGGTGCCAGGAGATGCAGGGAGGAAGTGATCAAAGGATAGGGATGGTACCTGGATAAGATTTCCTGTGAAGATGATTTGAGAGTTGGGTCTGGAAGGGCATAAATTGACAAAAACAGTATAGGACAGTCCAGGAGATAGGACAGAGGGTGGAAGTGGGGTTGTTGGTGTGATGGTGGTGGGGGTGGTATAGAATTACATAAGCAGTAATATGGGTTTAGAAAAGAATAATTCTGCTTCAAAGAAAGTGCCAGCTTTCAGCTCACTTTTGCTTTGACCAATATGTTATGTCTTCTTTCTACCCTCAGTTCTTCTGTGTCTTAACTCATTATAGACAAGCATAACATGATACAGGTTTTCCTACTATGTGAAAGTAGAGTGTTCCTATGAAAACTTTCATAAGCCAAAATGGTGTAAGGAAGTTATTACCATTAATTTATATTAAAAGTTTTTGAGCATTCCCAAACACAAAAAATAATCTCTTAGCCTTTTCTGATACCTTAGGACACATCTTGCTAATAGATGCACAAAATAAATTGAGACAAAGCACACATGCTCACAGACACAGTTCAAAGCTGTGGTGGCTTGATGCTTAGATGCTGAGTGGGGCCACTCTTGCTGCTTGGGGTGCACACTGCCTTTATAACTGCTTGCTGAAAAACAAACACTACACACTATTTTTGATTTTCACCTTTTTTCATAAAAGTGAAAATCTCCTTTGGATTCCTTTTGGTTAGTGAAAACAGGTACTTAAATGTAGGTATTTCATAAAAGCAAAGTGGTTTAATGCAAAGTTTCAAAAAGTGGGGATACCTGTACTGGCTATTAAGCTTTCAGTAATTTGGTTGCTAGACTATTTTAAAGCAACCAAGGACCAAAGGGGAAGCTCTTTGTTCCTAGTCTGTGATGAAAATATGGAAAGTTTTGTACTATTTAGTCATTCAATGATCCAGGAGCTTCCCCTGCTGTAATAATGCTACTATTTTCAACATGTAGTAGAAGCTCACCTTGCTGTCCCACAGGCAATGTATAGAAAAAGGGTGGTGCCTTGTGCAGCCTGCTTTAGGAGCCAGAGATTAAGGTGGCATACATACATCACTTCCAGCCAACATTCCACTGGCCATAACTGAGTTACATGTCCCCTCTATCTGCAAGGAAAGCTGGGATATGTAGTTTCCCTTTGGGTTAGTTACAGGGTCTCTGAGCAATAAGAATAATCTAGGTCCTAAATAGGACTAGAAAGCATGGTTTTGTATGTGCAAGGATGTTATCAAGGAGGTCAGAAGTAGCTGATCAGTCAAAGTTAGGAACTAGTTGTCCTCTTTCTGCATTGAGTTAGAGCTAAAACAAATTTGGGTGGCAGCAGTATAGTGGGTCTCTGAGATCAAAGATTCAGGATTATTAGTAGAGATGAAAGGTGTGATTTATTGTGTACCTCAGTGAAGCTGCATGAAAATATAGGAATTGTTAATATTATTAGCTGAGTAGTATCATTGTATACTGAGGGCTAGTGGGTCACCACTAAATCCTTAGCACCTCCCTCATCACTCTTTATGCTTGTTCATCTCTGCCTTTTTGCTATACATATACACATGGCCTTAAAAATTTATGCATTAAGACCCATTAGACATGTAGGCAGGCATCTCTCCCATTCACCTCTGTTTCTCCCCCATATCTGGCTATGGCTGTGGGTTCAGTTAATACATGATGAAGTCTGAAGGAATAAATTTATGTTTATGTGAAGTGTCAAATATGTTTGCATATGCAGTTAAATTCATCTCTTTCAATTCTGTGACTTTGTTTTCTCTTTTAGCTCCAAGGTCTATTAAAGGAGCACAATTATTTATTTATTATTTTTTCAGAATTCTAGTGTGCTATGTACCCATAATAAATGGATAATTACTCACTAATGATTCTTTAATTGCACATACTATATACCTCTAGTGAGAAATTTTAAATGCATGTTACCCATTTTAGCCTTGTACTCACTAGCTGCAGAGTCAAGCATACAATGTGTTTCTTTAATGGTTGTCTTTACTGTAAGTACAAGGCATAGATTTTTTTCTTAATATCTGATGCCCTGTATTTTCAGACTGTTTAATATTAGTTTTCTTTTTTAATAAATTTATTTTTTTAAGTTTATTTATTTATTTTGAGGGAGAGAGAGAGCACAAATGGGAGAGGTGCAGAGAGAGAGGGAGAGAGAGAAGATCCCAAACAGGCTCCTCACTGTCAGTGCCGAGCCTGATGCGGGGCTGGAACCCACAAACCGTGAGATCATGACCTGAGCTGAAACCAGGAGTCAGACACTTAGCTGACTCAGACACCCAGGTGCCCCTTAATATTAGTTTTCTTAAACAGAATTATCAGTGAATAAAATGAGCATATTACTAATAGAGTGTGTGCGTGTGTGTGTGTGTGTGTGTGTGTGTGTGTGTTTAGTGTTGGTATTGAATGGGTGAATGTTCAATTGCTCTTAATCTAAAATAAACACAAAATATTCCTTGTTGTCAGTATTTTTTTCTAAGTGGTATCTATAATTTTCTTCTGTGCATGAATGAACGATAGCACACAAGTGATTGCACTGTGGTTTATAGCTCAATAAATTAGTCTTAGTGTGTGGGAGATTTACTGTGCCTTAATCAATGATTAATTATTCCTTTCTGATCTCAGTAAGATCCCATAAAAAGGGGGTTACACATATAGCCTTGTTCCTTTTGAGGCTGCAAGCAAAACTGCAAAATTATTAAGCTCAGTTTAATTGCCTTTTGTAGCTGTGTTGAGAAGAGTATCTATACAGTATATGATCATCTCTTATATCAGGGAAAGAAGCGGGAGCTAAAACATGGCTTCTGTTTAATATGAATAAATTGTGTTTCAACCATAGTGGAAAATGGGTTCATATTACATATGTTTTGATTAGCATATTAAGGGTGTTTAAGAAATGGTACATAATTAATTTAATGGATCCAAATTTTAAAAAGCTGTTAACTGTTCTTTAATCATAAACTTGATATAACTGCTTTTTCTTTCCCTCTTTTTTTCTTTTTTAGGTGTTGGCCTCATTGGTAGAGTGTGCTAGAGTGGAAAGAATACAGGATTTATGGTCACATAGAGTGAATCCAAATACTAGTGTAGTCCTCTATGTATACTGTGACATTTAGCCAGTTATTTTAAATCCCCAGTTTTCTGTTTTACAAAGCAAACAATAATAGCTTCATTCAGGGTTGCTGATGAAATTATAAATCGCCTGTGTAATATATACATATATATGATTTACACACACACACACAAACACACACACACACACACTCATAAATTTTCTTCCTTTCTGTGCCACAGTAGAGAGGCATGAATAGGTTGCTCTTTTGTAATAAGCTATTTGGGTGGATAAAACCAAAAGGGTGCTCTAAAGACTTTTCTAGCAGGCATCCAAGCATTAAGGGTGCTTGATGTCTTGTGGGAAGATTGATAAAGGCTGACGGCTGGTCTCTATAGTATCATGGCTTCTGGGAGTTGAAGAAGTTAGTTGTTATTTTGCATTCCTGGAAAATTTAGAGTTGACCTTTGTATTAGGCCTAGTCTTATTTTTATTTTTAAATGTACCATGAGATGGAAGTTTCAGCATCATAAGAAGCAGAGAAAAGTCAAAGATATATTTTATTATTCTTTCCCTCCCATCCAAGGCAATGCTATTGAATGCTCAACTGTGACTTGCACAACATTTAGTCTTGCCTAAGGATGATTGCAGGCATAGGCACAGGGGAGTTTTTACAGACTATAGTCAAGCTTTATCTGTGAATAAAAATAATTTTTTCCAATTTGGACAGTTTTTTGTGTGTGTGTGCCCAATTACTATGGCTAGAGTATATAGTATAATGTTGAATTCAAATGGTGAAAGTGAGCATCCTCATCTAGTTGTTGAATTTAGGAGGAAATTTTTAGGTCTTTCATTAGTGAGTATTATTTTGGCCATGAGTTTTTCATGCATTCCCTTTATTATGTTTATCTACCATGAAAGTTTCTTCTCAGTTTGTTGAATATATCTATCATGAGAGGATATTAGATTTCACAAAATCATTTTCCTTCATCAATTCTTTTTATATTATTATCCTCCTTTAAAATATTTTTTGAGTATAGTAGATATACAGTGTTATATTAATTGAAGGTGTGCAATTTAGTGAATTGACAAGTTTATGCTTTATGTTATGTTCACAAGTATAGCTACCATGTAAGCCATTAAACCACTATTATAATATTGACTATATTCCTTATGCTCTGCTTTTTATTCATGTGACTTACTTATTCCATATTGGGAAACCTGTATCTCCCATTATCCTTCAATCATTTTTCCCAGTGCCCTATCATCCTCCCCTCTGACAAGCATCAGTTTATCTCTATAATTCTGATTCCTCTTTTTTTTTTAGATTCCATTTATGAGTGGAGTCATATGATGTTTGTCTTTCTGAGTCTGATTTATAACATAATAACCTTTAAGTCCATCCATGTTGTCTCAAATGGCACAATCTTATCCTTTTTTATGGATGTGTAATATTCCTGTGTGGGGTGTGTGTGTGTGTGTGTGTGTGTGTGTGTGTGTTACCAACATATACCATATTTTTCTTATCCATTTATCTGTTGATGGACACGTAGATTGCTTCCATTCCATGGCTTGGCTGTTGTAAATAATGCTGCAATAAACATGGTGGTACATATATTTTTGAGTTAGTGCTTTTGTTTTCCCTGGGTAAATACACAGGAGTGGAATTACTGGATCCGATATTTCTATTTTTAAGTGTGTGTGTGTGTGTGTGTGTGTGTGTGTGTGTGTGTGTGTGTTTTAGAGAGAAAGAGAGCGAGCACACTAGGAAGGGGGCAGAGGGAATCTTAAGCAGGCTCCATGCTCGGCACAAAGCCCGATGCAGGACTCAATCCCATGGCCCTGGGAACATGACCTGAGCCAAAATCAAGAGTGGGACACTCAGCCAACTGAACCACCCAGGTGCCCCTCTTTTTTAAGTTTTTGAGGAACCCCCATACTGTTTACCACAGTGGCTATACTAATTTACATTCCCATTAACAGTGTATAAAGGTTTCTTTTTCTCTACATCCTTGCCAACATTGGTTATTTCTTGTCTTCTGGATTATAGCCATTCTAAAAGATATGAGGTGATAACTCATTGTGGTTTTGATTTGCATTTCACTGATGATTAGTGATGCTGAGCATCTTTTCATGTATCTGTTAGCTATCTGAATATCTTCTTTAAAAATGTCTATTCAGGACCTCTGCTCATTTTTTGATTGGATTTTTTTGGGTTTTTTTGGTGTCAAGTTGTGTAAATTATTTTGGATATATAATTATGTATTGGATATATATTATATATATATATATATATATATATATATATATATATATATATACATTATATATAATATATATACAATTTATTAGATATATCATTTGCAAATATCTTATTCCATTCAGTAGGTTGACTATTTGATTTGTTGATAGTTTCCTTTGCTGTGTAAAAGCTTTTTATTTTGGTGTAGTTCCAACTTTATTTTTGCTTTTGTTTCCCATGCCTTAGGAAACATATCTAGGAAAATGTTGCTAACGCCGATATCAAAGAAATTACTGCCTGTGCTCTCTTCTTGGATTTTTATGCTTTCAGGTCTTACTTTTAGGTCTTTAATCCATTTTAAGTTTTTAAAAAAAAATTTTTATTGTTTATTTCTGAGACAGAGAGAGACAGAGCATTAGTGGGGAGGGGTGGAGAGAGAGGGAGACACAGAATCCGAGGCAGGCTCTAGGCTCTGAGCTGTCAGCAGAGAGCCCGACGTGGGGCTTGAACTCATCAACCACAAGATCATGATCTGAGCTGAAGTCGGACACTCAACCGACTAAGCCACCCAGGCTCCCCTCCAGTTTAATTCTTATATATGTAGCTGCCCAATTTTTCTACCACTATTTGTTGAAAAAACTTTCTTTTCTGCATTGTATATTCTTGCCTCCTTTGTCATAGAGGTTTATTTCTGGGATCTCTATTCTGTTCTGTTGATCTGTATGTTTATTTTTGTGTCAGTACCATACTGTTTTGATTACTATGGCTTTTTAGTATATTTTGACATCTGGGATTGTGATACCTGCTGCTTTATTCTTTCTCAGGATTGTTTTGGCTATCTGGGGTCTTTTGTGGTGCCATACAATTTTAGTATTATTCTAGTTTTGTGAAAAAGTCTGTTGGTATTTTGACAGTGATTGGATGGAATCTGTTGATTGCTTTGGGTAACATGGAAATTTTGACATTATTATTTCTTCCAATCAATGAGCATGGAATATCTTTCCATTTGTTTGTGTCATCTTCAATTTCTTTCATCAATTTTTTATAGTTTTCAGAGTACAGATCTTTTACCTCCTTGGTTAAGTTTATTCCTAGGTATTTTCTTGTTTTTGGTGTAATTATAAATGGATTATTTAATGTCTCTTTCTGAAATTTTGTTGCTAGTGTATAAAAACGCTACCAATATCTGGGTATTGCAGAGTTGTGTTGTCCCTTTTAAGTGTTAGTTGTATCCTGCCACTTTACTAAATTCATTTATTACTTCTAGTAGTTTCTTGGTGGAATCTTTAGGATTTTCTATGTATAGTATTATGTCATCTTCAAATAGTGAAAGTTTAACTTCTTTACCAATATTGATGCCTCTGATTTCTTTTTCTTTTCTGATTGCTGTGATTAAGACTTTTAGTACTACGTTGAATAAAAGTGGTAAGAATGGACATTCTTGTCTTGTTCCTGAAAACTGTCAGTATTGCACCATTCAGGATGATTAACTGTGGGTTTTTCAAGTTTGAGGTGAGTCAGCATATAGATGGGTCTTTTCTCCTTTGTCCCCATTCTTCCACTCTGTGTCTTTTGATTGGACAGTTTACATTTACATTTAACATAATTATGTGTATACTTATCATCACTTTAAACATTTGTTTTTCTACAAAAAGGATCTTTTTATAGATCCTTTCTGTTCCTTTCTTCTTCTCTTACGCTCTGTGATCAATGAGCATCTGTAGTGTTTTGTTTGGATTTCTTTCTCTTAATTTTTTGTATATCTATCAAAGGTTTTGGGTTTGTGGTTACCATGAGATTCATATACAATATCCTAAATAAATAGCAGTTCATATTAATTTAATGGTCATTTAAGTTCAAACACATTCTAAAAACAAAAAACAAAAAACAAACAAAAGCAAAAAAAAAAACAAAAAGAAAAAAAGTCTTTTTTCTTTTCTTTTAATACTCGCTTCTCCACATTTTATGTATATGTACTCATATTTTACACCTTTTTATTCATATTTTTCTTATGTCAAGTTATGGCCATTTCTTTTCCACTTAAAGAAGTCCTTTTAACATTTCTTGTAAGTCTGGTTTAGTGATGATAAACTCGTTTATCTTGTGTTTATCTGGGAAACTATCTCTCCTTCAAATCTGAATGATAACCTTGCTGTGCAGAGTATTCATAGTTGTAGTTTTGTTGTTTTTTTTTTTTTTCCTTTTAGCACTTTGAATACATCGTGCTAATATTCCCTTCCCACTCTAGGTTAGGAAGTTTTCAGTTATTATTTCTTCAAATAAGTTTTCTACATTTTTCTCTCTCTCTTCTTCTGGGATTCCTATAATGCAGATTTTTATTCACCTGATGTTGCTAAGAGATCTCTTAATCTATCCTCATTTTAAAAAATTCTTTTCTCTTTGCCATTCAACTTGTGTACTTACCATTACCCAGTCTTTCTGATCGTTGATATGTTCTTCTTCATCTGCCATTGTACTGTTGATTCACTTTAGTGTGTTTTTTACTCTAGTTATTGTATTTTTCAACTCTGATTCTTTTTAAAATATTTTCTATCTTGGGGATCCTAGTGGCTCAGTTAGTTAAGCATCCAACTCTTACTTTCGGCTCAGGTCATGATCTCATGGTTTGTGAGATTGAGCCCCGCATTGGGCTTCATGCTGACAGTGCAGAGCCTGCTTGGGATTCTTTCTCTCTTTCTCTCTCTCTGCCCCTCTCCTGCTGGCACTCTCTCTCTGTCTCTCAAAATAAATAAAATAAACTTTAGGAAAAAAATATATTTTCTCTTTATTGATGGTCTCACTGAGTTCTTCCATTCTTTTCTCCAGCCCAATGAGTATCTTTACAATTATTACTTTAAATTCTTTAGCAGATGTATTGCTTAACTTTGTTTCATTTTGTTCTTTTTCTGAGTTTTTTTTTTCTTGTTCTTTCTTTGTGAGCATATCCTTTCACCATTTTGCTTGATTTTCTGTTTCTTTCTATGGATTAGGCAAAATGGCTACTTATAAAGTTGAAGGAGTGGTCTTGTGTATTCCCACTTGGTGACTTTTGCTGGCTGGTTGGAGCTGTGTATATATGTGCTAGCTACTCTTTTAAACCATGGCTTTTTACAGAAGGAATAATTAAAAAATAATAATAGTAAAAAAAACAGAATAATAAGAGAGAAAAACATTGTTAAAAAGGGACAAAAAAGAAAAAATTAAGAAGAAATAAAAAAGAATAAGAAAAGGATAAAACCAAAGAGAGAGAGAGAAAAAAAAAGGCAAGATAAATTTTAAAAAGTAAAACAACAGCGCCCCCAATCCCATAAAACTGCAGGTTGTTTTCTGTGTCCCAGCACACAGGGCAGATGGTGTGTGCTTATGGACCCTGGGCTCTCTGAAGTGGCAAACTCACTGAGAGGACTGGACTGCCTGACAGTGTCCAGACCCTGCTGTGGTCAAGGCTTTTAAAGTGAGGTGGGGGGGCGCCTGGGTGGCTCAGTCGGTTAAGCGGCCGACTTCGGCTCAGGTCATGATCTCACGGTCGGTGAGTTCGAGCCCCGCATCGGGCTCTGTGCTAACAGCTCAGAGCCTGGAGCCTGTTTCAGATTCTGTGTCTCCCTCTCTCTGACCCTCCCCCGTTCATGCTCTGTCTCTCTCTGTCTCAAAAATAAATAAACGTTAAAAAAAAATTAAAATTAAAGTGAGGTGGGAGCATAAACCACATGTTCTCCAGTCCCTCTGATCCGAAGAGATTTCTTGCATCTCCTCTGCCACTTGACAGAATTGTGTTGTCCCTTTTAAGTGCTAGCCGCTCTTTTCAACCACGGCTTTTTTTTTCTGTGCCTAACGATAGAGGCACAGTATCCTCAGTACTAATCCTTCCCCATTGCTATTAGGAGCTCAGGGATGGGGGTTCCCTTTGTCTCGGTCTGTCTTCCTGTTCTCTTGCCATTTTCTCTATCTTTGGTTGTTTAGTAGCTGTTCAGTCAGCCCTCAGTTCTTCAAGAGGAATTGTTCTATTAATAGGTATAATTTGGTGTGTTCTGTGGAAGAGGTGAGTTCAGAGTCTCCCTATGTTGCTGTCTTGAACCAGAACCTGTTTTTTTCCCTGCTACATTCTAATTAATGTAATGTATTACACTGATTGATTTTTGTTTTAATTTTTTAATGTTTATTTATTTTGAGAGAGAGAGAGAGAGAATGTGTCTGAGCAGGGGAAGGGTACGGAGAGAGGGAAAGAGAGAATCCTAAGGAGGTTCCACACTGTCAGTGCAGAGCCTGACATGGGGCTTGAATTCACAAACTGTAAGGTCATGAACTGAGCCAAAATCAAGAGTGGGATGCTTAACCGACTGAGCCATTCAGGCACCCTTGATTGATTTTTGTATGCTCAACTCTAGTACATTATTTTAAATTCTCAACACTTATTTCAACTGTGGCTGTTACTGTCAGTTGCAGTCAGGCTTTGGTTTATTTTATGTAGATGCAAATTAATAATGTCTCACGCACACATGGCATGAGACCACCTATAGAAACCTGTTTGGCAATCATATATGAGAAACTTGGAGTTGCAATGTAGGTGGCAACATTCAGAGTGCCCTTTGGCCTTTGTGGAATGGGAGCCTGTGGATTAATGTTTCCCCTTTTCTTCCTTTGGGGACAAGGTTCTAAAGTCAGTTCCATAAGGCTTCTTAGAAGGTCTTACTAGGTGAAGCAACCAGTGGCTTGCACTGACTTGATTATACATCCTTGTATTTATTTGTTCTCCTTCTAGTTTCACTTATCCCTTGATCATACTTTCTGGGACTGCATTCAAATAAACTACTCACTTAGAAGCATTTTGTTTGATTCTGATTTCGGAGAAACTCAGGAAAATAAAGAACTAAGGAGTCTGCTGTACGTGTCTAGTGACACTGCATGAAGTAGAGGGAACTGACAGGACATAGTGCAACTCCTAGCACTTGGTCTCATGCTTTTACTAGATGTTACAAAGTGCTGTACAGCTGTTGGATTTTATTTCTGAGGACCCTGCTACTGATTTTTTTAATCTTGATTTTCAGGTTTAACGTAGTCCCTTAGCTCACTGAAAGTTCTTTGTTTTTGTTTTGTTTTGTTTTGTTTTCATTAAAGCTTTCTGCTTTTCTCCTTTGACTATGGGAAAATATTCTAAAGTAATTGCCTTCATTAATTAAAAAGGAGTAATTACCTGCAAAGGGAGTAAGAAAGGTGGTTCTTAAGTGTATGTGAATTTTGAGTGAATGGGAACTAATAATTAAAATAACAAATTTCATATTTTTAAAATATCATATGTCAAATGCTATGCTTAATTTTAATCCTAGCATCTCCATCATGAAGTAGGTGCTATTATTATTCCATTTTTATCTGCAAGAAACTATTCGAACTCATACCAGTTTCTCAAAGCTTGTCTTCTTAACTACTCTATTAGACATTTTAAGATGTTCTTTCTGCAAATGAATTAAAGTTTTAATTATAAAATTCATGAAATGTTTGAATAAATCTTCATGAAAAGCCAACATCTTATCTGAAATTCTATCCTTGAAATGAAAACTGAGGCTAACATAAATTACAGAGGAGTAAGTTTCTGACATAGAAGATCTGGTGTCAGGGCATGGGGCTATTTTTGATGAAGTCTTGAAATAACAAAGCATAACAAAAAATGGACTTGATTCTCTTGATGGTACACTCAGAGTTTAAAAATATCAGAGTTGCTCCTGTGTCTGCACAGACAGAATCTGTAAATTTTAATTTTTTGTCATTTGGCTTCTAGATGTCCTTGGCGTGTGCACCCTTGTGGAATCCGGTTCATCTCCAATCTGTCAAGAAGCATCAGAGGTGGTTTTGACTCCTTATGTCCTGAGCCTGTGCACAAAATGTGTGAGTACACTGAGATAATGAGGCCAATTTTACCCTTGTCGAGGGTCTTCTAAAATGATTTTATAATGGTTCTTGTATTGGAATTAATTACCCTGTATTTTTAGACTCAGGAGGGAAGGGCAATGTTTGGTTAAGATTAGAAAATATCTGGGGCGCCTGGGTGGCTCAGTCGGTTAAGCGTCTGACTTCAGCTCAGGTCATGATCTTGCCATTCCTGGGTTTGAACCCCATGTCAGGCTCTGTGCTGACAGCTCAGAGCCTGAAGCCTGGTTCAGATTCTGTGTCTCCTTCTCTCTCTGCACCCCCCCCCCCCACTCACTCTTTGTCTCACTCTCTCTCTCTCAAAAATAAATAAACATTAAAAAATTTTTTTAAAAAAGGTTAGAAAATATCTTCCTTGGGGAATTGTCTTATGTGTACAGGCTCATTCTTTGCCTCAGAAAGGCTTTGATGGACATGACTCTGAGTTAAACCCAAGAGGTTTACCTCAGTGAGAAATAAATAAATAAATAAATAAATAAATAAAATTAAAAAAGAAAAGAAAAAATTCAGTACATTATTAAATAGTTTGAATATTAGCAAATTATATACCATATAATTTATTCATATAGGAAACTTTCCCATTGCATACTAGCATCCCCTTCATCCAGTTTTTAAGAAGGTTACATATTAAGATTCCCTCTGTCTGCTCTTGAGACAGGGTACTATCCTCTCAAAAGAAACCCAGAACTTTGAAACATTTTCTAGTTAATTTAGTGTTTCCATCCATAATTTGGAACTTTTGGTGCTTCTGGAAATTAATTTGGGTATTGTTGTATATATTTGTACCATTGAGCATTGTGCAAATGGTTGTTTTTGCTTTGGGATGGGTTATTTTGAGTAGATAGAGAAGAAGGAGAAGATTTAGGTTTTGTGTTTCTTATTTCTAGGGATTCAGATGATTATTTTGGACAAAAGTTTGTGAATTTTGAGCCCGTTACTGAGTTTTCATTGCATTGTGATGAACATTTGCTTCGTTTGTTGGAAACTGGAAAAGGGCTGAATAATAACCTAGTCAAATTTATTTAATTTTGGAAAATAGCATAATTTGACTAACTCTATGTAAAGTTAAAGAGGTTGGTGTTGGAAATAAAAGGTTGCTTTTTATTTTCACTAAATAAATCTATTTCACTTCTTAGTTGGATACTGAGCCTCTTGTGCATTCCTGACCCACAATGTAACTTTCTGTCTTTCTCCTTTTGATTTACCCAAAGCAGAAGGCCAATTTCCCGTGGCAGCTGGGCTTCCTGATGAAGTCTGAATTTATGAGCTTGTATGTTTGAAGTGTTTTGGGAAGATTTGAGTTGAGTCTAGATTGAGGTGAAGGAGAAAGTGTTTCTTTTTATACTTGCAGACTCTTCCTGTAGGAATGAAAATGTAATCAAGTGCTTTTAATTAAAGAACAATCAGTAAATAGCTAAGTAGGGAAGTTTCCCATGAAATCTTGTTCTATTTATATTGCTTATGCTTTGTTACACATACCCAGTTAGGGATTGTTGCAGGGAATATGTAGCCACTAAAACTAGCCCAAGTTAAAGTTTTATTTTAAGACTTTTGGGGAAACTCAGGGGACCTGAAAATTATGGCTAGAATTTTAATTTCTAGCCAGTTTTTTATTTTAGGAGAAAGGTTAAACATAACAGTTCATTTTCTTATTTTGCTCCACAATGTTAAAGAGAGAGGCACATCTGTGACATTGATTTCAATAATGAGAATCAGGTACGAATGACACCTCCAACAAGCAACAATTCGTTCTCCATAATCTAGCTGTCAATGAAGAAGTATGTCAGTATATTTCAAGAGCTTTTCAAGTAAATCAATTAGCAAAACTTTGTCAATAGAATTGATTTTAAATATTTCCTTCAGAGTTTCCTGCAACCATGCCTTCAACACTGAAAAGTGATGGAATTTGCTTTTGGATCAGCCGGTGAACACACTGAATCACTTCTTTGAATTTTCATATTTCCATATCTTTTCCCTTTAATAATCTGTGTGTTTATTCTTCAACTATCACCCCTTTCCATGTTAATACATGAGATCCATCAAAACCTTGTAAACTTTCCTTAATTATCTTTTAGTTTTCATATTTCTGTCCAGAAACCTGACCCCATTCATATTCCATAATCTGTTTTTTTTTTCTCTTTCATGCTAGAAGATTTCTCCATGTGTTTGGTGATCCTTGGCTGTGTCTCTATATTTGAGAGTAAGGACCTCATACTCATTTGGAAAGCCTATTTATAATGGAAATGCATTAATTGGTAAGGTTTACTACCATGTAATAAGGTGGTAACATAGCTTTTTAATTTGGAGCCCCTACATCTCGTGGTTTATGTGTTTTCTCTGGACCTTATAGTTTGTCTAGAGAGGACTTCTCCAATTTTATGCTTGGGGAGTGAAAGCCTAGTGGTCCATGTTCTGGACACAGCCAGAAAATGACCTGCAGTTCTCCTTGTTAAATGCAAGGTTTTGCACTTCATCCCCTGTTACTCAATAAAACATCTTACCCTGTCATTCACTATACAAATCTCTACAGTATAAACCTCTGATCGTCTGTTGGGGTAAGGAAAGGGATCGAGCATCTACTTATGTCTTAGGTAGTAGTCGTCTTTCAAGTAGTCCTCTTGTTTCATTCATACACTCTTTCCCCATTATATGTATGCATATAATGTATATGGTGCATATATAAATGTATACACACACACACACACACACACATATTCACACATACACATACCTTCGGAGTATATATACCATATATACATATGTATACCTTCAGAGACACCTAGTGTCTTGAGAGTTTCTGGGCTTTTTGGTAGAATTGCCAGCTTCATACTGGCTTCAATTTAAAATGAGGTTTCAGCTTTATCTGGTTTGGTAACAGTCACTGTTCATCCATCTGTCTTCCAACATTTCAGAAATGTTTTTGATATTGCTTATCTGGTATGTTCTCTCCTATTTTTCATCTTTAGATTTATAAGTTTTAAAATTCTCTCACATTCAGTTTAGTGTGGTTTTGTAAGGATAAGGAATAAGTAAATGCATGCATCCACCGTCATGCTTAATCAGAAGTTTGTAAGGTATCTTACATGCAAAAGATAGTGATACCTCTATAGTGTGACATTAATGCTATTTAAAATATTATCAGTTTATCACTATAATACCTGCAAGTTAGGAGAGGGCATAAATATTATGAAAGCATAAAGGCCTGCCTTTTCCAGCTGTCATGCTGTTTTCTCAGTAGAATAGCTAATTCACCTGAAACCTTTACACAGCCTCCTGCCTGAGTTCTCCAGTTTTACTTTGTAGATCCTTCTTTTGTGATACTACCTTTTCCTCTGTTTATCTTTTTTTTATTTTCACTAAGCTCCAGCTACTTAAAGGCAAATATTAAGCCTTATTCATCTTTGTACTCCCTGAGCTTAGCACAGTGTTTGCTTTGCATGTAGTAGGTACTCCATACATGTTTTCTTGAAAAATGTTGCATGAATGTATTAATAATGTGTCCACATTTTCAAGGAACTTTTAATATGTCATATCTGAAGTAATTACTCCCCAGTCTTTTCTTCTTCTCTTCTTCCTACCTCCCCCACTCCCAGCAAGCAAGATGTACTTTTGCTCATTACTTGAACTATAAGTAAATATAGATATATTTCACTATATTTCTATTGCCTACTTAGTTTTTACAATTTAACCAGAGCTTTTGAATCATTTGAGGTGTTTTACTTTTCAAAAAAAATTTTCTCCAGGATGAGGCAACATATTTTTTTATATTTTGGGCATTTATTGACATTTTTACCTGATAGGATAAAGATGGATAGTATAAGGTAGTGGCCAGGCTTAGACATATTTGTTAATTTAATTCAAGAGTTATTTACTGCTATTTTATGGCTGAGTAATATTCCATCGTATATATATACCACAACTTCTTTATCCATTTATCAGTCAGTGGACATTTGGGCTCTTTCCATAATATTGCTATTGTTAATAATGCTGCTATAAACATTGGGGTTCATGTGCCTCTTTGAATCAGTATTTTTGTATTCTTTGGGTAAATACATGGTAGTGCAATTGGTTAAATAGGTGATGGGCATTAAGGAGGGCATTTGTGATGAGCATTGGTTGTTGTATGTAAGCAATGAATCACTAAATTCTACTTCTGAAACTAATATTACACCATATGTTAACTAGCTAGAATTTAAATTAAACCCTGAAAGAAAAAAAAAGAATATTTACTGCTCATGTGTTATTTTCAGGACATTGTACTGAGTACTGTTTAAAAGTCAAAATGAGTAAGAAAAAGTCCTGCCATTAACAAGTTTACACTACAATAAGTGGAAAAAAATAGGATGGTACCTTATAAAAAGGCGAAAAATAGTAAGTGCTATGGAATTCAGAAGAGAAAGAACTCACAAATATATGGAATCATGGAATCATGAAGGGTGTTTTGGGGGTCAGTAATATTTCAAATTATGCTTTGAAAGATAGTGGAAAGGAGAGTTAATCCAATGGAAAGGATGAGAAAGAGGAGTAAGAGGCAAGACAAAAAATAACTAGATGTGTTTGGTAATAGGAATTAACTAGTTCATTTGGCTGGAGAGTAGAATAGTGGATATAAGGATATATAGAAGAAAGAGCTGGAAAACATAGGCTAAGTCATTTTGTAGAGGACTTTGAATGTCAGGCTAAGGTATTTTTGCTCAGTGAAGTAGTCAACAGGGAGACACTGAAGGTTTTAAGCTTGTAATATTTGAATTATAAGAATATTAGTGAAGCAGATGTATCAGAAGAGGAGAAATAGAAGGAGAGACCCACAAAGCTACTTTTGTAGACTGGGTAGAAAAACTGATTTTCTGAAAAGATTAAGGACAATAAGCATAGAACATGATTTTTTTGTATCTTCATTAACATCTATTTAAATTACTATTCAATTATTTACTTATCCATTGTCTGTATTCTCCTACTAGAATGTAATTTCCTTGAGAGAAAGGTTTTGTCTATGCCCTTTAGCTCTGATCTCCAATGCCCAGAATAATGCTTGTAATATTATAGTTGCTTAGGAAATCATTCTGGTAGGAATTAAGGACACAGAGAAACAGAAAAGAAAATCAAATAGGTCAGTCTCAAGTGCATGAATTAAGTGAAATAAATTCAAATAGGCCAGTAATCCCAATTAATGAAAACAGAGTGAACTCTGCAATTAAAAGACAGAAATGGTCAGACTGGATTTTTTAAATCCCAGTTGTATGCAACCTAAAGATTCATACTTAAAACATAAAGACACAGCAAAGATCAAAGTAAATGGATGGAAAAATTATCCCAAATGTTAACCAGAAGAAACCTGCTGTAACTGTACCATTATTATACAAAATAGACTTTAAAGTAATATAAAGTTAAATGGAACATATAAATATATATATGCTTATATATATAGAAATTATGTATACATAATAATATTATATAAAAATATGTAAAGCATAAATGGATAGAACTGCATGGAAGATCAACAAAGCCACAATCTAAAGAGATTTTAACATACTTGTCTCAGTAACTGAGACAACCTTTATCTAATAGGTCTTTATAAAACTTACATTAGTTCATTTTCAAGCATTAAAGGAATATTTGGACTGAGTGGGAAAGAGAATGGCATTGCAGACTAGAAGAATGGTATAAAGAACAACGGGCAAAGATGAAGAAAAAAATGGCTGACACACAGAAGACATGGGGAATGAGAGTGGGCTTTGATTGAGGATGAGTGCAGAGAGACAGGCATATAGGAGGATGGCCGAGGTGAGTCTGACATGAGATTGAAAGTTTCAAGTTGGGGAGTAGCACAACCCGACCATTTAGGAAGGTCATTTTGATGAGAATGGGAAAGAACAGAGAGTAGAATGTGGAGTGAGGAATGAGTAGGAAAGCTATGGTAAAGGAGACTAGTTGGGAGTTCAGGCCTGAGCCAGTGAGGGTCTGAGTTAAGGTAGTATGATCAAAGACTGAAGGGAAGATTCAGCTTTGGTCAATGTTATGGAAATATAATTGTTAGTACAAGTAACTTATTGAAGGGAAAAATACCAGTATGGCTCTCAAATTTCTGATGTGGGTGGATGATAGTGCCATGAACCAAGACAGGAGCCGATAACAAGGGGGCTGGTTTCAGGGAATATACCTGTGATACTTCAGGTTTAGAATAAATTTTTCTTTAAAATTAATTTTGTAATTTAAAAATGCCTGTGATAGTACAACATTGGAAAATGCCATACTCTCTTATTGAATTTTTTTTCCCTTCATGTAACCGGGTAATATGACTTCTCTGAATTATGAGTATAAATATCACCCGGGAGACCTTTACCTCAAATTGGCCAACCTGAGCTTAAGTCCTGACTGCCATTGCTATGTAACCTTTTTTATATCTTACATTCTAGTACATGTGATTATGTCTTTTTGTTAAACAGTTTAGATAATTTCTGGATGTAGTAGACTCACAATTCATGCCTTAAAACTGTATCTCTAAAACCCATACCAATTTAGTTCCCCTCAAATATGCTTGATCTAAACCAGTGAGTGTGTGTTACCACTATTGGGTTCAATGCAGTTCCAGTAGCATTTGATGACATACTTAAAAATCTCTTACTTAATATTTCAGGTTCTTTCCCTATTGTAAGAACTAAGCTTTAAAAAGTAAAAAACTTGACAATAATCATAGTGATAATGATGATGGTAAAAGTAGAGAGCTTTTTATGGCTCAAGTTAAACATTTCAAATATAATTCTTACAATGACTTCACATTACAGCTATTTAGCTCTATTTTATATTTGAGGAACTGAGGGTCTGAGAAGCTAAAGTAACTTTCTAGAGGTTGCATACAGCAAGAAAAAGGTGAGGCTTGAATATAATTCCAGTTCTCTTATTCCAATGTTTGCATTCCTATAATTGTACAAAGTGCTGTGGGAAATTGGACTTGGATTTGATGAATCAAAAAAAAAAAGGTACTTACAGAGTACCTTCCTGTAGTGAGAATATATCTGCTGCCTTGGGTTTCTCAGACAACACAGTGTATTTCTTACAAATCAGGCAATAATCTTGCAGCTTGTGTAGAGAAAAGAGTTGTGTCTGTTCTGGGAGATAAAAATGGTCAGCACAAATGTGATTATGATATTTATCCCCTTTCATAAATGTACAGTTTATTTTTGTCTTTTCATCAATATAATCACTCAAAATATTTAGTAATTATGGCTCTTCTTGCTTTAAAGTGGTAAACCGTGGCACTATGGCATGCCTTGAAAGTTTCTCACTAAGAGATAAATTAAATTCTGTTAATTCTCCGAACTGAATCAAATTGACTTTGGGATGAATGTTTTAAAGTATGCAATCATGTATTGTCCTTAGAAAAAGTCAACAATGACTATATATTTTCTAAGGTGCTTAAAGAATTTGATGACTTATAATTACCACTAAGTGATAGGTTTTCTAATAATGACCTTAGTGTAGGTCATAGCTGTGCTGGGGTCTGTGCCAAACAAGGGTCAGCTTTGGAGAGTCCAATAGCACATTAATTTCATTTTGTAAAATTAAAAATCATCTACCAGTTGTCCCTAGCCCTTGCCATGTTCTGGGAAAGGCTCCAAAAGTTCTGTTGGATAATATGGTATATTTTTGCTTAATATCAACACTAGTAGTGACGATAATAAGAGTTTACACTAGCTGTGTACCATGCACAGGAATTGGGCTAAGTAATTTACATGTTCCCCTTACCTTATCTAGCATTTGGTGCTAGATAGTTATTGTCCCTATTTTAGAAATGAGGACCATGAGACTCAGAGAAGTTAATTAACTTGCCCAAGGCCACACAGACAGTCTGTACAAGAACTTGGGTTTGATCACATATTCTGCTAAAATGTCTTCAAAGACTCCATAAATAGAATTTCCACAGTTCTGAAAGCAGTGGAAACAAACAGAATGCCTGTTTGTTTCTGTGGCCTGACACCTGGGTCATCATTGATGACAGCTTGATGCACACTTACTGATTCTGAGTGTCAGTTGAGGATGGCTGATGCAATGGCCCCACAGCGCTCACATTTGTTGGAAAATTCCACGTTGATCTTTATGAAAAAGCAGTTGCCTAAGCTTCCGAGGTTGGCTTTTTCGGTCATGGTGCATAATCTGAGCGTTGGGGAGTCTGCATGCCTGAGGTGTGAAGATGATGATGTACTTCCTGTAGGCACGAAGGCGCTCAGAAATAAAGCAAGGCCATCGAACTGTCATTTGTTGTTCTTCCTGTTCAGGCTTTTAAAAAAGAAACTAAGGTCAATTAACTGGGAAGCTTAACCTCTCTTAGCTTGTCTTTCTTTGCATAGGCTTTTTGCCTTTTAAATAAATCATTTTTCTCTCCTCTCCCTCCCCACCCCCTATCCATTTTGAACACGTTCTTGGATTTCTCATGCTGGGCCTAAGGAGCAGACTGCTTATATTCAAGAATGATTTGGAGGGGATAAAGTGTGCAAGATTTTGAATTCTTGCCATAAGTCCCTGGCAGACAGCCAGGCAGCCTCAGAGGAATAAGGCTAATGAAGGGAGGGTAAAGAAGATCCGGGAGTGCGGCTGGTAATGCAGTATTCATTTAATTGGGAGCAGGTACCGGTGCAAACTTCTCCATTTTAATTGGAAAAAGGGAAGGCGATTGTTAAGGAAGAAGGAAAAAAGAATGCATAAAGTTTTCAAGCCGAGGAGCCAAAGGCAGCCCTGTCTATGCCAGAGAAAGAACTCAATTTAGGGCAATTTGCTCTGCAAGCTGGGCTGCAGCCTCCCCTGGGAATAGGGATGAGGAAGAAAATGAAACCAAAAGAGAACTTGATAAAATCACCTAGCACAGACAATCTCAGTAGAATAGGTTTTACTGAGTTAAATCTGCCCCAATCAATATGATTCTTTTCATATAAGTTACAAATAAAAAGCCACAAGATTACAATAAAAATCGAGACTCGAGCGATGCTGATGTTGCACCTGGGAGTCTTAAGAACTTGTTATGGAATATATGTTTTTGCAACTATAATGTTTGTTTTTCTTTTCACCCTGGTCACGCGAATCAACTCTTTGCTTTCCCTCCCCATCCATCTAGTTTTATATATTGTTTTAAAAAACATAGGAGGCAACTCTTTCTGCTTAGTTTCTCTTGCACTGGAGGTTGGAGATCGGTGGTTTCTTTTTGTCTTGAAATGTGTTGAATTGCACATAGGGCTGATTTCTCATGCTAATGATAAACAAAGAGACTTTTTCCTATTGTACATTGTATGACATAAGTATTTATAACATTAATGTATTAGTAAAACAATGAAAGAGGCAAGTTTCATACAATAAGAGGAAGCAACTCTTTTTGATGCACATGAGAGACTATTAAAATCAAACAAAAATCCTATAATTTCATGTTTAATAACCATCAGTTCTCAATAATCTTTGACTGCCTCACATAAATGGGAGTTTTAAGCAGCTGATTGTTTTAACGCGATAACTATAATTTTGATTCTTTGTGAATGAGGAGGCGGAAGACCAAGCAAAACATTTAGTTCTTTCTGCCAGTGCGGTTGACTAATCAATGACAAACTTGGAGAGAAGAGTCTTTATTTTAGCACATAAAAATACATTTTAAAGAGAAATATAAAGAACTTATTTAGAGCTTAAGTTTCCTGGCAAATCTATATTATTAAATCTCTTTAAACGTTATTCATAATGGGTAATAAAAAGAAGACGATGGTGCTTCGTTTAGATAGATTTTACTTTACGTATAGCCTGCCATGTATTCAGTCTTGGTAAACCTGAGGTAGAAGAGGTGTCCATGATCATTTTATCTCTTTGATAATTTTCCTCGTGGGGTGGGGAATTTTAAATGCTCGCAGACTATGACCTGCTAATTTGACTTTACCTTGATTACTAGAAATATAAGATTAAAAAGGAAGAGATTTTCTGGGCAGAATAGAGTAACATCTCAAAATGTAGTGCAGTTGTCACCCCAAATATTCTATTTTTTCCCTCCATACCATGCTGAATAAATGAATTAATCTATGCACCAAAAATATTTAGAGAACCTCTATGCTAAGCACTGTGGAAGATGAAAAGATGAAAATAAAATAACACAGGCCCTATCATCAGGAAACTTATTTTCTAAATGAGAAAGCCAAACTAAAGTACAAATGCCAAATATAAAATGAGCAGCAGAAGAAAAGATGTTCCCAAACAATAGTTGATGAAGTCTCAACTATTTTTTTCCAGTTCTCAATGCATAATATCTGAATATGGACAATTGATGCCATATTTTTGGAAAAGCAGTGGATCCACTGCTTGGTTTGTTGAAGGCTATGAAGGGTTTATGGAGCTGATGGTACTTGACCTGGTTTGTATTTAGGAGGGCAGGAGGGGAATGTGGGAGGCAATACACCACATCCAGGAAATGATGTATTTTAATCAAAGGTGAGGGACTGGGAGGAGAGAGAGTAGCAAACATATTTGGGGAACACTAATTATAGCAGAGAGTCTTCTAAGTCTTCTAGAAAATTAATGGAAATTAGTTGAGGCCTGATTTTTGGAAGGTGGTGATTAAATGTTTTCTTTATCTTATAGTATAGAAATATCTAAAAAACATTTGTTTTAAAGGATGAAAGGATTCTTTGAGGAAGACTGACCCCACAGCAGCATGTGATATAAATTAATGGTACAGAGGCCTCATATGTGCTCACAATCCCATGTTTTCCCATGTGACCAAATATTCTTTCTCTCCCATGCTGTTGTCTACTCTGGAGGCTCCACCCACAGAACTGCTTCACAGAGCTGCACCTCCTGCCTAGGCTGACAGCTGCCTGCCTGTCTTCTTTAGATGTGGCTGCCCACAGAGCTACCAGCCCTCAGAATGCCACGGAAATGCAGAGTGGAGGGAAACAATTTCACTTGCGTCAAGAATTACACAAAGACTCTCATGAAGACATTGCAGCAGCCTCTGTCTTATAAGCCCTCTAAGAATCACAGTAAATATCTCATAAGACAGTTCTGTCACCTTCTTGCCTTTACCTCTGGAACCTCTGGAATCAAGGGCTCACACTTGGATGGGTCAGACAGGAAATGGATGCCATGTCCTCCATTATTCTTAGCTCACCTGAGTTGGTAGCTTCTAGACCCATATAAATGTTTCTATTCTTCCTCATTTATAAAACCACATGTCCACACAAATCAGTGGTTACACAAACAGGGACTGGTGTGCATTTAATATGAGTAGGTGGGAGAACAGGTCTTCTCTACAGCTCAGCCACTCAAGGTGCTCTTTTTGTCTGTGTAATCTACTATTTATGTGATGTGGTTTAGCCTCTGGGTAAATAGTGAATTCGAAGATTTGCCTTCTTCTCATACTCACTGTTCTTTTTATACACCTGTTCCCACAGGAGCATATTTTGAAAAGATGCCAATAATTAAAATATTTTTGTGAGTGGGAGGGACTTTTCAACTCTTCATTTTTTTTTGCAGAGTTATCCACTGTACCGCCTTTTTGTTATCTTTAGGTGAAGGGGTCTGAGGATCTTTCTGCCATGACATTTCTCAAAATATGTTAGATAGATTACCACCTCCTTCATTCATATATTAGATAACTCTATTCTGATAGTTTGGGCAAATTTCTGTAAAAAAAGGGTAATCACAAGAGGAAAACTTATAAAAGGTAAAATTATTTTTCTAGGTATATTTATATAATGGGGATAACAATATTTTAAAACGTTTTAATTTCAATTGTGCCGATGTCACAGCTGAATAGCTATTAGAAAAATGCATTAATTAAAAGCCTGTTTGTGGATCAATTATGGATAAGAATTTCTTGTTAGTTTACATATGGCCTTGTGCCTTTTTCAGAACTGTCATTTTATACAAATTTTAATTGAAGATATATCTCTGCTGGGGAGTACATACTCATGAAATTCAATGTATTCTCTCTCGGAGATAGCACCAATGACTATATTAATATAGAAAGAACCAAGTTCAAGTGTCAAAAATAAGTTACACCATTGATTTTGTTAGACAATACCAGATTCAGATTCAACTAACATTTATAGAGCCCCTAATTTGGCCAGACATTGTGCTATTATATATCTATTATTTAGCCTATAATTTTTCAGAGCCAGGAACGAACTTGGTGTTCATATTCACATTTACAGATAAGAAATATGCAATCTGAACAACTTAGATGGTGACTCCAAGTCTAGTGAGTAATAGGTGTGGATTTGAAGCCAGGGCTCCCTGATGCCAAGGTGGAAGTTAATTAGTGATTTTGCTACTATTAAATTTAAGACCTCAGCCCAGCTTCTCTTTACTTCAAAATCTACAGTACACTCCTACAGTTAACTAAAGAGTGAACATTCTTTTGAATTACTACATGTATTTGGTGGATGAGGACAATATATGAGAAAATTGTATTTCTACTTTTGAGAGGAATATATATTTTTTAATTTAAATTCGAGTTAGCTAACATACCGCATAGTCTTGGCTTCAGGAGTAGAACCCAGTGATTCACCTCTTACATTTGATACCCAGTGCTCATCCCACAAACTGTCCTACTTAATGCCCATCACCCATTTAACCCATCCCCCCACCTAACTCCCCTCCAGCAACCCTCAGAGACTTTTATGATTTGCCTCCTCTGTTTTTATCTTATTTTTCCTTCCCTTCCCCTATGTTCAGCTGTTGAGTTCTCAAATTCCACATGAGTGAAATCATATGATATCTTTTTAATATAAAGGTAATGATGTGCTAACCAAATGGCACATGCTTCCCTGTTCATAGTTCTTATTTAGGTGCTAAGACCCTGTTAAATTTTCTGACTGTGATTATATTATGATACCTTGGATAGTTTTGTGCAGCTTAAAATCATTTCTAAACCTTTCCAAGTTAATGACTTTTTTAGTTTATTAATGCCAAATGTTTTAAATTTTTTCTAGCTTTTTATTTTGAAAAAATTTAAACTTACGGATAAACTGAAAACATAATGTAATGAACACTTACATGCTTTTTATCTAGATTCACTAGTGGTTAACAAGGTTACTGCTTTTGTAGTCTCTCTTTCATATATATAGATATATATTTTTGAGCCATTTGAAAATCAGTTGCAGATACATAATTCACCCCTAAATGCTTCAACATATATCTCCTCACAAGGACATTCTTTTTCATTACCTTAATGCTATTGTCACATCCAAAATATAGAATATCAATGCAAAAATATTACCTGATATCAGCCCATATTAAAAATTTCCCAGTTATCCATTTAGTATCCCTTATAGTTATTTTATTTTTGATAAGCTCATCATTCAGTTTTTAAATTTCATTTTCAATAGTTTGATAAAACTCATGATTTAATCAGAGATTATTCAATACACTCAGTTGTCTTAATTTCTTTTAATTTAGAACAATCCCTCTCTTATTTTTCATTACTCTGGGACTTTTTTAAAAAAAGTCCAGGCCTGTTGTTTTGTATAATTTCCTACTGATTATTTCTATATTACTGGAATCAAGTTAGATATTATTGTCAAGAGCACTATACAGATGATCTTGTGTCTTTCTCACTGTATTAAATCAGGAGACATATAATACTGACTTTTCCCTTTATTGCTGATGCTAACTTTAATTATTTGATTAAGGTGGCATCTCTGAGATTCTTCCACTGTAAAGGTATCCTGTTCTCTTGCAATTGATAGGTAACCGTGGGTGACACTTTAAGATTATATGAATATCCTGTACTCAAAATTTCATTCAATATTTCTAGCACTCATGCTGATCTGTCTTGAATCAGTTATTACATTAGTGCTTGCAAAAGGATGATTTTCTATTTATGTCAGACATTTTACATTTATTAATAGACCCCTTTAAGAAAGAACGTTCTCTTCTTCTCTACCTCTTGTTTTACTTCCTTGCTTTCTGTCTCAGCAAGATATTACAAGTTCACCTTATATTTTCCATGCCCAGCTCCTAGAAGCAACCATTTCTCCAAAGGTTCTTAGTTCCTTTTAGTGGGGAATTGAATTTAGAAACCAGCATGGGGCGCCTCGGTGGCTCAGGTCATGATCTCACTGTTCATGAGTTCGAGTGCGTGTTGGGCTCTGTGCAGACAGCTCAGAGCCTGGAGCCTACTTCAGATTCTGTGTCTCCGTCTCTCTCTGCCTCTTCTCTGCTCACACTCTGTCTCTCTCTCTTTTTCAAAAATAAATAAACATTAAAAAGAAACCAGCATCTGGGCCCACGGGGTGCATATCATTTCTACACACTTCCAGGGTGTAGGCTAGAAAAAAAATGTGTACACATATATGTATATGTACATGTAAATACATGTATATTTTTTATTCTGATAGCTACATTGCAGAGTTCTTCACTCTTTTCTCAGTCCATGTATGAATCTTATGTTTCCCACTCCTAAGCACATCAGTATGTTTTCATAAGATGTTTTCATAAGATGTTTTTAGAATTGCTACGCTAATACCACTATATCAACAGCAAACTTGCTAAGTAACATTCAAATAAAAAAAATCCTTTTGTCTTTAAAATATATCCCAATAGGGGTTTATAGTCATAATACTATATTCAAAAGTTACTTAGATTTGTGTGTGTGTGTGTGTGTGTGTGTGTGTGCGTGTGCATGCATGTGCATTTGAGTTATAATTCTGATATATGGTTAAATTCATTTGTTTCCATTTGTATTCAATTGTAATGTTTTTATATTCTTGGCTTACTTTAATTTTTTGATTATATAAAGAATTTATAGGGATCACACATTAAATAATATGCAGTGTATTTTAAATATTTCATATATAATATTTAAGTACTATACATAGATTAAAGTATATGTTTATTAAAACATACACATTTAAAACATATTAATATACCATTAATATATTTTAATAAATATATCAATATGTTCATATTAATTCATTATTTAATAGGTACTATGCTATAAATATATGCTATATATTTTACAGTGTATCAAATATTATATATAATGTATGCAAGTATATGAATCAAAAAGGTTTTATTCTTTTTCTCTTTTACCTTGTTCCCACTATCTTTAGATAACCATTTTTATTCATTTCTGTTTTATTTTTTAAACTTGGCAAAAATAAGCAATAAAATACATAACACAGAGAAACCCACTTAAATGCATATCTTCTCTTTTCTTATCATTCCTACATAACAGATAGCAAGAATTTTTTTTTCATTAAACAATATATCCTGGAAGTCACTCCTTATCAGTTTATGAACATCTCAGTCTTTTTGTGTAGCTACATGGTTCTCCATCATTTGAATACACCATAGTTTATAAAAATCTATTGTCTGCTATTGCAGGGCATCTACCTTGTGTTCAATATTTTGCTGCCATTATTATTATTATTACTATTATTATTATTAATGTTCCAATAAATGGTATATGTGTTTTTTGTAGTATGTAGTTTTTGTAGAATAGGTCCTCAATGTAAATCCCCAAAAGTAGAATTGCTGAGTCAAAGGAAATATTTAGTTTTGCTAGCTATTGCCAAATTCTCTTTTATCAGGGTGACATAATTTTATGTTCTCACCAACTATGTATGAGAATGTGTTTCTTCACAACCTCACCAGCAAACTCTATTATCAAGCTTTGGATTTGTGTCAATCTGATAAATGGGAAATGGTCAATAAGGAAAGTTTTAACCTGTATTTTTTATAAATTAAGGATCCTAAGGATCCTAAGGATCCTAAGATCATTTATGTAATTTTTTTTCCTATGAAGCATATATTCTTGTCTGGGTACTCTAATTATAGAGTTTGTTATATTTTTGGAATACCCTTTATCTGCAATATATGCTGCAAATAATTTCTCATATTTTGTAATTTTTAAAAATTTTGCTAATGGTGTTTTTTCTTCCCATTTTGTCCATGTTCTGTTCTAGTATGTGTCTGGTTTCACGTTTTTTTTTAATTTTCTTTTTTAATGTTTATTTATTTTTGAGAGAGAGAGAGAGAGAGAGAGAGAGACAGATCATGAGTAGAGACAGGGAGACACAGAATCCGAAGCAGGCTCTGAACTCTGTTCTGTCAGCGCAGAGCCTGATGCAGGGCTTGAACCCACAAACCACGAGATCATTACCTGAGCCAAAGTCGTATGCTTAACCCGACTGAGCCACCCAGGCGCCCCTAGTTTCACTTTTTATATTTAAATAACCCGTTTTTTAGTTTATTCTGACATATTTGGAATACAGATGTGTTTTCTGAAAGGATATCCATTGTATTAATACCTTTTATTTAAAAGTACATATTCTCCTGAGTTATTTGAAATGCCAGCCTATTATATATTAAATTTACATATGTACTTGGGTCTCTTTCTGTACTTTCTATTCTGTTCCATTCATATTCTCATAATACCCTGTCTTAATTATGTCTTAATATTTGGTTGTGCTCGATGCCCTCTTGCTCCTTTTAAACATTTTTTCTAGCTTTTTCACCATAATTTTTTTCTATAAAATTTTGCAATCTACTTATCGGCTCCTACTATTTTTGTGGAGTCACGTTAAGTTTATATTTACCATGTTGAAAATTGACATCTTCATAATGTTGACTCATGCTTTCCAAGAAAAGGAATAGTATTCCATTTATTCATGTCTACTTTTCTGTCTTTCAGAGTATTTTAAAGATTTTTTTCAAATTTGTTATTCACATATCTCGTTAAATTTATTCCTTAGTACTTAATTTATTGTGGTAGCCATCATAAATAGCATTTTCTTCCATTCCACTTTTTTATAATTTATGTGTATGGGGACATCAATTTGTATATATTATTTGTCTTTCTTTCTACCATACATGATTCTTTATTTTTTGGCCTTAGTTTAATCACTGAATTCTCTGGAGGTTTACATGTACACTATTATGTCATCTTCAAATAGGCTGTTTTAATTTTCTTATGCTTCTAATTGCTTATTCTTATCTTATTTAATTGATTAATGTAAGGTTATAATTGGAGATCATGAACATTTTTGCCTTGGTCCTGATCATAGATAGAGAATGTCTTTAGTGTTTCCTATCAATTCAATTAAGTTACCTATTGGTTTTAGGATATATATCCATTTCTCTCTCTCTCTCTCTCTCTCTCTCTCTCTCTCCCCCTCCCTCCATAAATATATATATTATATATATTGGTTTTAGGATATATATCCATTTCTCTCTCTCTCTCTCTCTCCCTCCAAACATATATATATATATATATATATATATATATATATATATACACACACACATATATAATTTACCACACTTTGGTAAATTGTTTTCCTATAGAATTATCCATTCATCTAGATTTTCAAGTGTATTTGCATAGAGTTGTACAAAGTAGTAACTTAGTAAAGTATTAATTTTTTAAGTTATTTCAATGATTATTTTCTCCTCTGTAGTTTATTATTTTGTGTATTTGTGCTTCCTTCAATGATTCAAATAGCCAGTGATTTCTCTATTTTGTTAATTTCTATTTAAACTAAAAACATTTCCACTATTTTTTCTGTTTTCTAACTTTACTATCTGCTTTTATTTTATTATTTTTTTCCCTTTATTTGGTTACTTTTTTTGATAATAGCCATTCTAACAGATGTGAGGTGATATTTTGTATCTCATGGTTTTGGTTTGCATTTCCCTGATGATAAGTGGTATTGAAATCTTTTCATGTGCGTCTTGGCCATCTGTATGTCTTCTTTGGGAAAATGTTTATTCAGATCCTCTGTCCTTTTCTTCTTTTAATCGGATTGTTTGCTTTTTTACTATTGAGTTGTATGAGTTCTTTTTGTGTTTTGGTTATTAACCCCTTATCAAATATAAATCATATATTTGCAAATGTTTTCTCCCATTCAGTAGGTCGTCTTTTCATTCTGTTGATGGATTAATCTGCTGTGCAGAAGACTTTTAGTTTCATATGGTCCCACTTGTTTATTATTGCTTTTTGTTGCCTTTGCTTTTGGTCAGATCCAAAAAACTATTGCCATGACCGATGTCAAAGAGCTTACAACCTATGTATTCCTCCAGGAGTTTTATGATTTTAGGTCTTATATTCAAGTCTTTAGTCCAGTGGAATTATTATTTTTTTTTTTCTGTATGGTGAAGAGAATAATTCAGTTCCATTCTTTTGGATGTGGCTCTTCAGTTTTCCCAGCACCATTTATTAAAGACACTGTCTTTTCTGCTTTGTATATTCTTGGCTTCTTTGTTGTAAATTAATTGACCATATATGCATGGGCTTGTTTCTGGTCTCTCTATTCTGTTCCAAAGACATATTTGTCTGTTTTTTGCCAAAATCATACTGTTTTGAATATTCTAGTTCTATAGTATAGTTTGTAATCAAAGAGTATGATGCCTCCAGCTTTGTTTTTCTTTCTCAAGATAGCTATGGTTATTTGAAGTCTTTTGTGCTTTCATACAAATTTTAGGATTATTTGTTTCTATTTCTTTGAGAAGTGCCATTGGCATTTTGGTAGGGGTTGCATTGAATCTACAGATGGCTTTGGGTAATATGGACATTATAACAATATTAATTCTCCCATTTCATGGACACAGAACACTTTTCCATTTATTTGTATCTTTTTAGTTTCTTTCATCAATATCTTGCAGTTTTCAGAGTATAGGCCTTTTACCTTCTTGGTCAAATATATTCCTAGGCATTTTATACTTTTGGATGCAAACTTATTTATTTTTTATTTATTTATTTATTTTTAAATGTTTATTTATTTTTGAGACAGAGAGAGCATGAACGGGGGAGGGTCACAGAGAGAAGGAGACACAGAATCTGAAACAGGCTCCAGGCTCTGAGCCCGACGTGGGGCTCGAACTCACGGACCGCGAGATCATGACCTGAGCCGAAACCAGATGCTTAACCAACTGAGCCACCCAGGCGCCCCTTTTGGATGCAAATTTAAATGCTGTTAAATTGGTGTTGTATCCTGAAACTTTACTGAATATGTTTATTCTAACAGTGTTTTGGTGGATTCTTTAGGGTTTTCTATACATCGTATAATGTCATCTGTGAATAGTGACAGTTTTACATCTTTCTTTCCAATATAGATGTCTTTTTCTTTTCTCTAATTTAATTACTCTGGCTAGAACTTTTAACACTATGTGGGATTGAAGTGGCAAGAGTGACCATGCTTATCTTGTTTCCAATCTTGGAAGAAAAATTTTTGGCTTTTCACTATTGAGGATGATATTAGTTATGAGCTTGTCATACATGGTCTTTATTATATTGAGGTACATTTCCTCTCTACCCACTTTGTTGAGAGTTTTATCATAAATGGATGTTGACTTTTATCAAATTTATTTTGCAGCTATTGAGATTATATGATTTTTATCTTTTACTTTATAATGTAGTATGTTACATTTAGTGATTTGCAGATGTTGTACCATCCTGGCATCCTTGGAATAAATCCCATTTGATCATGGTGTATGATCCCTTTCATGTATTATTGAATTCAGTTTGCTAATATTTTGTCAAAGAATTTTTGCATCTATGTTCATCAGGCATATTGGCCTGTAGTTTTCCTTTTTTGGGTATCTGTATCTGGTTTTGGTATCAGGGTACTGCCTCATAAATGAGTTTGGAAGTGTTCCCTCCTCTTCAATAGTATATAAACATTTGAGGATAGTCATTAAATATTTGAATGTTTGTTAAAGTTCACCAGTGAAGTTGTTTGGTCCTAGAATTTTGTTTTCTGGGAGGTTTTTGAATACTAATTCTATCTTCTTACTAGTAATCAGGTTATTCAGATTTTCTATTTCTTCATGATTCATTCTTAGAATATTGTATGTTTCCAGGAATTTATCCATTTCTTCTAAGTTTTTCAATTTGTTGGCATATAACTGTTTGTGGTAGTCTCATCATTCTTTATATTTCTTTGTTATTAGTTGTAACTTTTTCTCCTTTATCTGATTTTATTTGAAGTCTCTCTTTAATTCTTAGTGAGACTAACTAAAGAATAGTTAATTTTGTTTATCTTTTCAAAAAACCAGCTCATAAATTCATTGATCTTTTCTATTGTCTTTTTAGTTTCTATCTCATATATTTCCATTCTGATCATTATTATTTCTCTCCTTCTAACATTGGGTTTTGTTTGTTGTTTTTATAGTTCTTTTAGTTTAGATTGTTAGATTGTTTATTTGAGATTTTTCTTGACTCTTGAGGTAGGCCTCTATAGCTATGGATTTTCCTCTTAGAACTTCTTTTGCTACATCTGTTTGGCGCAGTTAGCTAAGCATTAGAGTCTTGATTTCGGCTCTGGTAATGATCTCATAGTTTGTGAGATCGAGCCCCGTATCAGGCTTTGCACTGACAGCATGAAGCCTGCTTAGGATTCTCTCTCTCCCTCTTTCTCTTCCCATCCCTTGTCTGCTCTCTCACTCTCCCTCTCTCTCTCTCAAAATAAATACGTAAATTAAAAAAAAAGAAACTTAAAAAAATTGCTATCAGTTATTCTGTGGCATTTCTGTAGACATCTTCATGTTCAGTACAGTTTTGAAGATGTGCTTCTGGACAAAGTATTCCTTAAGATTTTGAATTCTTAAAACTGTTTTTAAACAGATTTAAAATTTTTGGAGAATAATTTCATTTCAGTAGAAATCTACAACTCATACTTTAGTCCCCTGAAATTCTTGAAAAATATAGTGATTCAACAATTCTATACATTACTGAGTACTGATCATGATAAGTGTACTCTTAGTCCCCTCTGCCTATTTTGCCCATTCCCCAACTCACCTCCCTTCTGGTAATCATCAGGTTGTTCTCTATAATTATGAGTCTGTTTTTTTATTTCTCTCTCTCTGTCTCTCTCTCTTTATTTTTATTAATTTATTTTGTTTCTCAAATTCCACTTATGAGTGAGATCATGTGGTATTTTTTTTCTGACTGACTTATTTCACTTAGCATTATATTCTCTAGATCCATCCATGTTGTTGCAAATGGCAAGATTACATTCTTTTTTATGGCTGAATAATATTCCATGTGTGTGTATATGATATATATGTCATATATATGTATCACATATATATATATCATCATCTTCTTTATCTCGCATATTCTTTATCCAATTGTCCATATATGGACACTTGGACTGCTTCCATAATTTGGCTATTGTAAATAATGCTGCAGTAAGGATAGGGGTGTATATATATTTACAAATTAGTGCTTTCTTATTCTTTGAGTAAATACCTAGTAGTAGAATTACTAGGTAATACAGTATTTCTGTTTTTAATTTTTAGAGGAACCTACATAATGCTTTCCATAGTGGCTGCACCAGTTTGCATTCCCACCAACACTACATGAGCTTTTTCTCCACATCCTCGCATTTCTTGTGTTTTTTATTTTAGCCGTTCTGACAGGTGTGAGGTGATATCTCATTGTGGTTTTGATTTGCATTTCCTTGACTTTTCATGTGTCTGTTGGTCATCCATATGTCTTCTTTGGAGAAATGTCTGTTCATGTCTTCTGCCTATTTTTTTAAATTGTATAATTTGATTTTCTGGTATGGTATGAGTGCTTTATATATTTTGGATACTAACACTTTATTGGATATGTCATTTACAAATATCTTCTCCTATTTTTAGGTTGTCTTTTTGTTTTTTGATGTTTCTTTAGTTGTGCAAAAGTTTTTTCTTTGATGTAGTCCCAGTATTTTTGTTTGTATGTTTGTTTCCTTTGCCTCAGACACATATCTAGAAAAATGTTGCTATGGTTGATATCAGAGGAATTTCTGCCTATGCTCTTTTCTAGGATTTTTATGGTTTCAGGTCTCATATTAAGTTTCTTAATACATTTTGAATTTATAGTTGTGTATAGTGAAAGAAAGTGGTCCAGTTTCATTCTTTTTCATGTAGCTGTCCAGTTTTCCCAGTGCCATTTGTTGAAGAGACTGTCCTTTTCCAATTGTATATTATTTCCTGCTTTATCAAAGATTAATTGATGATATTATCTTGACATTATTTCTGGGATTTCTGTCCTGTGCTAATGAGCTATGTGTCTAGTATCATGCTAGTACCATACTGTTTTGATTACTAAGCTTTCTAGTATTTCTTGAAATCTAGTTTTATTATTTTTTTTCAAGATTGCTTGACTATTCAGGGTCTTTTGTCTTTCCATACAAATTTTAGGATTGTTTGATCTATTTCTGTGAAAAATTTTGATTGAGATTGCATTAAATCTGTATTGCTTTGGGTAGTATGAACATTTTAACAGTATTTGTTGTTTGAATCCTTGAGCGTGGATTATTGTTCCATTTGTTTGTGTCATCTTCAATTCCTTTCATTAATGTTTTCTAGTTTTCAGAGTGCACGTTTTTCATCTCCATGTTTAAGTTTATTTGTAGGTATTTTACTGTTTTTGGTGTAATTGGAAATGTGATTATTTTTAATGTTTATTTTTTTTTAAGAAAAGGTGAGGAGCACAGAGGATCTGAGGCAGCTTCTCACTGACAGCAGAGAGCCTGATGCAGGGCTCGAACTCAAAAACCACAAGATCTGACTTGAGCCAAAGTCAGACACTTAACCAACTGAGCCATCCAGGTGCCCCAGTGCAATTGTTTTCTTAGTTTCTCTTTCTGCTACCTCACTATTAGTGTATAGAAATGCAATGTATTTCTGTGTTTGATATTTGTATCCTGTGACCTCACTGATTTCATTTATCAGGTCTAGTAATTTTTTGTGGAGTTTTTAGGGTATCCTGTATATAATATGATGTCATCTGGAAATGTTGAAAGTTTTACTTCATCCTTACCAATTTGGATATTTTTTTTTTCTTGTCTGATTGCTGAGCTTAGGACATCCTGTACTATGTTGAATAAAAGTGGTAAGAGTGGGAATTCTTGTCTTATTCCTGAACTTAGGGGGAAAGCTCTCAGGTTTTCACCATTGAGTATGATGTTAGTTGTGAGTTTTTCATAGATGGTCTTCATTATGTTGAGATATATTCGCTTTAAACCTAATTTGTTGAAGTTTTTTTTTTTTATCATGAATTGATATTGTACTTTGTCAAATGTTTTTTCTGCATCTATTGAAATGATCATATGTTTTTATCCATTCTCTAGTAATATGATGTAGCATGTCGATTGATTTGTGAATATGGAAGCATACTTGCATCCTAGAATTAAATCCCACTTGATCATGGTGAATGATAGTTTTAATGTATTGTTGGATTCAGTTTGCTAATATTTTGTTGAGGATTTTGCATCTATGTCATCAAAGATATTGGCCTGTGGTTATCTTTGTAGTGTCTCTGGTTTTGGTGTAACAGTAATGCCGGCCTCATAGAATGAATTTGGAAGCTTTCCTTCGTCTTTTTTTTTTTGGGGGATAGTTTGAGTGGAATGGGTATTAGCTCTTCTTTAAATATTTGGTAGAATTCATGTGTGAAGCTCTTGTCCTGGACTTTTGTTTGTTGGGAGTTTTTTATTGCTGATTCAATTTCATTACTGGTAATCTGTTCTAATTTTCTATTTCTTTCTGATTTAGTTTTGGGAGGTTATATGTTTCTAGGAATGTATCCATTTCTTCCAGGTTCTCCAGTTTGTTGGCATATCATTTTTCTTATGATCTCTTATAATCCTTTGTATCTCTGTGGTGTTGGTTGTTCTCTGTCTCTCTTTAGGAGCCTGACGAAAGGTTTATCAATTTTGTTGATCTTTACAAAGAACTAGCTCCTGGTTTCATGTGTCTATTTTATTGTGGTTTTGATTTTTATATTGTTTATTTCTTCTCTAATATTTATTATATCCTTCCATCTACTCGTTTTGGGTTTTGTTTGTTTTTCTTTTTCTAGCTCCATTAGGTGTAGGTTAGGATGTTTATTTCAGATTTTTCTTGCTTCTTGAGGTAAGCCTTTATTACTATACACTTCCCTCTTAGAACAGCTTTTGCCACATTCCAAACATTTTGGACCATTGTGTTTCATTTTCATTTGTCACCTTATGTAGACACATATACATGTACATATAGGTATGTATATACATATATTATTTTCTCTTTGATTTCTGTATTTACCTATTCATTGTTTAGTAGCATGTTATTTAACATTCATATATTTGTGTTCTTTCCAGATTGTTTCTTATGGTTGATTTCTAGTTTCATAGCATTGTAGTCGGATATACATTATATGACTTTAATCTTTTTAAATTTGTTGAGACTTGTTTTGTGGCCTAACATGTGTTCTACTCTGGAGCATGTTCCATGTGTACATGGAAAGAATGTGTATTCTGCTGTTTTAAGATGGAATGTTCGGAATATATTTGTTAGATCCATCTGGTCCTGTGTGTCATTCAAAACCATTCTTTCCTTGTTGATTTTCTGTTAGGATGATCTATCCATTGATGTCAGTGAGGTAATTAAGTCTCCTAGTATTATTATATTACTATCAATTACTTCTTTATGTTTCTTATTAGCTGCTCTGTGTATTTGGGTGCTTCCATGTTGTGTGCATAAATATTTACAATTGTTGTATCCTCTGGTTGATCTGTTCTTCTTATGTATCTAGCGTCTTTCTCTGTGTCTTGTTACAGTCTTTAATTTAAAGTCTATTTTCCCTGATATAAATATTGCTAACCTGGCTTTCTTTTGATATCCATTTGCACAGTAAATGATCCTTTCATTTTCAATCTGCATGTGTCTTTAGGTCTGAAATGAGTCTTTTGTAGGCAGCATATAGATGGGTCTTGCTTTTTTTAGCCATTCTGTCACTCTCTGTTTTCTGATTGGAGTGTTTAGTTCATTTATATTGAAAGTAGTTATTGATTGGTGTGTACTTAATTGCCATTTTGTTACTTGTTTTCTGGTTGTTTTTGTAATTCTTCTCTGTTCCTTTCTTCTCTTGCTCTCCTCTCTCCATTTCTGATGTTCTTACTGATAAACTTGGATTCTTTTTTTCTTTATTTTTTGCTTATCTGTTACTAGTTTTTGATTTGTGGTTATCATTAGGTTTGTATGCAACACCTTATCAGATGGCAGTCTATATTAAGTTGGCAGTCTCTTAAGTTTGAAAGTTTGAACCCATTCTTTACCCTCTCCCCCTCCCCACATTTTAGGTATATGGGTCATATTTGGCATCTTTTTACTTTGTGAATCTCTTGACTGATTTTTACAGCTATACTTAATTTTATTGCTTTTATGTTTCCTACTTTTCTTACTTCTACTTATGTGCTTTCCTTTCTACTCAAAAAGTCCTTTAACATTTAATGTAGGGCATGAATCCTTTTGACTTTTGTTTGTCTGGGAAACTCTATCTCTCCTTCCATTCTGAATGATAGTCTTGCTGGATAGAATTTTCTTGGCTGCAAGTTTTTTTCTCCTCAGAACTCTGAATATATTATGCCACTGACTTCTGGCCTGCTACGTTTCTGCTAAAAAGTCAGCTGATAGCCTTATGAGGTTTTCCTTATATGTACCTGTTTTCTTTTCAGCTCCTGCTTTTAAAATTCTGTCTTCATTACTCCTTTTTTGCCATTTTAATTGCTATGTGTCTTTGTGTGGGCCTCCTTGGGTTGATTATGGAGAGGGTTTTTTTTTTTTTGTGCCTCCTGGATCTGGATTTTTTTTCCTTCCCCAATTTCCAGGAATTTTCAGCTATTATTTGTTCAAATAAATTATCTGTCCCCTATGCTCTCTTGTTTCCTTCTGAGATCCCTATAATGTGGATATTACAACTGATGGAATAGCTGAGTTCCCTAAGTCTATTTTCATTTTTCATTATTATTTTTTTTCTATCTCCTGTTCAGATTGATTGTTTTACATTACTGTATCCTTCAGGTCACTAATCCTTTTCCTGCTTCTTCTAGTATACTGTTTATTCCTTCTAGTATTTTTTAATTTCAGTTATTGAGTTTCTTCATCTCTAATTGGTTCTTTTTTACATTTTGTATCTCTTTGTTGATGGTCTCACTGAGGTCTTCCATTCTTTTCTCAAATCCAGTATCTTTATAACCATTACTTTAAATTCTCTATCAGACATATTACTTATCTCCAGTATTTTTATGTCTCTTGCTGTGATTTTGTCCTGTTCTTTCATTTGGAATATATTCCTCTGTTTCCTCATTTTGTCTAACTCTCTGTGCCTGTTTCATGTGTCAGGAAATCAGCTCTGTCTCTTGCTCCTGAAAATGATGGCTTTTTGAAGAAATTGTCAGGTAGTACCCTGAGATGCAATGTTCCCTATTCAGCAGAACTTGGTGCTTCAGAGCTATCACCTTTGTGTATTTGTGTGCCCTACTGTTGTGGCTGAGCCACTTTTGCCTTCAGTCAAGTCATCTGCATTGGCTTTCTTTTCTTATTGTGAGTTGGGTTTGTCCCTGCTTTGTTAGTGGACCAGTGTGGAGCCACCTTGGGCCACAATTGAGTCAGAACAGGTGTTTGCAAGATGTAGTAGCATTGAACTGTAGGGCATTTTCCATGTTTTGTCCCCTGAGAAGTTTTTATTGGTGGGCAGGGCCTATAGTCAGACCAGATGTCTGCCTTCAGCCTACTGCTGGAGCTTTGTGGCTACCTTCCCTTCTCCCTGGGGCAGGAGTCACTTTGGAGTGGTTCTGGCCTCTGTCAAAGCTGCTTGCACATTTCCAGGCTTTTGGACTGCTTTGGTTGGGCTCCAGCCAAATGTGTATTTAAGGGAACCGTCTGCAAGAGAATGTGGGATTGGGGTGTGTGTTATAAGCAAGATTTGGGCAGGTCTCATGTGGGAGAGGACCCGGAGGTTCTTTAGAAAACTCCTGTCACAGGACTTGAGGCACTGATTCCTGAGGAGAGTGCAGGGGTGTTAGGTGTGGTGCCAGCGAAGTTTGTGCCTGTCCGCTGCAGAAGGGGACCTGCAGCTGTCAGGGACTGAAGCTGGTTGCGTTGGAGGGTCTGGATTCTTAGAAGAGCACTGAGGTGGGGCACATTGTGTTAGCAAGTTATACTCCTGTGTATTGTGAGAGGAGACCTGGAGGTAGGTCTGACTGGAGGGGCATGTCTGCCAGAGAAGAAGGTGATCAGGTGCACTGTTAGCAAGTTAGTTGGAGATTGTTGGTGTTGTGCTGGGTCCTGCAGGTATCAGTGTGTCTAGGCTGGTGGGTTAGGGGAGGGAAATGGTACCTACCATCTCCTTTGTTCCTGGAGAAGTGTCCTAAAAGTCCCTGCCCCACCAGCACATGCTCTGAGATTAGTTAATAAATCCCCTTTCCATATACACACCTCTGAGATTAGTTAATAAATCTTCTTTCAAACTGTTGCTTCCCTTCTGTATCTCTGTGGGGCTGTTTGTTATGCTTTTTTAGGATGGAGACTCAGTTTCCTAGGTTCTCCCAGAGCCCAGTTTACTGATTTTTAAAGTTCGAGGTGTTAAACCCTGCTGATTATAAGAATTCATTGAATTAGACCCCTCTGTTTTTCAAAGCCAAATGTTATGGAAATTCATCTTCCCCACACAAGTTCCCCCGTGCCTGGGGTGCTTGGTTGAGGATCTGTTTCTTTCCGCATTTTGTGTCCATGGTGTCCCTCCATCCTGTGCCCAGTCTCACAGGACCATTTAGCTCTAGACCGCATCTGTGCCCTCACAACCCTCTTTGATATGGCCTCTTCTCTACATTTAGCTCTGAAGAGTCTCTTCTGCCAGTCTTTGGATTGTTTGCTGCATTATTTATTCTGATGTGAGTGTTATCTAGTTGTATTTGTGAGTTGAAGTGAGTTTAGGATCTTCCTACTCTGCCATCTTGCCCGGAAGTCATGTTTGCTGTGATAATTCTTTCTTTCTTTCTTTCTTTCTTTCTTTCTTTCTTTCTTTCTTTCTTTCTTTCCTTCTTTCTTTCCTCTATCTATCTATCTATCTATCTATCTATCTATCTATCTATGTATCTATCATCTATCATCTATTTATAGAGACCTTGATGCAGGACTCAGACTTACAGCTCTGGGTTCATGACCTGAGCTGAAATCAAGAATCAGATGCTTAACCAACTGAGCCACCCAGGCAATAAAATTTTTATTATAATCTTTTATTCTTTGTAAGTTTTTTGAACTTTTTAAAGAGGACACTGAAGAATTGATTTTTTATCTTTAAAATTTTAGTTTTCTTATACATGTCTAAGTAGATCATTTGGTAAACTTTCTTAAGTACATGGTAGGCCCTTTCAATAAACAGGTTCATATTTTCTTTTATTTCTGGAAAGTTTTCTTGAATTATAGTTTTAAATATGAGTCTTATTCTGTTGACGTGTTTTTGTTTCTGTTTTTCCTCATGGACTCCAATTATATATGTACTGGTTATTTTCTTTCTATTTGCTACGTATCTCACTTTTTAAGCCTTTTTACCTCTTAATTTCTTTTCCATTATTTTGGTTACTTTTATGCCTCTCCTAATTGTCCTTTATTAGTTTTTCAGTCAAATAAATGCTATGTCCATCATGTTTTAGTTTATTTTTGAAGTGACTTTGTCTTTTTCTTCTCTTCTTTCCTGAAGTTGCTTATTTTATGTTTCACATCTTTATCTTTTTTTTCACATTTATAAGTTTTAACATTTCTAACTTTTATGAAGGTTATTTTTTCATATCTGAAAATAATTTTAAGGATCTTTTTTTCTGATTCAGGTGTTGGGCTATAGTTTTTCTCTGCATCACACTTGTTTTGGGGAAAAATTTGATCACCTAAAACATTTTTTATTATGATTTTCTGCTTTTTTTCTTAGAATAATTTGATGGATGTTTCTGACATTAACTATTGATTTTTTAAAATTCTTTTTCTTCACTTTTCTAGTAATAGCATATGTGTATAATTGTGGGTGGTGAACATGTTAGCTTACCAGATTTATTATCTCATGAGTGCTCTTTTCTGTTAATAAAATGAACTAAAATTTATTTAACAAATTGCACTTTGGAGGGAGGTTTTGTATTTTTGATTTTGTGATTTTCTTTTATAGAATTAAGCTCTTAATTTCTACCTCTTGTTTCTCTCTTTACTTTCACCACCAAGCCTCTAGGCAACACCTTCATTTCTCATGGCTAGCATCTCTGTTCATAAACATTTTCAAGCTACTTCCTTTTGACTGCTCAACAGCCAGTCTTCTGATCTATTTGGTAGCAGACCTGTTCTCAATATTCACTTATTTATATTAGGGTTTTTTTCTGGAGATGAGTTGACTTCAGATACTCCAAGATAAGCCTTTTGCTTTCCTCCCCAAGTTTCCATGAAATGCCCACTGAACTCTTTACACAGATTTGGGCTTCACACTTATTTCTGCTGGTCTCATGTATATTCTTTTGTCATGTAATTTGAAGTCTTAAATCTCTGAGTTCCATCTATACTGTAGGTATGGATTATTGGTGCATATTATTTACTTTACTTGCTGATCTCTCTCATTCTCTTTCTTTGGGAGGAATGAAGAGTTTCAGGTTTATGTTTCTGTCTTTTCCTATAGACCCACAGAAGCCGCTTTTCAAAATAGCTTATGCTTTAGAAACAAAATTAAAATTTTACATATGGAAAATTGGTTTGATTGGTATCATATTAATTTACCACCATGGAAGCTAACATTATGCATTTTAATACCTATAAGTTTATTGATTTGAAAATAATGTCACCTCATAAACTAAAAATTTCTTTCAGGTCATGCAGTGTTTTAATTTATTCTAACTCTACTGCTAAAAACATTTTATCCCTAGTTATTTAGTATGTACAGTCATCCAAAGCCATATTTTATTATAGTTAAGGATGTGTGTTCTGAAGAAAATCTATTTGAGTTTATAGTCTTGTTCTACCACTTGCAAGCTATATTATTGAAAAACTGAATTTTTCTATGTTTTAGTTTCCTTCTGGATAAATTGGGGATATCAGTGGTATCTATGCATAAGATTATTGTAACATATATAATCTTTGAATTCTTGGTATATAATACATATTTAATAGATGTTTCATTTTTCTGAAACTAAATTTTTGCTTAATAAATCAAGGGACATGAGAGTTCATTTCCAAACAATGTATTTGAATTATCCTTTACTAACAAAATATTTCATTGAAAATCTTGGGAAACAAAAAAATTATTTATTTTCTTAAATACCTTTGAAGAGTAGATTACCTGTGATGTATAGAGATGATTTAGTTACAAGAGTTATTATTCTGAAATTATTGGTACAGAACATGTGAATTCTTCTATGATTCTGATTCTTTTAATTCCAAATCTTAAACATGTACCTTTGGTACTTGAGTGTAGTATACATATATTATTTTATTATTAATTTTCTTTTCAGTTATACTAAAATTCTTCAACATATCAGTACTTTCACTTTTAAATTAGGTGTACATTTCTTTTCGTATCATCATCAATGTAAATAACTAGACAAGCCTTCACAATTTGAGAATATTTTGTGTTGGGAGAGCTTGGTAAGGTGTTTCCCTGTGATTTTCTGTAACTGCTTCAAATAGTAGATTATTCTAAATTGAGCAGTTTATTAGTGGTATGATCATGTGAACACACCTTTTCTTTGAAATTGAAAATTTTAAATTGGAATCTGAACAAAGGGAATCTTGGTCTTTTAAATCATGGCTGAAAGCTGGATATTGTTGATGCCCCTCCTAGATCTGCTCTAATACCTTTTACCAGGTCTGTTTGCATTTGTTTCTATTAGAGTCAAACAGTCTAACGAATGCAGAGTTTAACTGATTCTTTCTTCCTGACCATTTTGTAACCATGGGGTGGTATGAATTTGAATTGTAGACCTTTATGTGAGCATAAAGGTCGAAACTACTCATTCTCAGGGAAAAATATTTTCCACTCTAACATTCTGGTTCCTTATATTCGTTTTACTTCAAAGCTGTACTGTTTGAACTTAAGTTCACCCTTTTATCATTTCAATTTACTCTTCATTTTTAGCAATACCTCAATATTTTTTCTAATTACTTGTGACCTTATTAATGCTTCACAGAGTGTATTTGTTGTAGTATGTCTAGCATGTGGGTATTTTGTAATAATAGAGTTTAACAGAATATTACTGAAGTTTTACTCTGACTTACAGAATTTTAATTCTAATTGCTCATTTTCTGGTCTTTTAGAGTATATCTTCTAAACTTTTTATTTTTATGTTTTTAGTAATAGTAGACCCTGAATTCTTTTCCTATTTTTAAAAAAATGTTCTTTAAATGTTTATTCATTTTTTTTTTTTTTTTTTTTTTTTTTTTTTTTGAGAGAGAGAGAGACAGAGTGTGAGCAGGGAAGGGGCAGAGAGAGAGGGAAACACAAAATCTGAAGCAGGCTCTAGGCTCCGAGCTTGTCAGCACAGAGCCTGACATGGGCTCAAACTCACAAACTTTGAGATCATGACCTGAGCTGAAGTCAGTTGCTTAACTGACTGAGCCACTCAGGCATTTCATTCTTTTACTATTTTGAGAGCAGTTATCATATACTTTGACACATAAAATATAATTTGGTGTTAGACTATCTTGTTGCATCATCACAGTTTCATTTTAAAAATCAGCTGTTGCAGGGCACCTGGGTGGCTTTGTTGGTTGAGCATACAACTCTTGATTTCAGTTCAGGTCATTATCTCACAGTTTGTGGGTTCAAGCCTCTTGTCCAGCTCTGCACTGACAGCATGGAGCGTGCTTGGGATCCTCTGTCTCCCTCTCTTTGCCCCTCCCCTGTCCTCTCTCTCTCTCAAAATAAATACATAAACAATAAAAAAAATTTAAAAATTAAAAGGGCTCCTGGGTGGCTCAGTCAGTTATGCATCTGACTCTTGATTTTGGCTTAGGTTATGATCTCAGGTTTATGAGATCAATCCTCATGTAGGGCTCTGCACTGACAGTGCAGAACTTTTTTGGGATTTTCTCTCCCTCTATTTCTGCCCCTTTCCTTCTCACCCTTTCCCTCTCTCAAAATAAATGAACACTAAAAATAATAATAATTAATCATAATCATAATCATAATCGGCTGTTGCTCCCAGTTCCTTCTGGCATTAGTGGTGTAAAGGAGGAATCTGAGGCCAGCCTTATTATTTGTTTCATTGTAGTTAGTTTTTTTGTTGGTTTTTGCATAATGGCTTACAAAGTTTTTTAACATTGTTATTCTTATAAATTGAAGTTATTATGAAGATGTGCATTGGTAATTGTACTTCTAAAGTCAATTCTAGTAACTAACACATTTTTCCAAGAGGTCTTATTAGGGCATTGTAAGAAATAATACAAAGGGTTCATCCTCTTATTTAGTGCATTGAAAAATTGTGTACCTTGGGAGTATAACAAATTTCTCAGTTTTCTCACTGTTAGTGTCTTGGTCACTGAGTCAGGAGAGGCACTAGGGGAAAAAAAGAAAAAGAATCTCACATTTTGTTCTCCACTTAGTACTGGTTCATGAGGGGTAGCTTTGGCATTCTTAGATGTGGCATTAATCAGCTCTAATCTCAGTTTGGTTTTAGTTTTTATGTTTTCTATATCCACATGTATGTATTAATTATACTTTATGAGAGCCTGCTTTAGGAGCTGCTGGCCAGAAGAAGTCTATTTTTGTTTTAATTATAATCAATTTGCTATTAAGATGAAATTTAAGTGTTCACTTATTTATGACTGCTATGTGTATAAACACTATATAATAACTTTAAATATTTTAAACTTTTATGTCCTTGTCCCTTGTCCCTGTTTGCCCATATCTTTGCTACTGACATTTTCTAAATTATTAATTTTGCCATTTTAGTTGAAAAATATGATGTTCCATCAGAATCCTGATTGAACAAAAATACTTTTATATTACAAAAATTATCTGGAATTTAGTAGGAATAAGGATTAAAATTATAATCGTAAGGTTTTACCTTTTTTTTCTTGGTGTTATATTCCTATTTTTGATGGCATAATTGGTAGATATATGTCTTTTTGTAATGGGTGGTTGAACTGTGCCACACTGAAATTTAATATGATAGCTAGGAAAGACTTTTACATTTTTTTCCCTCCTAAAAGTAGATAATAATAAATTATCAACTTAATTATGTATTAGGACATTAATCAAATGCTCACTTCCCTTTACACAATAAGATTTCATTTCAAGAACTGCCAACAAAATATTTTAATGAAGTATTATGAATTTGAACTGGATTATAAAAACATTTAAGTAAAAATTAGCAATTGGAAACTCTATCAGCATCTAGCTTTAGTGTGGCGCTCTGAATTATGACACTCTTAGAGTTGTCAAATACAAGGTTTATCTTTAATGTGTTGTTCTAAATAATACGATGCCCTCCCTAGTAGCCATCTAATTGTAGATGTCAGACTGTGATGGCCTAATATGATATATTCAAAAAAGCAAACAGGAAATGAAATGGGTTATTTCTCTTCACTCCTTTGCAGGTCCATTTGGTTTCCTGTAATTGGGACCAAATTTTCCATCTGCCTTGGTCTTCTGTAAATGATTTCAGAGCACTTAGAGCTAAAGCCATCATATTTGCCTGCTTTGAGTTTCTGCTACTATAACCCTTGATTAAATGTCAGGTTTTTGTTTTCATTGTTTTACCTTTTTTTTTTTTTCCTATTTACATTTTTGACAGCCTTTCCTCTCAATTGAATACTGTTATCACTTTATTTTAATCCTTTCCCAAGCTGCCTATATTATCACCCCTGTGTTTCAGAACTGGGATTCCTACCCTTTATTCACTAATTGGCTTTTTACCCCCAGCTTGCCTTGCCTCCTCTTTGTGCATGTTACCCTTCGCTCTCAACACAGCCTGCCCTGCACGCTCATGGTCCTGTCAGATCTTCTTACCTTATGTCCAGGGAACTTTACTTATATTTTCCCGTACACTCTCCCAAAAGTTTCTGTGAATATGACATTCATTATATCACTTTTTCTAAAATTAATAGCACATTTTCTTATTTTCAAGTAAGTTTTTTTCGAAGATATTTGTTTTATGGAGTATCTTTTAAGTATACGCATTGTTTTCAACAGCTGTGAAAATATATGTAATTAACAAACATTTATTTCATTTTATTCATTTCCATTTATATTTTTCCATTTGGTGAAGAAAGAATATGTGCTTATTATTTTTTCAATGAGTGCTTTTCTTTTTAAATATGAATGTAGTCAAAATATTGTTGTAAGGCATTAAAATTCATACTTTACTTTTTAGTGAGTTGGAGCATGTGGCAAAATCAAAATGCATGAAAATGAGCCAAGACAATATTCCTTATAAAGCTTATATAGATACAATGAGTAGTGAATTAGTTATTTTATTTGTAATATCTTCTTAATATATTCTATGTAATGGGAGCATATCTATGAATATAGGTCAAATTATAGAAGAATGTGTTAATATATACATGACTTAAATTCAACTACCACTAAAAATCTCAAATCAAAAAGTTTGAAACATATATTATTATCAATGGAAGCTTTGAAGTATATTATGTTTTTCTTCATCATGATCTTGTTTTTCCTCATGTGCACAGACTGAAATAGGCCTGTATTTTTATTATAACTTATAATTCAGATAGGTTAATTTCATTAATTGTCAATAATTTTCAAATATTTGACTTGGTAGAAAAAATGTCACCAGCAGTTCACCAAAAAGAATTATCATAGGTATTCAAGACTAACAAGGATTTTGAAGGATTATGAACTATATCTACATAATTGTAAAATGATGGCTAAGGGGAAAGTATGAGGTATACTATGTAAGGTGAAGGAGAAAGTGTCAGGATGAAGACTAGTTATCATACAATAAGTCAAGGAGTCTGTGATAAATTAACATACAAGCAGATAAAACAAGACCTCATCATGTGCATTTTATGTGTTTCTATTCCATAAGTTAGGATTGTAGGGTGTTTTCATCAAGCCAACATGGAGAAGTCAAATTAGCACAGTTTTGTAGGAAGGAGCCAATAAAGAATATTCTATAAGCCATCAAGCCTTACATTAGAATCACCTAACTGAAAATATAGTTTACTAAGATATTTAAGGAAAAATAAATATAAAGAAATAGAACAGACTTCTAATGTCACTGTTACAAATAATGCTTCTCTGCTAATGATACTTAAAAGTTTAAGTCTGACTAAAACCTATAGATCAGCAATAACTGCATAAATAAATTACATGTGATTTTTCTTTAATTTCATCAAAAATTCCCTAAAGTATTTTTAAATTACACTGTAAATATTACCTTGTGAACTTGTTCTTCAAATGTATTTAGGAAGACTTCTACTTCATATTTGGAACATTTTTCTCTCCTGTTTTAGCTAAACACTTGGATTGGAAACTGCAAGGGCAGGGAAAACTTTTTTTTTTTTTTTTTTTTTTTTTTTTTTTTGCCACAAACAGAATTGTTTAGAGTTCAGTAGCCTATGCTGTCTGTGAGAAGACTTATCATGCATAGAAATAGAATTTTAGGGGCTGCCCGGGTAGCTCAGTCGGTTGAACGTCCGATTCTTGATTACGGTTCAGGTCATGATCTCACCCTTTGTGAGATTGAGCCCCATGTCGGACTTTGTGCTGACAGTTCGGAGCCTGCTTGGGCTTCTCTCTCCCCCTCTCTGCCCCTTCCCTGCTCATGCTCTCTCTCATTCACTCTCTCAAAATAAATAAACTTAAAAAAAATAGAGTCTTAAATGGTTTACCAATAAATTAAGAAGCTTGGGCCTGGAAATTCCTGTTGGGTCTCTGAATCTCTGAGTGTTTCCCATTGTATCCAATCACTACTATCCAAAATAATAGTCACGTGTTACTACTGAGAACTGAAATGTGGTTTGTCCAAAGTGAGATGTGCTAAAAATTAAAATAAAATATACATTGAATTTTGAAGACATAGTACAAAAAGAATGAAAAGTATCTCACAAATCAATTTGTTATGCATTACTTTTTATATTAATTATATCTTGAAATATTTGAGATATAGTGGACTAAATTAAATATATAATTAAAATTACTGTCACTTTTTTCTTTTTTACTTGCTTTTTGTGGCTACTAGAGAGTTTAAAATTATATATCTCACTTTCATTATATATTTATTGGAAATTATGGTTCCAAATAATGCCAGATTTTTAAAAAATCATTTAGGTCAATATATTCTGGTTATCTCCCATTGATCAAACATTAATTTAAGCATTATTATATTATTCTCATGTATATTTTTGCACAGGTTCTGATTCATGTGTCTATAAATATTCTTTCTAGGGAATATTTCCTTAGATTTTAAGAGAGAACACAGAAAGAGATGTAAATGAAAGCTCCTTAGCATTATTGGTACCAAAGTATTGGTACTCTAAAGTTCAGTTTAGTCATTCTTTTTAAGCCATTCATTTTATTCTGGAGCAATCATTTTATTCTGGAACAATCATTTTATTCTGGAGCTGTGAACAGTTAGAGAAATGAATATTCTTCTAGTTTGCTTCTTTTTTCTTTACCTTCTGAAAGTGAATGATAAATGCAGTGGTCAGAAGGATTTGACGAAAGGGGAGACAGGAGGAGATCATCCAGAGGGTCATTTAGTAGATTGGCAAGTGTGGATCATGAAGCCAGGGTGCTTGGGTGATGTAAGGAAACTTCTTAAAATGGTTGTTGGAAATAGAGGTAACTTCTCAAAGTCACAGAAGAGGAATCAAAGTTCCATGGGCTCTCTTCTCTCTCCTGTCCACCTTTCTTATTGAAAAGATACCTTTTTTTTTCAATATATGAAATTTATTGTCAAATTGGTTTCCATACAACACCCAGTGCTCATCCCAAAAGGTGCCCCCCTCAATACCCATCACCCACCCTCCCCTCCCTCCCACCCCCCATCAACCCCCCCCCCAAAAAAAAGAAAAGGTACCTTTGATGTTCATGTTTTTGTTATGAACCTTCCTCCTTTGCATTGCTTTTAAGATAATTTATACTTTCTCTTTGATTTCCTTCTTGATCCCAGGATTAGTGAGAACTGGACTTTTAAATTATGTCTGTAAGATTTTTTTGGTCTCCAGCATATAACTGGATTTTGCTTTTAAACTCGATCAGATGTTTTTGTTGTTTAATGAGAAAATGTAACCTGGAATTTGGTGAAATGACTGATATATTTTGTACTTATTATTCATTTTGCATCTTCCTTCTTATACTTTTCCCTATTTGTGATACTTTTTAGAGTTATTTATTCTGTTATGATCACTTGTTGATTCCTGAGAATTAGCATAAATTACTATTTCAGCTATCACAATAAAGCCTGGATTTCTCTTCACTACTGTTTGAAAAATAAGATACCAAATAATGCCCCCTGCCAAAATGCATTATTTCCTTCTTTGGTGTACATTTTAAACAATGTTTTAATCATGAATATTAATTAAAAAGTGGGGTATCATCCTCTCCTAAATTAAATTATTTTTTCTAGTACTAAGGGAAGTTTTACAAATCTGTTTAGTCAAAAGAGGGTTAAGAAACAGTAGCTGCTCTAATATATCCACAACTCTTTTGGTCTTTTTAATCTTCCAGTTTCTTTTACAAACAGGTACTTTTCTTCTATGTGATATGCAAATCTCCCAGCTCCTAAGAGCAACTGGATAGGGATATGTGTTTCATCTTAAAACAAAGACAAAGAAAAAAATAATAATATGATGAAGTTATTCAAAGGATTTCAGAAACAGGTGTTCTAAGTCTACACTAATTGGATTTCAGTTAATTATTCCTTTTACTTTAGGGAATATAAGTAAAAAATAAAAAAAAAATTACCTGAAAAACTTCTCTGACATGCTAATTGCTCTAATATTATTTATCTAACCTAGGAAAAAAAAAAAAAAAGAAAGAAAGAAAGAAAAAAGCCACCTTAATGTGACCAGAGTCTTAATTACATTTTCATTTCCAGATTTTTAAGATAATATTTATAGGTCTTCCCATACATTACAAATTTTAATGTGCTATGGCATATTCTTTTTTTTTCATCCTTGTATAATTTTAATTTCCCTTTACCAATGCAAAGAAAATATTTTTATAATTTAAAGATTGGATTTCCTACTAACCTCTGGAAGACCAAAGTAAATCTCTCTTAGGCTTTAGGTCGAGGAGACTGCTGCTATTTGATTTTAGACAAATTGCTCATTCTCCCCTAATCTCATTTTCTCTTTGCAAACAGAAGAGTAATTGTTATACATTACTGTGGTCATTAGTATTCCTCAATATATAGGTTAAACAGGCTACTAAAGGGATGGGAGTCTTGTTTTGGAATAGGAGGTAAGTTCAGAATGTAAACTTGATGAGGACTTAGATTTTCCTGTTTTTGTTTCCCATTCTTTTTGCACAGCATAGGACTATCTATGCCTTGTGCATGCATAGCTAATATGCAATATTTTCTGGATGAATGAATGAATGAATGAAAGACATATGAAGGAAGTCATCATTGGATGACTAGATCAAGATACTAGGTTATCTGAAAGTAGATATTTGATACAGTGAACAAAACTACTCTGTATATTGAGTTCTAGCTTGACTTTTAGCTACAAAGCCAAATTAGATTAGTCTCATGGTAAAGAAATCCTCTATCAACCTGATTGGTTAAGGTGGGAAATTCAGTGGTTAAGTTCAATAACAACTCTCAGTTGATATTTAAGAGTGATCTATTAGTTTTGCTTCCCTGCAAATAAGTATGCTCGTGGAATGGACTAAGTGTTTCATAAACATTTACTGAATGAATAAATGGATATTTATCATGTGATTTATCATATTTCTTAGCCTAAGTGGGACCCATATTTTATGTAACTTTTTCAGCTGGCTGAGTGCAGTGCGATGCTTGTTCTAGGGGGAGTTCTAACACACCCAGTGAAGGTGCATTTTTCTCGCCTCCTTCACTATTCTGTTTTAACTGTCTCTGCATTGACTTAAATCGTCAATTTAATTCTGGCCTTAGATTTTGATTGATACATCCTTTGTCCAAAGGTCTGAACTCTTGAGAGATGCCACTACAGCCAATTTTTAAGATATCAGGGACAAGATAAGCATAGCAACTCAAACATATTATATTGTTAGGAAATGTATGAAAAATATTTTATACTGCTTTGATTTCCTCTTTTGTGTCTTTAATAAAATATATTTTTTTGTAAATTAATGTCTACATATGATGAAAGTAATTCAAATATTTCAAAGAATCAAAGTAAATAGTAAAAGTCAACTTCCCTAGGCCTCCCACTCTCAGAGGCAATCATTCTTAGTTTTCAGTTTTAATTTTTTAAATTTCTTTAATTTAATTATTTTAATGTTTATTTATTTTTGAGAGAGAAAGAGACAGACAGAGCATGAGAAGGGGAGGGGCAGAGAGAAAGGGAGACACAGAATCTGAAGCAGGCTCCAGGATAAGAGCTGACAGAGACTGACATGGGGCTCGAATCCATGAACCATGATCCATGACCTGAGCCGAAGTTGGATGCTCAACTGCCTGAGCTACCAAGGTGCCCCAATTTTTTAATTTTTAATTTTAAAGTTCATTTATTTATTTTGAGAGAGAGGGAGAGAGTGAGAGAGATATGAGAAGGGGAGGGGCAGAGAGAGGGAGAGAGAATCCTAAGCAGGCTCTGTGCTCTCAGTGCATAGCCCAACACAGGGCTCTATCTCACAAACTGTAAGATCATGACCTGAGCCCAAATCAAGAGCCTGTCACTTAACTGACTGAGCCACCCAGGTGCTCCAGTTTTCATTTTAAAATTATTTTGGTGGTTAAACCATTTCATTTTTAAATATTATCAATTTCTTGATTTATCATATATATGTTAGTATTTTTTTTAATCCTTGTGGGAAATGAACAATTTAGCACATTAGTTTCCTCTTCTTCTACTTTAATAATTATTTTTTTAGTTACAGTTTTATAATATAGTTATATTAAAATTTTCACATTGCCTAAGTTTAATCTCTAACTATAATTAAATCTTCCAATGTGACTATAAGTTGACTCTAAATATGATCCTCAATATAAATGACATTTCTAGATTTATGCTCATATACCTGTTATTCAATGTTAGATCAAAGGTTGAGTCTGGACCCATAAAGGAGGAAATGTCTGAAGAGAGTCAAAGGCATTAGACCTTTAAGTTATTTTAAATTTTCTGCAGTACTTCTCGGTTATAGTTAACTGCAACTTTTTCATATATTTTTTGTCACCAGCTTTTCTAGCCTTCTCCTTTCTGTTTTGCTGGAAAACACCCTGGAATATCATTTCATTAGAGATTGCCTAGGAGATATATTTTCTTGTTTATGCTAATCCGAAAATATTTTAGTTTGCTCTGACAGCTGATTGATAGATTGGTACAGGCATAGAATTATTGGATCAAAACAATTTTTTTCTCATGACTTTGAGGACATTAATCTGTTGTCTTCTAATGCAAGTTGTGGTTGTAAAAATATTGATAGCATTTTATTTTTATGTTTATTGCATAACCACATAACCTTTTTTTTGTTCCTTGAAAGATTTTAGGTAACTTTTTTTAATCTTCAGAATATTGAAATTTAACCTCAATCTACCTAAGTGTGTACTCTCCCCTGCCCGGACACTCTACTTGACACATATTAAATACTTTAATTCTGAAGACTTTTTTCTCTCTTAGCTTAGTAAACTTTTCTTTATTTTTTATTTCTTTGATTTTTCCTGTCCTCCATTGTCTCTTCCTCTAGTCAGGAATTCCTTTCATGTGTGTTTGTGTGTGTGTGTGTGTGTGTGTGTGTGTGTGTGTGTGTGTGTCCTGTTCTAATGGATATTACTTCCTGTTTTTGCCCTTGTTATGGAAGATTTCTTTCTTTTGTCTTTCATATTTCTGGCTTGTTTCCTGGTGTAATTGATGACATTATTTGGTTCATTCATTAAATTCTTTTTTGGTAATTATTCTTTTTAATTTTCTGAAACTTCTTTTTTTATAATTGGTTCTTTGCCTTCATAGTCTGCTTTTTATGTAAAGAATGGAAAATCCCTTTAACTTACTTTAATAATATGTATTAGACTTGAAATAAATTGCTTCTATTTCTTGAATTATTTTTTTCAATGTGAATGATACTGCATATTTGTCTTGGTCTTTTACACTCATGCTATTAGATTTTCTCTGGAATCAGATTCCAGGTCACATTCTGTCTTTGCTATAACATAACCAAGGACAAGTTACACAACCAATCTAAATCTCAATGTCTTATTTTAAAATAAGGGAGGGGCAGAACAAGGGTGATGTGACTAATGTGATCATTTAGCATAGAATCATCACACAACCAATTACACATTTTTTAAAGACATCTTTTATTTTGTCAGTGACATCATTATATGATACCTTATTCTTCAAATTATAATTTATTGATGGGGCTAGTATAATTCTGCTATGAACTTGAATCTTTGGTTTCATATTCCTATTGATTATTCAGAGGTCAGTAAACTATTTCTGCAAATGAAAAGATAGTAAATACTTTCAGCTTTATGAGCCACATGTCTCTGGTAACTATTCGTCTTTGCTGTTATAGTACAAAAACATAGACAATGCATAAACAGATGGATGTGGCTCTGTTCCAATAAAACTTTACTTAACCAAGAGCAGGCAATGGGCCAGATGTGACCAGCAAACCCTTGTTTGTCAATCCTTAGAGTATATCATGGAATACTCAACATGTTCTGTGGAATTACCACTGGGCTTAGAGTTGGGGGCATAGGTTTTAAAATTTTATTTGTTTGTTTGTTTGTTTGTTTGTTTATGAGAGACAGAGAGATCCCAAGCAGGGGGGGAGCAAAGGGAGAGAGAGAGTGTCTCAATCAGGCTCCACGCCCAGTGCAGGGCCCAAAGAGGGGCTTGATCCTACCACCCTGGGATCATGAACTGAGCTGAAATCAAGAGTCCAAGGCTCAATGGACTGAGCCACACCAGGCACCCACCCCAGGGGCATAGATGTTAATGTTGTTTACACATGTAATCTGGAGTAATTTAACATCTCTAGGCTTCTTTTTCCTTAATACATGACATAAATGAAATATAACAAATTATTATTTAAGCTTTCATAGCTCTAAAATTCTATTCTGAAAATTAATAGAATCATTTAAATGTAACAATCTTAATGTTCTATGTAAAATGATGATATATTAATATAATGCATTGTAATTGACATTTTTGAGAGACAGGACTAAGTCTAATGTTTGGTTTCAGCATATCTATTTAAATTAGGCTTTAATATTGCATTTGTTGTTGTTATTTCAGAAATAATTACATACTGCTACATATGAAACTATGCAATAAATAATGAAACATGTTTTAATGGGTCTTCTATTGTTTGAAAAATGAATTAGGAACATTTTCCTTCAGGTTTCTTTAATTAACTGAAATAAGCTTTAAAACAATGCCACTGGAACCTGTAAAATATTTATCACTAAATATAAAAAAATATAAATTCCAAAGGAAGCTACAGTCCCAGTTTCAATGGTAATTGCAAATGTCTTATTTGGTTCATAAATGCAGCTTGTTTTTGAACAATTATTTAAGTCTGAATTTCAGCTCTTCTTTACATATTAATAATCAAAGGTAATATACATGCCTACCTACCATTTTTCCTGAAGCATCTTAGAATAGAAGAAAATAAACATCTTTATTTTGAAATTTGCAGGCAAATCTTGATTTTTTTGCTTGAAGTAGTATAATTATTTTGTTCCAAATATTTTTTACATACTTACTTAAATCTGTAATAGTCTGTAATTGCCATGTATGTAACCCATTTGTTTTATTTATTTATTCATTCAGTCATTTATTCAAGACATAGTTGTTAGTCATAATGAAGAGAAGTATTAAGATGCTGCCACTAATCTCTGGGAACAGAGGCTAGGTAAGAGTAAGGATGGTAAACAGGCAATATCAATATATTACACAGAATACTATGATACAGAGGCTGGTTAAGGATACATTAAAAGAAATTAGGAAATAATCCTGGTGACGTGACATGAGGTTGAGATATAAAGAATGAATAAGGAAGGAGCTAGTTGAACATGAGTGGGATAGAGTGATGGGCACATGAAAACCAAATGAAATGGGCAAATCTGATACAAATTTGAGGATCTGTCTCATTGGACATATGGATATTTTTAGACTCAAGTCCAGAGATTTGGACATGAATTCTAACCATGAGGTGGTTAGGTGGAAAGAATATGTGCTTTGGAGGAGGACAGGTCTAATTTGAAACATGTTTTTACTCTGGCTCTGTGATTTGAACATATTTTTTAACCTCCTTGATTTTCCATTTCTTCATTTGCAAGATGGAGCGAACAATATGTACTTTACAGGAATACTGTAACGATTAAATGAGGTAACCACATATAGAAAATGCCTACCACGGAGTTCATGTTCAAGAAGTGTTAGTTACTTTTCTTCCTTTCCTGGGAATGGAGAGGAGTGGTGTATAGGGGGAAAAAAAAGAGAAAGAAAGAAAGAAAGGAAGGAAGGAAGGAAGGAAGGAAGGAACAAATTTGGACCACAGAGTACCGAGAGACGAGTGATGTAAGGAATTTTATAATTAGCTTCCCTTTTTTTCTCTTTCCCTCTTTTCCTTCTTCCTTCTCTGTTTCTCCTTTCTTTTCCATCCCTTACTACCTTAGTTATTATATCTTCTGTATGAGAAGCAGTTAGTTTCTTATTTCCAAGATTTCCCTAGAATACACAGGGAGATACTTCCAGGCTGTGATTCTGCAGCTCCCAATGAAGAGTAGACATGCCGCAGTTCTTAGTTTTGATTTAAAAAGGATCTCTAAGCAGAACATGGGGCTGCTACACTCGATTATACAAGTGTAATACATTTCAAATAGGTTTTGAGCCCTTGCTTGTGAGGTGCTACTAGCAGCATCCACAAAGGACGGAAACGTAACCTTGGGCAAAGAGCTCCAAAGAGGTCCTCTGCATGGCTGTTATGTCTTTGCCATGGGACAGGCCCTGGCAAAGGTGAAGAGAACAGCAGTTTGGATTCCTCTGGGAGACAGAGGAAGTATCTCTTGAATAGCATTTAAATAGTAGCAAATAGTATTTACTACCATTGTATGCTCTGCTGATTATGAAGCTATTGTTTCACAGCATCGACCCATTCTTCCATGCCAGCTTCATATTCCTTCTTTTAAATTAAGTACTTTTGTAAATAATTAGATTAAGGGATATTATAATGACTTGAAGAGTACAATTGCAATATTACTTACCTCTAAAAACTTCTGAAGATTTATATTGGAATCATTCTAAATATCCAAACTCAGTGTAAACTAAATGTTCACGTTGGGGTCCGTTAGCTTTTGTCCAATATGCAGCTTCGTGCATATATATATATATATATATATATATATATATATATGTATGTATAATTTTTTAAAGCTAGAACTTCAAAGCCCAATTATATTTCCAAATCAAACATCTTCAGTATGAAATTCTAAATTGCGTTGCATTCATTGGTTAACCTTTCAGTTTTATATTTATCATAGTGTTATAATTACTCTGTAATTGATGATAGAGAAATTTCTTGTCTATTTTTACAAAGTGAGAATTATAAACTGCAACTTTATTAATCACATACTTTTGTCATGTTTTTAAACATGCTTATAATTTCCACTTTAAAAAATTTTCAATATATTGTTTGCCCTGAGTCCCCTAAGTATTTTAACTACTAGTTTTTTTGTTTTGTTTTGTTTTTAATGCTCTGATGCTTTACAGACATACTTTTGCTTAAGACAAAAGCTACAAAATATGAATTGGAGGGCTCATTATTTCTGGTCTTTTCGATTGGTACAATTTGGAAAATAGTTACAAGTGAAAGAAAACTCTTGTATTCTGTGAAATTAAAAAGCACTTTATTTTGTTGAAAAAGCAAGTTAAAGTAGTTTTAATGGTACATAACAATATACTTAATTTCTTGGAAGTATTTCCAGGATACTTTTTAGCCCATTCCTCAAAATAGTCATAGTTATTTCAATAAAAGAAAGTGATCACATAGGGACAAGAGCTTTTGCTCAAAAAAAATTTGTATATTTCATACATTCCACTTGTGAAATATAGTAGGGAAAATATTTATGAGCACCATAAGATAGGAAGCTGAAACTGCAATCATTTCTAAATGAAAATTATGTGACAGTTCATCAGTATTTAATGCTAACATTGGATGATGTAGGCATGAAGAATTTAGCAGCTATGTATCATAACCCTGTGTGTGGTTAGTTCTCTGATATACTTTTTTTTTTTTTAGTAGAACAGTGTTTTAATGGCAACATGAACCGCAGCTTCAGTTTGAGATATTAAATGAGGATGACAAAAGAGGATTTGTTTTTTGTTATTTGGTGTATATGTGCTATTGTTGTTGTTTATCACATTCCTGTTAAAAGTAGCCTGCCACACCTCTCACGGGTTTAGTTTTTAATCCACACTCCCATAAGCTATGGCTGGGCTCCTGCACCAGATGCAGGTGTCCCCTTGTGCTGTCAGCCAGGAATGATTAATGAGGATTTGCCCCTACTGAAAGCAGTCTTTGGAGCATTGTTCAGGGCATCTGTGGAACTGTCGGGGGAGACAAGGACACAAGTGAACAACCAATTATTTGGCCATCACTGAGGCAGCATGAAAAAGACATCAAATTGGACAGAAAAGCAATGCCTTTGTTTGGGGATCAAATATTATTTTTTAAGTGTTAATATAATATAGGAATTTTACCTCATTTTAAAGAGTATTGGTAAAATCTAGACTTTTACCCCAAAATATTTTCCCTCTTTCCTTTGAAGCTAATTGAATTCTTTGTAAGTAGTATAAAAGAAATAAAACATCACCAATTGATTCCTAAGTGGTTGCCTATTGTATAAAGATACATCGTTTTGCTCGGCTAACACTGAAAACAAGGACTGAGTATGCAGTGGGTAGGAGGGTCCACCACACACAATTCCTAATTGCTGGTCAGAGGTGACAGAGACTGGGGTTTTACAAGTGATCAGAGGGACAGAGACATTGCACTGGAATGCTGAAGCATAAAATGAAAAGAAACATCCAAACCTGTGAAACATTTCCAAGTCGAGGTTCAGCATATGTGTGTAGGATACACACTTACTTAGGTCTTAGTAAGAAAAGATGTTCAGACTGCTACATTCTTCTACTAGGTCTATGACTTAAATAAAAAGTGTAAAAAGGCTAAAAACTGTTACATATTTTGAATACAATTCAAATGCGGATTAAGAAGTCCTTTCAGTAAAGTACTTTCTTTTATGCTCTGTCCTTTCAGGCCTGTTGTCTTTAGGGTATTAAGAATTAAAAGCTAAGCCCTAAAACCACTAAAATCTTCAAGGAGCAGATAATGATGTTTTAATATATAAAATGTAACAGTAACGGCTTGAACAAATGTGGCTCATGTAACAACAAAAAATACCTACTTAACATTTTTTTTTTTGGTGGGGGCGCAGGTTAACACCATTGGTTTTTTTTTTTAAGAAAAAGACTTTAGTCACAGAATAATTAGAAATCACATCAAGATTAAAAGGAGTCAGCTGAATATATATAAAACAAGTGTCTGAGAAGATACTGCTTTCATAAGTGAATTCTGTGAGAATGCATTGCTTTATAGTTTTTAAACAATTTTTTCCTGTATCTGCAGTGGCCTAGCTGCTTACCGATTTATATTTGCTTGGTCAATTCTAAAATTACATAATTTTTCTGCATTTCTCAAGCCAACCAGAATTTTCCTTATTTTATTGTTCAAATATATAAGAGAAGGAATACATAATATTGCTCACATTCAAAAATTGGCCCGTTTAGATAACTGCATTTCTATATGAAAGTGGGCAAATGGGCTGTGCCCAAATCATGAGAATCATTTAAGGTTATTATGACTGGCAGCTTGGACTTAAAATAGGCTGAATAGAAAAATCCAAACCTAAATGGACACTAATACTGCCTCCTTTCAATATCATGGAAACAGCAGTTTCAAATTATCTCCCATTTATTCCTCAATTAAAATTGGTTTTGTCAGAAAGATCTTGTAACTCAATTAATGTTTATTAATAACCCTATTTTTAAGTTTGTTAGCAGATTCCCTGGATTTGTGAATATGGGTCGGGTCTGTTGGCCAGTGATACAATGTCTATAAGTGAAGTATTTTTATGTAATTTTTCCCTGGCAAATTCTGCTCCAAGCTTTGAAACTTTTGAGATCATTTTGTTAGAATTGACCCTTTGTCAGTATATAGACAGGTTTAGAAATTTAGCCTGATCTCTTTCTTCCTCTATTTTATTTTATTTTATTTTATTTTATATTTTATTTTATTTTATTTTATTTTATTTTATTTTATTTTATTTATTTTATTTTATTTTATTATTTTCAGTAACTCTTGTCAACATTCCTTAATGCTATCTTGTTGTCTATAATTCAGTCATCAAAATAATTTTGAATAACTCTGAGGCAAGGCACATTCCCAGGGAAGACTACTTATTCTCTTGTTTGTGAGCCACTGATGATCTTTCAGTATGGTGCTCCAAACTCTGGTCATTAAGAATAACATGTTAATCTAGACTGTTTATAATAAGTATATCATGGGCAAAGCTAATGCTATCACTGTGTCCTACTTCTTGCTTCTCTTTACCTATAATATTTAATCTTAGATTGGTGTACTAATCTTATATTAGCTTATATTTTTTCTTCACATCATACTCAGTTTCTCTAGCAGCTCTCAATTTTCTAAGAGTTAGTAAATTGTTTTTTGGCTATTTTCCCCAACTCCTTTTGGGTATTGATATTAAACTATCATGAGTCAAGCTTTCCTGAATTATTTTTTCATGTTTAAAAAATAATAATTATAATTACTAAGATAGGTGTTTGGTTATTAAATATCTCATCTTGGAAGACTCGAGAACTTGTTCTGTGTAATTCTGAGCAAATTTCTAATTTTAACTCTTAGTAGAGATTTGGAAATCTGAGTTCGCAATATTGTTTAGGCCAGAAGAATCACTCAAAGAAACAGTGTTGTCAATATTTATCTTCTTAGATGAGGAACATTTATGGTTGCCAGATAGGATTTATGATGCTTAAATTTGAATTTCAGATAAGTAATGGATCATTTTTAGTATAAGTATATCCCAGGTATTGCACAGGGGTATACTTATCTTAAAAATTCATTCATTGTTTACCTGAAATTCAAATTTAACTAAATACCCTTTATTTTTATTAGCAAAATCAGGCTACTCATGGTAAAGCCAAATGTTATAAAGTAGGTGTCTATAACCTGTATAGCAATCTGGAGATCTGGTCTTTCAGGCTCTGCCCTAGCATTTCATTTAACAGTGAGCCATTTTCCCCACCATTTCCACACTGGTAACAAGCCTCCAAAGCCTTACTGAAATGTTGTGAAGATAGTTTTAACTTAAACAAATTTACCTTAAACACCCAGAATTTTTTGACAGCAAGTCAGATGTAAGTAAAAGGTGGTATAGCGATACCCTAAAGACCAATTAAAAGTCTTTTGAGATTGGAGAATTCAACCAACTTGAATTGAGAGAAGCACAGACCCGCCATCTATAAGAGTATGAAATGATTTCCATCATTTATAATGAATTGAATAAGAAAGGAAATAAGTTTGCTCTTGACAGAAACTTTAACTTCCTTACAGACAGCAAAAGTTGAAGATTTGAAGTTCAGAAAGGTTGGGCAGAGGAAGGGGACAGAGATTTGAATGAAAACTGCCTAATTCAAACTTCATATGCAAAACTCTAATTAGGTAAGAAACTTGTGACTTCAGCATTTACAACTGATGTCAGAGGAGTTGTCAGAATCCAGGTGCCTAGCTTGGCCTTAATTGCTTTTTCTTTTTTTTAATGCATCATTTTAAAATAATGTTTGATGATACAGTTGTTTAACTATAAACTCATATTGGGCTCTCATCATGTGGCACTTTTTAAATGATAAAGAGCAAGCAAAATTTAGTCTTAAATTCATTTCTCAGAAGTTTTTGGTAGCATATATATGTTTATTGGGACATTTGCCTAGCAGTTTTTTGGTTATTGTACTGAAGCTTAAGCTATGATATACAGTTGTGAGTATGCTAATTGCTGGAATGAGAAATATTTTATTTTAAGGCTTTAAACATAAACAAGGAACTGATCTATTGAGCATAGTTTAATAGATATCATTGAATTTTTTTCTTGTTTTAAAACATAAAACTACATGGGACAAACAATAAAATTTGTTTCTTTGTATGTTAATAGGGAACCTAGCCCTCCAAGAAATAGAAATGTTGGACTAATATTTTTGGTTCCCAAGTTTTGTTTTTTTTTTTTAATATATGAAATTTACTGTCAAATTGGTTTCCATACAACACCCAGTGCTCATCCCAAAAGGTGCCCTCCTCAATACCCATCACCCACCCTGCCCTCCCTCCCACCCTACCCTCCCTCCCACCCCCCATCAACCCTCAGTTTGTTCTCAGTTTTTAACAGTCTCTTATGCTTTGGCTCTCTCCCACTCTAACCTCTTTTTTTTTTTTTTTTCCTTCCCCTCCCCCATGGGTTTCTGTTAAGTTTCTCAGGATCCACATAAGAGTGAAACCATATGGTATCTGTCTTTCTCTGTATGGCTTATTTCACTTAGCATCACACTCTCCAGTTCCATCCACGTTGCTACAAAAGGCCATATTTCATTTTTTCTCATTGCCATGTAGTATTCCATTGTGTATATAAACCACAATTTCTTTATCCATTCATCAGTTGATGGACATTTAGGCTCTTTCTATAATTTAGCTATTGTTGAGAGTGCTGCTATAAACATTGGGGTACAAGTGCCCCTATGCATCAGTACTCCTGTATCCCTTGGATAAATTCCTAGCAGTGCTATTGCTGGGTCATAGGGTAGGTCTATTTTTAATTTTCTGAGGTTGGTTCCCAAGTTTTATTTGCTTTAATTGTTACGTGTAATAGACACAAGAAGAATACATTAGAAGAACTTTGAACTCATTTTCATTTAAGATTATTTAACATACCTTTATTCAGGTGTTAGCACAAGTATAAAATGAGATGATTTTAAAAATTAATCACCATATATTTATTGATTTCTAACTGTGTTATATGTGAGGTACCATAATAGATGCTTTATAGGTTATTGAGATATGTTAGGCTATGTACTGTTTTAAAAATATTTACTATATGTATAAGTAAGTACAAAGAATAAATATAAAGAAGGTACCGGTGAACCCAAGTACTCCAAAATTGACTGGCTTCATGGAGAAAATTATACCAATCAGATGAAAAATCTCTTAGCTTCCTTAGAGTTCCATCTACACATTCAACTGCATTCTCCTTCTTATTTCCTCCCTCATTCCTTTACAGCTGATCAAATATGATCTGCCTGTGATCAGGGCCATTTCCCTGACCTGGATCTTGGATTCTTTCTCTGACTTCTCAGAGTTCTTGCTATAGTAATTATCCCTTCAAATTCCGGTACTTTCAGCCTTTCTTCAACAACTACCTGCCATGAGTACTCAAATATACTCACATCTCTGCAGTCTTAAAAAGAACAGTTCTTCCTGGACTCAGGCTACTCTCCAGCTATTGCCCTGTCTCTTCCTATTAAAGGCTACAAATTGTGGAAAAGGTGTCTATTTTTCACTTTGTACTTACTCCTCAGCTTATTATGTATTTGTCCAAGACCAATGGGAATCTCCTTTCACTCCAGCCACACAGGACTTCCTTAGGGGGTAATTGCAAGTGGATATTTTCAAATTTGTATTAGTTGACCTGTGGACAGATTTAATTTTGTTAACCACATTCTTCTTAGCTTTGAGAATGCACACCTGCTCCCTCTTTCAGACTTCTTTTCCTTTATCCAGCCTTTAAATGTTGACATTCCTTAGGATTCTGACTTGCAAACACTTCTCATTCTACATTCATCCTGGGAGTCTTTATTGACTCCTGAGTTTTGAAGACTAACTTTCGACTGAGGACTTGTATCAGTTTCTCCAACTCAGATGTCTCTGCTGAGCTCCATCCCTGAAAATTCAGTGTTTTCCAAACATCTTCATTTAATTATCTTTCAGGCATCTCAAACTCACCATGTGTGATATTTAATTTCTCTCCTGAATTACTTAAACAGCCTCTTAAACTGACACCTAGTCCACAGCCTTGGCACCCTCCAATCTACTCTCCACACACCAGTAACAGTAATGAAATAGTAATCACACTATCACTTCTTTGATCTGCCCCACATGAAATCCATCACTGACTTCTGAACCCTGACGATAAAATCCACACTTGGTGTTTTCTCAGCTCCTGTAATATTTGTTGCCTGTTCTTTGTAAACTTTATCCTTTGCTTCATCTCCCTCATATTCTGTATTCCACTATAACTATATGGAATATTTCCTTTTTCTGTTCCTCAGGTGCACTCTACTATTTTTTATTTACTTGGTTGTCATACTTGGAATTATCTCCGTCTAGAACATCCTTCTTTCCTTTTTGTCTCAGTCATTCTTTAGATCTCATTTCAGTTGAGATATTCCCTTCTCTTAAAAATCCTTTCCTGACTCCTGCACCCAAGACTAGATGGGACATCCTAGCTTTATGTTCTCATAGCTACTTATATTTTCTCATCACAGCATTTGGAGGCACTATGCTATAACAGCTTTCTCATTGTCTATATTTCAAGTGTAACTCAGGGGGCACAACTTTTGAAGCATTAGGCACCTGACTGAAATTTTTCTAGAGACCAAAATTAATGTCAACTTGGTGTACTTAAGATAACATAATATTTCTCTGAGTTTACTGTGTTGTATGATTTATTCATGCATTTATTTGTAAAATCTTTATTTAGAATAACATAAAGGTTGTTAAGAGGACAGACTCTGGGGTTAGGCTAGATTAGTTGGACTTAAATCCCAACCCTACCTGTGTGACTTATCATCAGGTTGCTTAAACTCAGTTTTTGTCTACCTCTTATCCACAAACCAGGAATAATAATAACAGTACCTACCTTATAAGAATGCTGAATTATATCAGGTATTAAATGTAAAGTGCTTAAGACAGTACCTGGCTCACAATAAGCACTCTGCAAGAATGCAGTATATACACTGCTAGCACTGTCTACAGTGGTCAAAATCATGTAGGATCTGTCGTCATTTAACGTATAGCTAGTTCCATGATACACACATTTAAGAAAGACACATGAAAGAAAAAAAAATATTACTTATCTCTCCCTCTCTGATGGTCTTTAACATGTTTCTTATCCTCACCCTACCCCCAGCCTGTGATATCTGGGGTCTTTCAAAGCACCACAGTAGAATTTTATAGTTTCACTGGGAATTAATTTGATACACACAATCCATTTACCTCCAGCGTTGTTGGATGTCCTTAGCAGTAACTTCACTGACTCTCTTTAGGAAGAAGACCTCCTTTAGGGAAACACCTTCTCTGGAAACAATAAGTTAATCTCAAGTTTGTCTTCAGCCCAGAGCCACTGGCAATCTATACTGTACTTTTCTGCAAATTATAATAAAATGCTCTCTCTCTAGCTGGAAGAATTAGAAAAAAACTTTCCCTTCTGAGTAAGGAGCAGCCTCCTAGGCGAACAGACTGAGGAGCATATCGAGGAAAACGTATGTCCAGGGAGAACACAGAGCAGCTTCAGAGGACAAGACTGTGAGAATAACGAGCTGGATTTCATTTCTACTATTCCCTCTTAATAGGATGCTGTTGTTCAGAGCAAAAAATTCTCATCAAACGCAGGAGCCCTGCTTCATGCTGTGGTCCCCTTTGCTTCCTAGACTTCATGTGACCTAGACTTCTCTTTGGCTGCCCGGGGTCAACTTCCTAAGCAGTTTTTCATGCTTTGGCTATTTTCTCAGGTTCCTCCAATACCTTTCTATATCTCATGTCTTCAGAGCTCTACCCTATGCTTTCTAAGGTGGCAGCCTTAGTCCATTCTGCTCTGCAGAGCAACAGAGTTAGATATTAAAAAAAAAAAAAGGAGTCTCAAGGTCATTTTACATTAGCCTGAGGAAGTAATAACTGTTAGATATTTAAGGCATTTTGAAGGCTTTTTGTTGGTTCGCATTGTTGATATCATCCAGGATGAACTGACAGTGCCAAGTCTCAGCTGAAGCGTCCAAATTTCTCTGATGAGTCTTCCTTGAAGCTCTCATGCTGAGTGGAGGAAGATAGACTTGGCATATCAATATTGATGATTAAACACCTGAAAATAATAGGGAGTAGAATTAATAAATATGTATTTCGTACATTGCATATGTCAGACTTGGAGAATAATAGTAAATAGTTCTTTAAAAATCTATTCATTTATCATTTATAAAAAACTTTTTATGCTTTCTCTTCCTTAATATTCAAAGTAATCCCATGGGAGAGGCAAATCAGACATTATTGTATAATGCACAGATACTTTTTAAACATCTACATTGGTCCATTAAGTAGAAAATATGATATAGCCTGTCGCCAAACACTGAATCTCCAGGGAGGAAGAAATTAATTCTAATAGAATTTTAGTAATTTGTTTGTTTTTATTCACCAGAAATTACTTTCCTAAAATCTGAATAGATGTGCAAAAGTCAAGAATAATTTTCATTTGGGCATTCCAAAGAAACATATAAATTTAAAACAAAAATAATTGAGATATGATAGTATTTCACTTTAAAGCATTAATTTGGCCGAGTGTTGTCTGGTTATGAATCTGAGCTCATAAGGGATATGAACACAGAACAGTCTAAATAAAACTAAATAAAGCAAAAGATGCTTTGTTATTTTGTTAGTAGCAACTATTAATGATTTGAAGTCCTCAATTTTGCTAAAAAAATAATAATACCTGTTATTTTGGTTTCGAATGAGCATTAGTACCTTACAAAAGATGAGATAGAACTCTACTGCGAGAGGTAATTGCAATTAATGACTATGTAAGAATTTTCATTGTATACTCTTTGGAGGATGGTATCTCAGTAATGGTTCAATATATGCTGAAAGTTGGTGGGCATTCTCAGCCTGGTAGGTATTTATACAAATTTTAAAATATTATACCAGTACAGTTCAGCAGGTCTTAAGTTCCAGGTATACATAAAAAATGGAAGCTAAGTAACTTAAGGACATTCTTATAAGGCAGCAACCTCTAATTTTATTTCAAATAATTCATTTTAATTGTTTTTCTTCTGCTTTTCTTCATTCATTAAAAGGTGAAAATAGTAGTGAAGTAATTAATGGGTGTCCCTGAGTATATTCAGAAAATATATCTTTGAACTGGGTTGTTGTGAAAACTTTTTTTTTCTAACGTGATAATTGCAAACCATACTATTGAGTACGAAGTAGTTGCATACAGAAAGTGAATATAAAACCTTGCTCAAGTTATTCAGGGGCGCCTGGGTGGCTCAGTTAGTTAAGCTTCCAACTCTTGTTCCAACTCAGGTCATGATCTGACAGTTTGTGAGATGGAGCCCTGCATCAGGCTGTGTACTGACACTGTGGAGCCTGCTTGGGATTCTCTCTCTCTCTCTCTCTCTCTCTCTCTCTCTCTCCCTTTCTGCCCCTGCCCTGCTTGTATGCACACTGTGTCTGTCTCTCAAAATAAATAAATAAACTTAAAAAAAAACCTCAATAAACCTTGCCCACGTTATTCAATATTCCAGGACCCTGAATGTTATGGAAGTATTCAGAATGTTCTCTCACTTTTGTGTTTCACTATAAATTTAGGAAAACATTTTCTCAAATGTTGGTAGTTGAGAATTCCTAGAATACAAGGTAACAACCATACATTCTGAAAAACTTTGGACATTGTTTTTTGTCTGTGATCTCTCATGTTCCTCATTGTGCTATTGCCATATCATGAATTCCTTGATCTAGAAGCAAACATGTTTTCGAAAAAAAAGTATAGATTATGGACAACTTCAGTGAGTGTCCTATTAGTCTTTTTGATTATATTTATAGCTGACTTTTCCCTTAGAACTTTTACCCTTGTGTAAGACATTTATCTAAAGAATCTTCTGAACTCTGTTGAAATTTTGAGGAATATTCTTGGTAACCTTGGAGAATCTGAGTTCTAAGCTTTGAAACAGGTCACACTGTCTCAGAGTCAGACTTAGAAGACAGCGACTGCTGAGAGGGAGACCCAGCATTTTACTGCTTACTGCTTCTTAGCCTTGTGTCCTCCAGGAGGAGTTCTGATACCATGGATAGTCATCATAGCTCATGGGTCCAAGCCTTCCTACTGAAAGGAATTCTCATTATTTCAAGGGCTTTTTAATCAGTAAACAGTAGAAGACAATTACTGTATAGATCGGTTTAATTAGTTTATTTGATGCCCAGAGCATGTAAATTTGCAACCAGGTTGTTTCTGCTAGCTATAGAATCATAAATTAATGGCAGTTTTCTGGATGGAAAAGATGATGCTTTGTGCATGCTAACCTCTTAGTATAAGTCTAATGGATTAGGAAGAGGATTGGCATCCATGGAGCCTTTTACTAAAACAAGACTTTCACATCTGGATGTTTTTTGGTCATTATCAACTATAATTTATCCCCCCCCCCATTTTTAAAAGCACATTTCTAGTTTTCCATTAACTGACCTGACTGAGGATATTGAGACATAGAACTACCTAAAATCTGTAGATTTGTGTATTGAATACAAATTTCATTTCTTCTCTATGTTGTCTTTATAACTTATAAAACATTCTATATCAAATTAAAAACCACCTCTGAGGGACAGAGGACCTTGAATTTAAAAATATGTTTCCATATTTTTAGAAGGCATATTTAATAGCTCTAAATTATGTTTCCAACTTGTTGATCTTCTATGACACCTCACTTTTCTAGTCATCCCTACTTTTTACTTCCTCCTTCAGTCATGAAACAAAAAAAAAACCCCACACATTTTCTCTCTCAGAAATGCTGTTCTTCCACAAATGCAAATTAGTTTGAGATAAACAAACAAAAAAGAAACAGGAGGAAACAAAGAAAGTGAATCTTTAGGGCCTTTGACTGGTAGCTTGAGCATTGTTCACAGTAGACATAGTCACTTTCTTCCCATCATGATTTCTAGAAGTTGTGACAAGAGCCATCCACGTTCTTTTGTGTGTGACTAGTGGCACATTTGTGAGATGACCAGCAGGGGTTAGGGCTATGACTAGGAGCAGTTTTCTTTTTGTGAAGTTAATGGGCACATATGGGGATTGAACAAGCTTTAACATTCTTTTGGGTTCCTTCCTTTTTGCCTGGCCATGGATTTGAAAAATTGTCCTTGTGATTGGAGTCAGTTATTTTTTTCTTTAGCGTTTGTCTCTTTTACATAACACATTGCCATTTATAGAAGACACCAGGCGTGAGTTAACTTTGGTAGAAGATGAGATTAGACGATGAAGTCTTTGCTGATATTTTGAAATTTTATTTTTTTTTCCTTCTTACCTCCCACACCATCCTTAACTTCCCAATAATTATATATGGTGTCCCTAATGATCTGATTGATGTCAGCTAATATGAAAATAGTTTGTATGAGATCATAATTTGTTTACAATAGAAAATAAGGCAATTAACTCAATTCTTCAGGTTCAATACTGAGATAAAAGGCATACTAGAACTCTGAATGGTACCTGGTAAATATCTCTGAAGATTCTGTTTCCACAGATCTGCTTTTTCTTTCTGACTTTTGGTGTCAATGAAAAATGAAGAGCTTTTACTTAGTGCAATAGTTTTAATCATTTAGAACAATAAATAATAGTGTCAAAGAAATGGAAAAACAATTTTCACAATGTTAATAGGGGTTAATAGGGGTTCCTTCACCCTCAAATTTGAACAAGACAGGTATCTGTCTTATTTATTATTATTATTATTATTATTATTATTATTATTATTATATTTTTAACTACTTACACACAATCTAATGTCTGGCTTGGATCAACTTTTACTGTATTGATACCAGTGTTTGCAAAAGCCACATTTAGGCCTTCTTTGAAATTGAAAATGAAGGAAAGCTGCAGTGTGTTAATATGTAAGATGATTGAATTTAGCTGATATTATCTCATATTGGAAGCAAACTTGTAAACCTCATTATAAAACAGGGCACCCATCTTCTTGTGCTGATTGGTTTGCAAATGATCTATTTTATCAGTGTCAGAAGACCTGCCTACTTACCCTGCCCCCCACTACCTTTAAAATTTTTTGATTATTTACCTGTGAATCTTAGGACTAATTGGCGTCTTACCATGCAATGCTATACATTGTCCCCAAAACTTTAAATGCATCATCTCATTAGTTCCCATAAAGACACCATGAATGTTTTTCCCATTTTACAGATGCGAATACCAATTTTAGAATGATTGATGCTAAGGTTAACTTACATAGGGCTATGTAGCTAGTAAATAGAAGACTCAGTCTCTCTGACTCTAAAACCCCTTTGCTTATCTGCTCTGTGTTGTTGCTTATCTTTGTTTCTTAAGATTTTTAAAATCGTGTTTTACTTTTTTCCCCTTATAATAATATTATGGACTTCTTAGGATTGTGGTAGAACACTGGATAGATAGGTAATTTTGATTATCCATTTATTTATATGTAAAATGAAAGAGCTGAATTTGATTATTTTTACATATCTACTAGTCTCTAAATTGATAACTGTCAAGAAATAGAGAATTTCAGCCAAGCAAGAGTTTCTCTGTGAGAGGCGTGGTAACATTTGTGGGGTCTGGAAGGGGAGTTAGATAACAGGGGCAAGGAAAACAGTTCAGCAAGCAAACAAACAATAGGAGGACTGAAAAAAGGTGGCAGTTCTACATAAAATCAAGGAATTAGAAAGCTTTCTACTTTAAGACATTGGTAAACATTTAATGGAGTATATTTTCTCATTATTGTCATTATAACAAAAAATAAAATCCGGAGTCCTTTAATAGGCATTCGGGATGCAGTGCCTCCTGACACAGAGTTAATAGCTTGTGGTGAGAGACTGGCTGCCATGATCATGTGTGGTTCGTAGAATCAGGAGTATGTTTGGTTTAGTCACTTTCTAAATTAAATCTGTCTGTCCTGGATACTAGAAAGTAGGTAATCATTGATAATCCATTATTATGGCATTCAAATGATATTCCAGGAAGAGACAGTTATTTAATTTTTTTAAATAAATAACAACAAACAACATAGTAGAAAATATTATCTTTAGGTAACAAAAGGGATGGCTTTGTACCTTGGATGTGTGTAGTAGGACCATTATCATTGTAGGAATGTGCTGAGAGAAGCTATTGGCATGCTAAAAATACACTACTTTAATAATAATCCATGCATAAAGGACCATGAGAGAAGATATGGCAGACACCTAATGAATGCTGGATCTTCTCCATACTTACCATTTCTACAAAAAAAAAAAAAAAAAAATTAAATTAAAATATTAAATTACAATGTTTAAAAAAGCAAAATCTGAAATATCAAGATGAACTTGAATCCTATAAATGTGAATTTTTTTAAAATATGTTTTATTTTATTTATATTCAAAACAGATGCATGATTGTAAATACAGGGTGGTTGTAATATTCTAAGCACATATTTTAGGGACTTCCTCCCTTTTCCAAATCTCGCTCAAGTGGAACATACACTCATTTCTGTAACAAAAATTCTTTCTACTCTATTGGCAAAATGAATAGCATCAACTCAAAATATTTAAAAATTTAGTCACATCCACATCCTGCAGCCTATAAGGAGCTTTCACGCTTTTGGGCTCGCTTTAGATCTTTAATACCCTTTCCTTTTGTGTCAAGGAGCTCACGAGGCGTAAAGAAGCACTGATAAACCCACTTAGATCCCTTCCTGGGCCGTCACCTCTCGCTGCCAAGCGGCTTTAGGTGGTAACTGATCTGTGACAGGCTGCCAGTCAAACAGAGCATTTCTGAAAGCTGACACAAAAGACTGAACGCTGGAGAATGGATAGGAAAAATAAGAAAAGGACCCAAACTGTATCAGTGCCCCCCACTCCATCTCGGTCTGTTCCTCTTCGCTACCGCCCCCACCCTCTGGCCCACCCCTATCCTCCCTAACCTTTTTTGGTTGGTTTTTCTCTTTTCTTTTCTTATTCTCTTCCCTCCCAACTGCCCGCCTCCTCCCTCCCAGTCCCCTTTCCCAGAGCACAGCCTTTCCCCCCTGCTCTCGCTGGCTCCGCTCTCTCTCAGTCAGGTTCATGGCAGGGCCAGCTAGAGTGGAGAGATAGAGATCAGCAGCCCTTCCAAGCAGGGACTGCCCCAGTGCACTGCTGATAATAGAGGCAGAAGTGAGAGTGACAGTCAGATGGAAACTGACACAGGCCTTCTGTCAATGCCGCAGCTGCCCGTGGGACTGAGGAGGGAAGGGGGGGGGGGGTGGGAGTTGAGCTGAAATGTCAGTGCTGATAACTGCACCAGCTCGCTATTTTTCTGTGTAGGTGTCGTGCTATTCCACATGTGAGGCAAGGTTTTTTCCAACTCCGTAGCACTTACTGTTTCTTCTTTGCTGGTGTGAGTGTGTGAGCAGGAGCAGCTTACTCGGTGACATCCTCACTTAATTTCTTCTGGTGCTGTGGAGCCCAGGTGCTGTGATTATGTTTGACAGTTTTTGTTCTCACAGCCTTTTGAGCGTTTTAAAGATTGATAAATCTTGTCATATGAGAACTCTGAGTGATGCTGAATATTGCACATTCTTATAGCTGTAGATAATTTCAGGTTTTCCCTACATTAAAATAAGGCTAGGAAATATTAGCTGAGTACTATGGGCAGTGACTCCTTTTCGTGCCCAGGAGTGGTATAAGCTGAAAATGTCCCAAGCAGTTGGCTTTTGATCTTGACTTTGGGTGTTCTCTGGAGAAAGCTTAAGGGGAGCTCTTCTTGGATAATTATAATCTTAACTTCAAGGAGGCATGGTGATACCATTGTTTATCAATAGATCCACATTTCTATTTCTGAAGGCAAACAACTTTCATATAAATCTGCCAAAATTACTCACACACACAGAGCATATATAATAACAGTTACTGATGGTGACTATGGTCTTACTTATATAACTGTGATAAAATCCATTAAGCCACCTGAGTCCTGATGAATCTCTACGTGACATTTCTGACACTTTAGCATCTCTAAAAGGCTGTAGAAGCTTGAAGTTTGGAGGCTTTCTGTATCCCAGAAATCAGAATCACCTGAGATTTTAGCTGAGTCCATTATAAATCAACTCTGCTTTTCCTTCTGAGAAAGTTATTGGCCAGGATCCCTTCTCTTGGTTATAAGGACAAATCAAAGACCTATACGAAAGGAAGTGGGTACAGAAGAACTTTAACTTCTCTCTCCTTGTGTATGTAAATGAAAGTGTGTGATAACAAATATGTTTGGTGATATAAAGATTATGAACCTGGCAATCACATCTCTCTAAGATGTTGCATTACAAAAACATTCTCCCCCCGCCCCCCACAACACACACACACACACAGGAAGAGGGAGGGTAGAAGCAAGGGGGAGAGAAAAATATCTCATGGGAGAATATTGATTATTTTTAATGGATTGATTTAGCTTCTTAATTTAGTTTTATGTCTTTTTCGTTTTAAGTAGCTCTTTTAGGTATACGTTTTGTTCAAGTTACAAAGCACCAAGAAGAGCTGGAAACACGTTGGAATTTTGTGAATTTAGGAAAAGAAAGATAAAATTATGGTTAGGAGAAACATATACATTTATGCTTTTTGTTTATTAGTATTTTATTTTGAGATCATCTGTCAGAAATCATTAAGTCTCTATGTACATGGTGCTATGCAACTATTATGCATTTAGGGGCAAGAAAAGCAAGCCCTGTCTGTTAAGGGGCTTTCCTTAAGACATATAAGGTTAACAACATTCTATATACAAGACACAAAGACATTGGACAGGCATGGGCCAGGTGGATAAAGAAGCAAACACATGAAAATACCATTTTATGCCAATGAATCATTGTAAAAAAGTAGAAGCACAGTTAGAATCATCATGGAAGTGTCCTGTTTAAAGAGAGACTGGAAATGGGAAGGCTTTATGGACAGGGTGAGATTTTGGGAATTGGATAAAATAAAGGGCAAAAGAGGAATTATGGAACAGTTCTTCCTACTTACAATAAATGTGAGCATTTCTCAAGGATCTTTTTCCAATCTTTGCCTCTAGCCTTTATACTTACTTTCTTGAAATAAAGACGGCTCCTCTGGCAGAGAGGTCAGAGTAGAAATTACAGCTATTCAGCCATCAGAAACCAACATTTATTGATTCATATTATATGTGAATACTGCTGTAGATATTAAATTCATAGCCTCTTTCAATCTTCATAATAACTCTGTGAGCTAAGTATTATTTACCTTATTTCATAGGAGAGAGAGATGTGAAATACTTGGCTCAACAATATGTAGATAAGAAGGTAGAACAGTCCTTCAACTCAGGCCATCATGTCACAAGCCATGACACATCCATACTCTCCCAACCTCCATGAGACCCATGTGAGGTCTAATAACAGCATTTATGATTATCTAAATGGCCTACAAAGCAATTTAAGTTTTTTTAATTTAATTTTTTTAACATTTATTTATTTTCAAGAGACAGAGTACAAGTGGGGGAGGGGCAGAGAGAGAGGGAGACACAGAATCTGAAGCAGGCTCCAGGATCTGAGCTGTCAGTGCAGAGCCCGACATGGGGCTTGGACCCACCAACTTTGCGATCATGATCTGAGCTGAAGTTGGACGCTTAACCAACTGAGCCACCCAGGCACCCCAAAGCAATTTAAGTTTTAATTGAAGAAGCAACCCTTGCCCCTAAGCTTCTTTTAGTTCTCAGTAAGACTCTCCATATTCTTTTGAACAGTGATTCTCAAATGGAAGCAAACATCTGGAATTAGCTAAAAGAATCAACTAGAAGCTTTGTTGAACAGAGATTCCTGGGCTCCATCCAACATTCTTGATTCAGTAAGTCTGGGTAGGCTTAAGAATTTGCATTTTAAACAAGTTATAGGTTATACCGATATTGCCAATTTGAGGCTACAAGTCGTGAAAAAATGGAGGTGTTAGTATGTTTCCAAGATTTGGGGCTGAGCAATTAAAAGAATAAAATTGACATTGACTGTTACGGGAAAGACACAAGTGAAGCATTTTTAGTTTCAGAAATAATGAACTTGAGCTATCTATTTGATATCCATCTAGAAGAACCAGGCAGACAGCTGGATTTATATAGCCAAGCTGGAGATATAAACCTATGAGTTGTCGTAGTATAGATAATATTTATGGCATCAAATTGGATGAGATCACTAATTTAGTATGGAAAGAACAGAAGAAAACCAAGGACTGAGCTCTGGTCATGCCAGGTTTGGGATGAAGAGCAGAATGAGTATAGAATGCTGAGAGAGAAGAAACTCTAAAGTAGGAGAGAGCCAACACAGTTCAGTGTCCCAGAAGGCAGGTGAACTGATTTCTTTTTCAAAAGGATTACCCTAGGAGGCACCTGGGCAACTCAGTTGGTTAAATGTCTGACTTTGGCTCAGGTCATGATGTCACGGCTTGTGAGTTCAAGCCCCACATCAGGCTCTGTGCTGACAGATCCTGTCTCTCTCTCTCTCTCTCTCTCTGCCCTTCCCCCATTCATGCTCTGTCTCTGTCTCTAATAATAAATGAACATTAAGAAAAATAAAAAAATAAATAAAAGGATTACCCTGGGCCTCTGTATTAAGAATAGACTTTAGTTGGCCATGGTGGAAACAGGAAAACCAGTTAAGTGAATATTCTAATAATCTTAGATGGGAAATATTTATGTTTTGGCTCAGAATGGTAGCGGTAGAAATAGTTAAAGGTTTCGAACGGAACTGCCGAGGTTTGCAGCAGGATTGCTTATGTAATATGAGAGATGGAAGTGACAAGTTCTTTTGGTTACAACAACTGAAAATATGAGTTATCATTTACTGAGATGAGGTAAATATGAAGTAAGAACAAGTTTTGTTGAAAACATGATGATTTAGTTTTATTATATCTTATAGTTGAGATTTATATTAGATAGATATCCAAGTAAAGATGTCCATGTTGTTGCAGGATATCCTCCTTTTTTACGGCTGAATAATATTCCTGTGTGTGTGTGTGTGTGTGTGTGTGTGTGTGTGTGTGTGTGTGTATGCACCACATTTACTTATCCACTCGTCTGCTAATGGACAATTGGGTTGTTTTCACATCTTGGCTATTGTAAATACTGATACTATGAACCTGGGGATAGGGATGCAGAATCTCTTTGATGTCTTGTTTTCCTTTCCTTTGGATATATTCTCAGAAGTGAAATTGCTGGATCATAAGGCAATTCTATTTTTAATTTACTGAGTAAACTCCATACGGTTTTCCGTAGTTGTTTCCATGTGCAGTCCCACCAACAGTGCACAAGGGTATACTTTTCTCCATATTGTCAATATTTGTTATCTATTGTCTTTTTTGGTGTTAGGTCTTCTAACAGGCATGAGGTCTATGTCATTGTTTTGATTTGCATGTCCCTTTTGATTAGTGATGTTAAGCACCTTTTCATATACTGTTAGCCATTCATTTATCTTCTTTTGGAAAAATTTCTATTCAGGAACTGTGCCATTTTTAATTCAGTGATTATGATGATGATGATTACTTTTGCTATAGAGTTACATGAATTCTTCATATATTTTGGATATTAACCCCTTATCAGATATGTGGTTTGCAATTTTTTTTCCTTTTCTCATGTTTTATGTTCATTTTGTTGATTATTTCTTTTACTGTGCAGAAGACTTTTAGTTCAATGTAGTCCCACTTGTCTATTGGTTTTTTTTTTGTTTTTTTTTTTGCTGCTTGTGTTTTAGGTTGTCAGATCCCAAAAAATCATTGCTAAGACTTATGTCAAAGAGCTTTTCAGATTTCCAGTCTTACATTTAAGACTTTAGTCCATTTTGAGTTAATTTTTGTGAGTAGTATGAGATAGGGGTCTAGTTTCATTCTTTTACATATGAATATCCAATTTTCCCCATATCATTTGTTGAAGGAACAGTGTGTGTGTGTGTGTGTGTGTGTATTCTTGGCTCCATTGAGTATTCTTGGTTCCCCTGTAAAATATTAGTTGACCACATTTTTTGTCTGTTTTTAGAGAAAGGGGAAATAACATATTTTTGTGCTGAGGGGGATAAACCAAAAGAAAAAAAATGATGGTGGAGAAGAAAGAGGAGAATTTCTGGAATAATATCCTTGAGAAGGTAAGAAGGATGGGATCTAATGCATAGATGAAAGTGTTAGAATTAAGTAGGATCAAAAACAGTTTAGCCATAAAAGGAGGGAAGGCAGAATATATGTACTTGGTTGCAAATGAATGGGTTGATTTGGTAGTGAGAGCCTATGGAAGGTTTATGATTGTTTTTATTATCAGAGAAATAGGCCATCTTCTGAGGGTAAGGGTAGGGAATGTATTGGAAATAGATAATACGACCAAGCCGAAGAAAAATCCTATGTAAAAAAGACTTGCCCTTTTAAGTAAAATAGACCAATTGAGCTAATAATATTTAGGCTGAACTAAGGAGCAAATAAGCCACTCTCCCTCTCCATTGCAATACCCATCACACAGCTCTCTTCTTCTGATGAACCCTGTAAACAGCGAGGGTCAGGAACTGAGGTAGACTGAAGACACCTTGTTCAGAGCACAGCTGCTACAGTGGATCTTATAGATATATATTCTTCTTAGATAATGACCTGTGTCCCTACTCTGTTCTAGCTTTCCCTGGATGGGAAAATAAGGGTCTCTGGAAGCTGGACTATGGTCCAGGAGTTGCTATTCATACTGCATTAATTATAAGCCATATCCAACTCAAGGGTATAAATGTATGTTATAGGAGCATTCTGCTATAGGGCCAAGTATAAGATATTTGGGAATGATCAGTTGGTTGCTCTCCCAATATTTTGAGTTTTTGGTTTACAACATGCAAATAAACATTTTTTTTCCTTCATTGTGCTTGGTAAACAGTGTGGTTATTAGAGTCAAACCACATGAGTGCTCTTAGGAGAATTGGTATAGACCATGTGTAAATTAATCAAGTTAAGCTAAAAGCTACTCTGTGGTAGATAAAATGTTTGTGAATAACCTGAGAGGAATCAAGGAATTAAGTGCAGTAAGAATCATGGTTCATAGAGAGATGAGAACCATGATTTTTTTTTGTTTATTTATTCTTGAGAGAAAAAGAGAGAGAGAGCACAAACAGGGGAGGGGCAGAGAGGGAGAGAGAGAGAGAGAGAGAGAGAGAGAGAGACATACAATCTGAAGCAGGCTCTAGGCTCTGAGCTGGCAGCACAGAGCCCATCGTGGGGCTCAAACTCACGAACCACAGATCATGACCTGATCCAAAGTCGGACACTTCACTGACTGAGCCACCCAGGCGCCCCAAGGGAATCATGATATTCTTAAACCTAGAATGACTAAATCAATTGAGGAGAGCCCAGCAACTGTTAGTGTATCTTGTCTGAAAGATCAGGGCACTTGGTCACTTAACTGTGGCATGTAAGGGGATCTTTAATATTAGATTATAAATGAAATACTATGAATTCATCCCTATCCAATATTTTATAACATGCAAATCTTATTGTAATTTTAGAATTAATGGATTAATTAAATCTCATATAACACCAGGGGCCAGTTTCATAGCATGAATGTAAATCTAGGATATAGAAAACTAGAAAGAATTGGTCCACCTCTGGGCTTGTTTTTCACAGTTGAATTATTGATTTGGTCAAGGTTCTCCCAAGTCTTAGCTATGAAACAATGATTTACACATAATAGATGTTCAATAAACATGAATGATTGATTGTTTATGATTTAAATCATACACAGTTGCTGTTTATAAACTCGTGCTTCCCAGCTACACAGCTTTTTTGCTTATTAGCTTTGTGCAGGCATGTTTTCTTGTCTTTCTTTTTTTTCTAAATAAGTAACCTAAAGGTAATTACAATTATTGCTACAGAATTGGGAGTGGGATTCTTAGATTTCATGAGAGCAACATCAGTATACAGTATAATTTTATATTGGATTCTATCATTAATTGAAGTGTATATTTAACTGTGGTATTTGTGATTTCACATTTGTTTGTGGAAGAAAAGTACAATATGATCTTGAACAATTAAAAAAAATATTTGATCTTTTTGAGTCTGATATTTTAGAAACAATATCCCATCATACTACTATCAAATGTAAAAAAAAATCACAGTTAATCAGTCTTTCACACAGCTTAGTTCTCAGTGTTTGAGATATTTCTATTTCTCCATGAAGAAAATACCCAGGGTAGCTTTGGATGACTTTTCCATTAAAAAAACCAAACTATTAGTGTAGATTATAATTTCAAGGAAATGTGAAATAGTAATAAATGATCACCAGACTATCAAAAATTTGGTGAAGATTTACAATGATGAGTTAGAGGAAGGTGGAAATGGAGAAAATATTGTATATGTGTTTCTAACAGGAATGGATTGTTTAATGAATGAAATGTTTGTTATTTTAAGAGTTTTTAGTCAGTCCTCAATTAGTAGGTTGCAGCCAACTTATATGTATCTAAAACGGTTTTGTACTGTTTTTAAAGCATTTTGGAGATACTAGAAATTTTAGAGATTGTGAATCTTGCATAAAATAATTCTGTAAAAGTTTCCACTCATTTTAGATATATAGACTCTAAATTTAGCAATTAATAAAAATTTGGAGAAATTCTAGACTCGGCATTTCTTTCCATCAGAAACTGTGAATTCTAACTTACACTGTCTTTAGGAAATTATATTATTTTCACAACTCTGCCTTCTTGTGATAAATTCTGAAATGTAAATGATATATATCATTATGAAATTTTAATTTAAAAAATGTAGCTGATTTACTCTAATAGTTTTAATTCAAAACCTCAAATTTACTTTTGTGAGTCAAACTCTTTATTAATGTTTATTTTTCAGCCACGTTTTAAACAATAAGATATTCTTAACAATGGTGACGTTTAGGGGCACCTGCGTGGCTCAGTTGGTTAAACCTCCAACTTTGGTCTACGGTTTGTGAGTTTGGGCCCCACTTTGGGCTCTCTGCTGACAGCTCAGAGCCTGGAGCCTGCTTTGGATTCTGTGTGTGTGTCTCTTTCTCTGCCCCTCTCCCACTTGTTCTCTCTCTCTCTCAAAAAATAAATAAATATAAAAAATTTAAAACAAAAGAATGGTAAAGTTTAGGCTGTGTCTAGGATAACAGAATCAACTCTTGTTTAGAACAAGGCATGCTAAAATAAAACAACACAAATTCACAAATAGATACAGACCTGTACATGAGAAATGAGGACATGGGAGACTAGTTGTGATCTTCAGAGGCACACCAGCAGTTTTATGTTATTTTGGCTCTGACTAAATAGATAAACTGGTTTTTGCATTCGGATCTATCAGATAAAATCCAGAGAATTCTACTGATTCTTTCATGTTTCTGAATAGAACATAAATGAACATAAATGCTCTTAAATTGATTCCTAGTATGCTAATGTTTGTCCACAGACATTTCAGATCTCATACAAACTAATATAACTAATGTAAGATGAATGGAAGTCATACGATGTTATCATTATGCCACAAATGGGACTATCATATTTTGTCATTTGATGAAATGTGGAACAGCAACTTAGATCCCTTCATGGTTACATTATATAATTCACCTTTCTTCTCAGTGATTTGTCCTGACACTGTGGAATGTCACTCCACCTCAGGTAAATTCCTAGTTTTTGGTAGAGCAGAAAGTCCAAAGTCCAGAGTTTCTCCAACTCTTAGTCTCTATGCTGCTGATGACAATGTAGTCCAGTAAACTCACAGAAGCCACATTCTATGTAATTCTAATTATTTAGAATCATGTCTTTTTAGTTCCCCTTTGGAATAAATTGAGAGGTTTCAAGGAATGGTACTTCAAATTTATCAAAATGTGATTAGATATATATTGGTGCAATATCATTTTTTTTAATATCCTGATACTCAAATTTAGTCATTTCCTTTGTCTTTGGCTATGATAGTCTCCACACTGATGTCTCTTTTTTCAGTTTTTTTTTTTTTCTCTTCCACCTAACCACTGATATTCTCTCTCCTTTTAGATTTCTTTAGTGGTTTTTCATTGTTTCATAGAGGAGGCTAAGTTTATTTGTTTGGCATTCAAAGCTTTTCATGACTTGACCTGTGTCAGCCTCAATTGTTTTATTTCCTATCCTTCTCTGTTTTGTAGGTTATTCTTTAGCATTCTACACTTGCTTGTTGTTTCCCTGTTCACATGATGCTTTGTCTCCCACTTTGTCAAGGTGCCTTTTAGCCAGAAAAGTCTTTACCTTCCTCTTTACCTGCTTACTTGTATTTACCTCTTAAAACTCTATTTTGACCCACTCCAGAGATTCTTTCCAATTAGTAATTCCACCCCTAACCTGGATTCCTATCTTTGGTGCTTTTATAATACCTGTTGGAGTTCAAGGCCTGCCAGTAACTGTGTCTTTCCTATGGGCTTCCTTTCAAAGAAGCTAATCTGTTAAAGAAGAGTAGTCTAATGGGGAACAAAGGAATTATGTATTAATTACTTTACATGTGCCTGATAATCCCCACTACAGGGGAAATTGGATTGGAGAACATGACTTAGGTCAAGAGGCTTAAGCCAGATTCCTTGATTCTATTTCCCTGTGTAATCTTTTTCACCTCTATTGAATGTGTGAGCCAGTCAGGACTACCCTCTTCTCTTTCAGTTCCATTTATTTATCCATACAGTTGTTAGGGATAATTGGACTCTAAGATTTAAAGAAAGTGGAATTAGGATCAAACGACCTGGCTTAGACATCTTGACCCAAGTCTCATTCTCCAGTACAGTTTTGCTCCATAGCTGAGCCTCACTAACTGACTTGGAACGCCAGCCTACATCCAGGCCATTCATTCAGCAAATGTGTTTGAGCACCATCTATGCCTGAGTATCTTTTGTTCTGGATGCTGGAGATTTAACAGTGGGGAACTTAGAGACAAGAGGCCTCCCTTCCAATTCACGTTGGTCTGAGGGTATAGAAGGAGTTTGTGACTCATGAGATGTTTCATAATCTGCATTTATCATCTGTATCTCATGTAACTTCTGAATCTCTCTAGATGCTGACTTCTGTCCAGTTCCTTAGAAATACCATGCAATTGTCTATTACTAATCAATGCAGTTGTAAATACACAGGTGCCAAGCATGCTTGGCAATATAGTATAAGGTATTTGTTCTTGTTTTGTATAAGTGATGTGTAATCAATGTAAAAATCAGATAACATAGTTGAGAAAAAGGGAAAAAATGAAATAGAAGAAAATCCACAATCCAGATAAAACCACTGTTAACATTTTTTGATGAAGCCTCAAAATGTGAGTAAATCTACTCAAGGTGATCAAGTTTGTGTTAGAATTGCAACTGGAACCAAATGTTTCTAGTGAAACTTCATGTTGACGATAATTATTATAAGGATAATGATGATGGTGTCAAAGTAGCATTTTTTATACATCTGCTACATATCAGGCAATGTAGTAGGCTACATTATCTAATCTCCACAAACTTTTAATGTAGGCATAGTTATTCCCATTTTATAGATGTATAAATAGACCCAGAGAAATTATATATGTATTTATTGAACACTTAGCTCCATTTCCAAATATAACTTTTGAGAAATCATAGTTTGTATGTTTATATACAAGTACACACAATTCGTCTAAATCCAGAATGGCTTCCAAAGGTCACAGGATGCTTGGAAAGAAATTCAGAGATAATTTTAGAGTAACAATCCAAAAGGCGTTGAAAAGAAATAAGTAATGTTTTGATGATCAGAACAGTTCCTTATTTCAGAAAATCCCAGGTTGGGAGAAATAACAGCTAGAGTGATTCAGCATTTGAAGTAGAAGGGATAGATTGTTCTGTTGTGCACAGGACTTCTATATTTTAAAAGTTGTAATGTTTTTACTTAGAGAATGAATTGGATTTCTAGGGATATGTGGTGCATACTACAATTTAAAATTATTGGAGTGTCTTCACATTTTTGAGAGTTCCTCAGTTTGAAAGAACAAAGCTGTCCTGTAACACCAGGCAAATTGCTCAGCGAGTCATATGCTGGTTGATCACCTCTGAGCAGAAATGCTCACAGCAATGCTGAAACTTTCTTGTAATTTTGCAGCCTCTCTGAATCATTATCCTAGAACCCCAATCACTTTTTTTAATTGAAGCATCTCAAAATCTTATGATTTTATGAGTAATGTAAAATAATTTAAGCATATTATAACTTTATATTTTCATATAATTCTTAAAACCCATGCTCCGTCTGTTTTGTAGACTGATGATATGTGACTAAAACTTTACGTAAACCACATCAAATTTAGTTTTGAAACACAAATAAAAGCATTTTAATTTGTAGTAGACCTTCCAGAAAAAGAAAAGAATTTGTTTAAAGGCTTTCTTGATTTTTGTGGGTTACAACAGACCAAACAAGAAATTAACTGATGATTTTACAAATGATCCGTATGAAGTAGTGTAGCTGAGTGCCAGGTATAACAATGTGACAAAAGAGAGACAGATCTTTCAGTGTTGGTCTGAAGAGATTAATGGGAAAAAAAGCTAGTATAGCTACAATTTCTACTGCTTCTCTCTTTGCTACAGAATTATTCAGAAAAACAATGTGGGCTCATTTATATCCAGTGACCTTACTGTATGTCCCAGAGATATCATAGTTATCTTGTGCTATTAAGCTTTCTTTAGAAAATGTAAGATTAATATTAGTTTAATTGAAAGATTGAACAGAAACACTGACATCCATTCAACCAAATCATTAAATTCAACACTCCATATGGACACAAAGAACATCTAATTTATCCAATTAAAATAATTTCTGTGCCCTTCAAAGGTGTATTGCCATAACAAGCGATGAACCAGTTTTTAATAATGCTCCACTCTGTCCTCTTATGATGACTGTAACAGAAAAAAAGTATTTTATTTGATGGACTAGGTAACTTGGATCCTCAGCCTAAGCTTCAAATGTTAACAAAGAAAATAATAGAGTCTCCTTTAATAATGCTCCTGCTAGAAAATTTTGGCAAATAAATGTATTTACTTTGTTGTCGGTTCCACATGAATTATTTTATTGGCAGGTTTATTTATTAATTATCCAGAGCAATGGTTTTGAGAAGCTCAAGCAAGCCTACTGAATAATAGATAATGTAGTCTTCTCAATAATTCCATCAAGGATGTTCAAGTTATTCCTGACAATAACAAAAACTGTTCTGAAACAGAAGCAACTTAGGAAAAATATCTGAAACTTGAATTCAAGTGCATATTAATGTAAAATAATTCGGTATTTTTCTAAATGGACTGTCGAAAAACATGCCTCAACATTACAATAAAAATGGTATGGACTTCTAGGGGCCTCTAGTACAAAGTACTGTAGGAGAGAGAAGATGGAAGAACCATGAGTTTATTCCTTTTTGGGGGTGTGTGGGGAATGAACAAGAGAGAGAATGCAGTTAGAGAAAATTTAAGCCTATGAAAATTAAACATATTTTTGTGAGAGAATAGATAATTTAAATATGTTTATATATTACTATATGGATGAGTTAAATCCCAGAATACTGATGGGATTGACAAGTAATATTATTGTAGAAAACAGAAGTGATAGCAGATTGGAGTTCCATTTTTTTTTTTTTTACTTTTTTTTTTCCAAGTGAGAAAAAAAGGCAATTCTACAAATGATAGGCCAGTGACCTACATTTTTGACCTTAAGGCATTCTATACTATATTATCTAAAATAATTCATGAGTGTACAGAAAATAAAGTGATAACCACTATGAACAAGCTTGGGTCAAGTCCTACTAAAAGTTATGGTTGTTATTATTTTTTGCTGTGTTCACTGGACAGAGTTCACAGTTCAATCAAAGAAACATGATAGAACTGGTGTAACTAAGTTACTGTCCACCAAGGCATTTGAGAGTGTCCAATGCCAAACTATTGAACAGTCTGGAGACATGTAGCTTATGTGATAGCATACGCAGGCAAGTTAGTAACTCATTGATTGAGTGATTCTATTCTAAATATGCTTCTGAATGGATTGATGTCTGGAGAAAAATGGTCTTTGATGGTGTGCTATGGGCTCCATCCTTGGTTATGTCTTGGTCAATATCTTCATTCATGATTTGGATGAACAATGAATGACATGTGAATCACTTTCAGAAAATAGAAAGTAAGCTAAATGGGGGTGTCTGGGTGGCTCAGTTGAGTGTCATATTCTTGATTTGGGCTCAGGTCATGATCTCACCATTCATGAGATCAAGCCTGCAGTAGACTCTGCACTTGTGGTGCATTGCCTGCTTGGGGTTCTCTCTCTCTCTCTCTCTCTCTCTCTCTCTCTCTCTCTCTCTCAAAATAAATAAATAAATAAACATTAAAAGAAAGAAAGTAAGCTACACCATAAATTAATCATCCCTTAACATAGTTGTCCATGAAAGGGAGGTATATGCAAAAACGATCTCCAAAGGTGGAAGGAACTATAAGACCAAAGAAGAATGGTTAACAACTCCAGATTTATAGGAAATGCTCAGGGACAGATGTCTTGAGCAATGCAAAAGGAATATATCTCTGCATATCCACCTACCTTTATAGCTGGGTCCTTATAGAGGCTGGGGATGTGCCCGGAGACCACCCAAGAGGAAATGTTTGAGAATCATAATCACATGTCCAGAGAAGATCAAGGATGTGATGCCCCAAGGGTGTGGTATGGTTAAACAGAGAGGATGTGTATGTTGGGGGGGGGGGCAGTGAGGAGGGCCAGGGGCTGTGACTAAGAAGGCTTCAGGTTAAAGAGTGGTAATCGTGGCCAATCTGTACAATCTGGTATCAGTCTGGTTTATACAATAGTAAAACGCACTATGCATTTTTAAATAAATAGGTTATTTACTCAAAGAGGTCTTAGGTCGAGCAATGAGTTGAATATGTAATAAAAATATTTGATTAGGATTAAAATGACAACTTACAAGTGAAGGGTCATAGAAAAAGGGCATTAGTGTACAAAAGATTTAGTGAATAACAAGGTAGCAAGCTCTATGGGGTTACTAGTGAGATTCGACTCCCCAAGAACCAGCCTGTCCTTATCACAGAAGCAAATCAGAATTCTGGTCATATCAATGTCTAATAAATTACAATTTATATATTGAATGGCTCCTCCATATTCCTTGCAGGTCAGATCATAACTGGAATCCTGTTCAATTCTAGGTGCCATTCTTCATATGGGACATGGATAAACTAGAGCATATCTGGGATGGAAGACAGTTGTGGAAACAGTCATCTAGTTAGGATATTTGTGCCAAATATCTTCCTCTGATATTAAAAATTCATAAGATTTGATATTTATAAAATATAGGGAAGAATATCTTCTATCCACTGAAATCTCATGTCCAATCCACTATTTTATGGAAACTTTTTCACATAGTCATAATAGGTTTTGCTCCAATAAATCCTGTACTCTAGAAAATTCTTATTTTCGACTTCTTGGTTGCATTTGACACTGTTAAACACATTCTACTTTTTGAAACTCTCTTTCTTTGGCTTCTTGAGCAGCACTATCTCCTTTCAGTTTCTGGCCATGACTTCTCATATATCTTTAAAGGCTGCTTTCCACCCCGCCCCCCATTCCCTTAAATATTGGCATTACCCACTCTTTCATCCCATTTCCTCTCATGTGTCATTGCACATTCTCTGCCTAGAATCTTGTCCATTGTCATCCATGTGCTGGTGACTTTCTAGTCCTTGTATCAGTACCAGACCTCTCTCCTGAATTCCAGGCACACTTACCCAGTGATCTATTGGACATCTCCACTCAAGTGGAAACATATTTTGGTGAAAGGTTTGAGGGAAGAAACCATTTTATTTCTCAAATGGCAAACTGCTCATTCCTACCTCTTTGATATTTACAAATGAAGACACACATGCCTTTTCTAAGGCCACATCCACAGCAATAGCTCACTGCATGACTGAGCAGACTCTTAATCAGTACTGGCAAATGAATGGCTGAATTAATCAGTGAGGGAATCATCAAATTCAGACACTTCTCCACCATAAATAAGTTTTCCATAGCAATTACCCTTCTCAAAGCCACCATCATTTCCCAGTTGGGATACAGCAGTAGAATTCCGGGTGATCTCTCTTGAAACCATCTTGCTTTTAGAAAACTTTCATAAAGCAATCTGTGTGTATAAAGCCAAAGCTAGCTTCCTAAAACAAATCTGATCCAGGTCAATCTCTTGTTTAATTTATTCCAATGGATTGTTCTTGAGCTTGATCTCCAGGAGCTCTACAGTCTGTTTCCTGCTTTCTAATTTATGAAGTTTCTCCGTCACTTTTTATGCTACCAACACCCTGGATATTTTACTTTCTTAGATATGCTATATGCTATCACACTCATAATTGCCATTTCCCCCTGGCTAATTGTCTTCAAGTCTTGGCATGAAGTTACTTCAGACACCTTCCCTGATTGTTTTCTTTTTTTTTTTTGGCCAAGTTGTCTTTTCTTTAGCTTTCAAAGATGCTTGGTAAAGCCTTTTCATAGTATTTATTCTTATAGATTTTCATAATTTCTTGTTTAATTATACATCTTCTTCATTAGTTTGTTATCTGTGTAGGGCAGGGCCAGGATGATCTTGTCTATGGTTAGGTTCCCAGCTGCTAGTACAGTGCCTGGCACTTCATAGGTGTGCAATTCTTGGTTGCATAAAAAGAGCAGCTATAGCATATTCACAGATTGTCCTTCCTGTTTCTGTTGGATTGTGCTATTCATCAAGAGTTGATACAATTTAATGCATGACAAAGAAAATCAAACACCACTAAAATCATTCTGTTTTGAAGTGCAGTAATATGTTTGCAGACCAGAAGTTTAATTAAAAATGAATGACTTATGTAAAGAAATATAACAATTGGATTCACAGAACTGCACTCTATAGTCTATTAACTCTAGTATTTGTAATGTAGTGTAGCAAATAATATGTCTAAAAAGAGTTAGGAACAATATTTAAATAGACTTAGTATTGTTTCAAGATTAGTTGGGGAATCAATTAAATAGGAACTTGAAAGAAAAAGACAAGTATACCTTACTTATATAAAGCATTCAGAATTTAAAATATAGAACTAAAATTTTAGTCCATATATTTTAGCTTAGTTTCTTATTCACTCCGACATGAGCCCTGTGAGGTTTATGACATATTGACAAATGAAAAAAATGAGACCCAGAAAGGTTAACAGGTACAAAGTAAAGAAGTTCCTAAGTGTCAAGGTTAGACCTCAAACCTAAATCTTCTAACTCCTCACCCCATGTTTTATGCACTAGGCTAAATAGAGTATCTTGTAACTCACTTTACATAATTTTCTGGTCCATTTGCTCACTTGCTTCAGTAAATGTGCTCTTCCATTAGTTCACGTACCACTACATTTTGCCTTCTTTGTATCTCCCCTTTAGCCCAGAGCAAACAATTCATTTCAAAAAACGTGGTTTCCATAAAATGTTAGGAAAGTGAGAGAAGAGTGAACCTGTAGAGACCCAACCATCTTCCTCCAGAAATGATGGGCAAATGAGTTGTATAATTAAGGGAAGATTGAGAAGTCTTTTAAAACAACTAAGACAACATGCATGTGATACTTACACGTATTAACTTATGTAGTCTTCACAATAGCCCTGTGAAGCAAGTACTATTGCTACACCCCAATTTACAGATGAGAAGACAGAGGCACAGAAAGGTTCAGCACTTCCTTGAAGTGTTAAGTGGTAAATGTGTAGATGGGATTTGAACCCAGACCATTAGTTCCCAGAGACCATTTTTAACCACTAGGGCAATCTGTTTCTCAATAACCATTTTCTCTTTACTCCCTTAGATTTCTTAAATTCATTTATTCAACAAACATTTCTCAAACACCTAACATTAATCAGTCACTGGAGGAGAAAATCAGATATGGTTCTTGCTCTTATGGAACTTTATTTGCTTATTTCTACTGATATTGAATATTCTGTGGAATGTATTTTTCCCTCTCTTCCTCAGTTAGATGTCTAATGGAGGTCCAACTATGTAGCAAGATGAAAACTTGATGTTTGAAAAGTTGTAGTATAACAGGCAAACTCATATAGTTTCTTTTATATGGAAAGATGAGACTGCATAGATTTAGATGTGCATCTTTGCAAGTGTGGACATGAGCAGCTGACGTTGCAGGCAATGGAGTGTAAAGGTAGCAGATCAGACAAACGGGAAGTGTGCAAGTGTGTGTGTGTGTGTGTGTGTGTGTGTGTGTGTGTGTGTGTGTGTGTATGGTGTTAGTACAGAGGCTAACAGTATAGAAAGAGAAATTGAATTGCTTGTTACAGAAATACCAGTGTTGTAAAGATGAAAAAAGGAGAAGCTGACAATAGGGGAAGAGATAATTGCTGGTCCAAAATGCAGAAAAGGAAAACAAAAACAGTTTTTAATAGCTCTGGACAAAAGGCTACATAATAATATTTAAACGTTATAACAATCCCAGGTAAGTAATTTTTATGCAAAGTAATAGCAGTTAGAAAGGAAAAGAAATCTAGGGAACATTTATTATTAAAATATTCTTTAAATAGCTAAAGCGTTAGTTATTAGTGATTTCTCCTTTCTTTATTCCCCTTTTATCCATTCCTACCCATTCTAATTGCTTCCTTTCTCCACAGTATCTTCTCTTCAACCCCCTTAGTGTAGTATAACTCCTTTAGAGGAAGTTAGAGCTACCACAATATGCTCTATGATATACTGCAGGACTGTTGTCCAAACTGTCATCCCCACCTGATGTTTTGTGAATCTGAATACCTTAGTATAAACTCTGCCCTGAGCACCTAGCATGAACATCACATAAATTCCTAGGCACTTCTGGGACGACTGGTTGACTCAGTCAGTTAAGCATCTGACTTTTGATTTCGTCTCAGGTCATGATCTCAAGGTTTGTGAGTTCAAGCTCTGATGTCAGTCTCTGCGATGACAGTATGCAGCCTGCTTGCGATTCTATCTCTCCCTCTCTCTCTGCCCCTCCCCCCTTCTCAAAATAAATAAATAAACATTTAAAAAAATTCCTATGCACTTAATATTGGGAAAATGTCAGAAAATTGGAATCAGTTCAGAAAAGAGTAACAACTGAATAGAAACTGGGGGAAGGTGATGATTTATGAGGAGATGATAAATTAAATATATACTGTACATAATCCTAGACATATGTAATATAAAAATTCACAGTGACAATATGGTAAATTAAAAAAAACCTAATAATTTCAATGAAATTTTTAAGTACATTTCAACAGAGATAATATTTAACTTGTTTAAATTTTGATGGTTGATTAGAAATTAGCAATTGATGATTGCTGATCACCACTGATAACTGATAGTAAATAATAGTCATTATTTAAAATTCCTGGTAATTTTATAGAACTAGTATAGTTTCTAGATGTTAACTGTGACCCAGATTGTTTTATTGTCATGAATATTTATATTCAGTATTGGTTAGCCCTGCTCAACAGTTAATGAAAAATAACCAAAATTACAGTGTTTATAAGATTACTTTATTCAATATCTAGCACATATTAAGCTCTTACTAATGTTTTTCTTGAACAAGCAAATAAATACCAAGAAATCATATTGGCAAAAAGGGTAATGTCTATAATCTGAAGTGGTAGCAAGATGAAAGCTAAAAATTTATAATTTTCAACATTCACCCATTACATGGATGACTCAAAGTATGGAAGCAGAGCTCCAAAAGAATTTGGAAACAGCCATTATTCTTTTAATGTAAATATTGATGAAAAAACTATTTAGTGGAGAGATATATGACTCTAACAATATCTGTATTGATATTAGAATAATATGCTACTGAATTCAGTAATTCATTGTCAGATTTGGGAATCTCACACCATAGTTGGTGATTTTAAATATGGCATATTACCAATTCCTATAGAAGATAATATAAAATGCACTTTCTTAAAAATCTCAGTATAGCATTTATTGCAATCTATATTTTGATCAGAAATTTACTCCATACTTTTAGAATTCAAGTTTTGTGTCAGAGCCCAATAAGGTATGATTAATGAAGATTTTGTAGATGCAGGTTATAGTAATCAATTGATTTATTATAAATGAGTAATTATATTTATTAGTTCATTGCACACATTTGTTCAGTTCCTGTTATATGCCAGGCTTAGTTAAGAGAGAATCAGGTTTTTCAAATTGTCACATGCTCAGACTGTCATAGGAGACCAAATCTTTAGCAACCACTATTTCAGTTTTACTTTTAATTATTTAGTCCATCTGGACTTTATTTTGATTTATGTTGTGAGAAAATAATGCTCTAAGCCTCATTTTGGTCTAGGTCACAATAGTCATTAATTAATTCCCAGTTTCTGTTACATCTTTTATTATTTGCTAGGTACCTATATATCCAAAGACTTATTCTAGTATTGTTTATTTGCCCATTGAATGACTTGTTGATCCTATAATCAGTTTTATTATATATTTTAATATCTGATAGGACAACTGCTCTCTTTCACTCATCCCCCCCCCCCCAAATTTGGTAGCTTTAAAATTCATACATTTGTCACAATTTAAATTCATCTGTCAGGTAATAAAATGATTGGTTTTTAAAAATTTTTTTTAATTTGACATTGTTTCAAACTCTAAGTGTCCTTAGAAAGATTTGCTATATTTGTTTTGTTAAATCTTTCACAATTCAACACTTGGTGGGTCTCTTTATTCATTTTGAAGTTTCATTTGTAAAGAAATTATAGGTTTCCTAAGTGATTTTCTTAGATAACCTATGTATTTTTGGCTATTGAAAAGGAATTTTCCCCAATCTCATCTTCAAACTGGTTACGGATGAAGTAAAGAAAGGCCATTAATATTAAAATATTAATATTTTACTCAATGACTGAATTATCTTATTAATTCTACATTGTTTTCTACTGTTTTCCTCTTTAACAGGTATATATACTATACCATATATATATATATATATATATATTACCATATATATGTGTATACACACACACACACACATATAACAGGTATATATACTTATATATTATAATTATAATATATATTAAGTAATATATAATATAATGTAATATTAAGTAATATATAATTATTTTATTATACATATAATATAATATAAATTATAATTATAAAATTATAATATAATATTAAGTAATATCCAGACCAATGTTTATAATATTGTAGAGGGTTGTGACGGCGTTTAATACAAATGATGCTGGTTTTTCACTCTTCGAAGGGATTAAGACCAATCCCTCTTGATCCTTGTATTTTAAGCATTGCTGGCAGTAGAGTATGACAACTCCTCAGCTCTGGTGTTGTCAAGTGCAGGAGACAATGACAATGTATAAATGAATGTGCATGTTGGTGTTTTAATAAAGCTTTATAAAAGCAGGCTCCAAGTCAGAGTTGGCCCCTAGGCCATAATTTGTTGATTTTTGCTTTAACTACTTAATTCTAGTTTTCTGCTTTACTTAAAACCTGATTATTTTCATGATGTTTTCCTTTACTGACTTCATTGACTTTAATTTTACATGTTTATATAATTACTTTATTTGTATCTTTAGTAGTACAAGTGGGAATAAAAATGTCTATTGACTACTCATCATATGATTTTAAAAATTACATTAATTCACAAATAAAGAACTACATGTTCAATAAACATGAACATATGCTTAGTCTCACTAGAAGTGAAACAGATACACAGTTTAAAAGACGGTATATATTTATTTTTATATTCCTATCAAGCTGCCAAAAATGAAAAATCATTACCCAGTTATATGTGTAAATGTCTGTGTATGTGAGATGAGGAGGGGAATTGGGAAGAAATGACTTTCTGATGAAATACTAAAGGGAGAATAAGCATAGATTCTTTCTGGATGATAAATGGGTGATATATGTCAAGGCCTTAAAATGCATACCATATGAACAAATATTTTTTGTAAGAATATAAGGAAATAACCAGTCTCCAAATCAGATTTGGCCCCTAGTTCAGTTCAGTTCCTCTTTTTAGTGTTTATTTTTGAGAGAGAGAGAGAGAGAGAGAGAGAGAGAGAGACAGAGCACAAGCTGGAGAGGGGAAGAGAGAGAGGGAGACACAGAATCCAAGGCAGTCTCCAGGCTCTGAGCTGTCAGCACAGAGCCCAATGCAGGGCTCGAAATGAGCTGAGCTGCAAGATCATGAGCTGAGCTGAAGTTGGACACTAAGTCGACTGAGTCACCCAGGTACCCCAGAACACAAGTACATTTGAATACATGTTCATGAAGGCATCATTTGATTGTAAAATAACAATCACAACTGGGAATAGATTTAATTTCAAACAACTTGGAATTAAATGTGGAGAGACTTCTGTTTCTTATAAAGGTGGGTTGGTAATGCAGAACAATTACCCTAAAAAGATAATTTTTTTAAAACTGGAAGAAATGCAAAACATCTTCTTAAATGGATCATGTAGTTAATAAGATAGTAAGGAAATAACAGACCAAGGACAGAAAGAGCATTAGAGTTGAAAGAGGTATGTCCCTGTCAGTGGTGTGAAGCTAAATTGTAAAGCTGGTATTTTGGTAGAGTGTGAAGCAGAGATTAAATTTCAGTCCCTCGCAAAGGGAAATACAATTATTTTGGCCTGGATCCCTAAAAGGCTGCTCTCTGAAATAGGGGATATGAAATATACTCTGAGTGTTCATCTACACGGTCCTCCAAACCTCAAGCCTTGGTCTCAGATAGCTACCACCCTTACAGGGTTGGCAGAAGGAAATGAAGTTTCCCTCTGAAGAAATATACCATTTCCTGGGTCTGAAATTATTTTGAAAAGTAATTTTTCAAATAAACATTAAATGAACAACCAAAGATAATGAAGTTTACAACAGGTCTAGAGAATATCAGCTGCAAGCAGCAGAAACAGCATACAACAGAAACAGACCTTGGCACTCTGGATATTAGAAATATAAAACAATTTGTGTTTTCCATGTTAGTGAGGTAAAGGCTGAGCTTAAAAATGTCAGTAAAATATAAAAACTATAAAAAATGATATGATAATTTTGAAAAGGGCCAACTTGAAACCATAACTAAAATCTGAGATAACATTAAGGAAACAGAGGAGGGTTTACAAACAAATTATGTGTGTTTGATATATTCTGAACTGCAATGTAGGTCATTAGAAACTATCCAGAATGAAATATAGAGAGACAAAAATGAGGAAAATTCAGAAAATAGTAAGAGACCTAGAGGAGTTGATGATATTTAGAATGTTTAATTTGTGTCCCAGGAAAAAGAGAAGGAAAATTAGGCAGAGACAGTTTT